>NC_143555.1:63236250-63547500 GCF_054136105.1 Typopeltis vanoorti | reverse complement strand
CACTATTGGAGTCCCAAAGTGTCTTGAAAAGTTCCGTAATTGATCTCTCTCTCTCTCTCTCTCTCTCTCTCTCTCTCTCTCTCTCTCTCTCTCTCTCTCTCGAGCAGTGTACCCAGCCAGATTAGGGGGAAAAAAGAAAAGAAAATGTCTATCTATTTCCTCCGCTACTAATGTAGCGTAGATTTCGGGGTTCACAAAAATGATGACGGTTCCATCTCCTCCTCACCTCCAGTGATTTGCCTAGCTACTTATATATATACACCAAGATAAACATTTATATGTTTAGGTTTGGCGCGTCCTTGGTAAGTTTTGGAATTGTGGTGCGTTTTATTACATTATGTATCTTGTAGATCATGCAATTTTTGATTCAGTGCTCTTGCCAAAACAGTACAAAGTCCTGTAGCAGTGCCGGTAAGACTACAACTGCACGGTAAGCGTTTTTTTATTTATTATTATTATTTTTTTTTACTTCACATTGATAATCATGGAAAAATAGCTAAATGAGACAATATTCGAAGAGGTATATAAAGAATTTATAAGACTAGGTGAACTACTTAACAACAATTGGCCGAGAAAAGTGAAATTGTACGACACGTTTCCCCCGGAAAGTGTCACAGACGTTGTCGTAGAAGATCAATTAGAATCGGTGCCTTCTACTCCTTCAGACTTTGTAGAAGTGGTCTTGTATGCGGACGATACAGATACTAACCAGATCTCTCCTACCCCATTTCGTTACCAGAAAGCTTCAAGAAAACCTTCTAAAGCTGGAGGGTTGGTTCTCAAATGGAGATTGGAAGTTAACCCCCAGAAAAGCTCAGCCATTCTTTTCTCAAAAAGGCCAATGTCTCCTGCAGGAGATGTGTTACTATTCAATACTAAAATTCCCTGGCAGACAGAAACAAATTACCTGGGTGTAATTCTCGACAAAAAACTATCTTTCAACCAACACATCAAGTCTACGTGCGCAAAGGCATCTAAAGTCATAGCGCAGATCTACCCACTAATTAACAGAAATAGCAAGCTCAGTAACAGAATCAAATTGCAGCTATACCAGATGACGATTCGTTTTATAATCACCTATGCCTCTCCAGCCTGGAGCCACACCTCTAATACTAACATTTTCAAGATACGAGTGCAGAACAAGTGCTTGAGAATGATTCTGAACGCCCCGTGGTATGTTAGAAACAATCAACTTCATAGAGATACAAATATTCCTTATATTTTCTCTTTTCTACAATCCTTAGCATCCAAGTTTTTTCTAAAGACGTCCACACACCCGAACGATTTGGTTGAGCAAGCTGCAGCATACGAGGCAACTGACATATTCAAATATAGAAGACTAAAAGGTATATTAGCCTCCTATAGCGATGCATGATCTCCATGTCCATTCACGGCGAGCAATCTGCTCATAAATTTTACCCTCACTGTAACCACAACAGATAGCGGGGAATATGAAAAGCATGGGAATATGAAAAGCATCTTGCTTCACCCCTAAAGTCATAAATGCCAATTGTCAATTATATGTTTATCTTGGTTGAAGAAAGTGGTAATAATGTTTTATTACTTCAGTGTAATCACCGGGTAGCCGGATTTACACAACGGGTTTAATATGTATGATGCGCCGTTGGTACCGAAAATGAGTATCCCGAGATTCTTTCATTTCAGTGAAGGGGTCGAAGTGACAGGCTTTTGTGTCAAGAGAGAGATTAAGATTGAAACCCCCCCCCCCCCGGTAACTGACTTGTCCAGCTATATCTAGTGCTTTGTGCTAATCGCTGGAACCCTTTGCAAGAGCATGCTGCAGAGGGACATTATCTTTGTAGTCATAAGTGTTCGTTGACTGAACTTGTGCCGCTTAATGGCTTAGACCGTGTTCGCGATCACCAAATGGCTATTTTCTACTCTTAGCCTGATTGCTGTACCCCGTCACAAATAAATAAATAATAAAAAAATAGGCCGATGACAAAGATTGCGGTAACAAAATTGATCGCTGCAAACCCATTGTAGCCCATATGTCACTTGTGATGGTGGAATTGTCGAGCATTATGATTTACTGCAGTTTTACCACTACTTAGTCATCGCAGTTTAAATGCATATAAAATTTATTGTTGTATTTACATAATTCTCTTTGTTTATCTTTGTGCTTCAGCAATATCATATCAATATGTTAGTAAGTGAGAGTGCAAAGGAGAATGTTAAAAATGATATCAGGGTTGTGGAATACTGATTATGAAAACAGATTGAGAATTTGTAGACTGCAGACACTAGCAAACAGGAGAAAGAAGGGTGATATGATTGAGACTTACAAACTTCTGAAATGGTCATACAGGATTTCAGTGGATGGGCTTTTTCATTTTATGGAGGGCATCCTTGGAAGGTGAGAATGAATGCTGTCAAGAAGGGGGTGAAGGCTAGAATTTTCTCTCATAGGGTGCTGTGTGATTTGAATGGATTACCACTGGATGTTGTGTGTGCAAGCAGTGTGAATGAATTCAAGAATAAGTACGATAGCTGGAGCGTATGGGGAGGTGAAGAGATCTCAGTGATAGTTATTTTTGGTTCTTCAGTGGTTTCTTCGACATATGTAGCAACAAAAAAGCTTTTAAAGAGATTTATCTTGAATTATCTTGAAATATTTTTGATTACAGTTAAGCTGTAATGAAAACTTTCCTCAACCAATTTGACGTGTTCAGAATTTAGGGAAAAAGAATCACTCTTAGAACAGAATAAACGATCAGTGGAATGTTTAGCTAGTACACAGTAGCCAGGTAGCGAGAGGTTTAATTAAATATTATTAGACATATGTGAAGAGTAAAATTTTGTATTTTGAATTATGGCAAAAAATAATAATAATGGGACTTAAAAAAAAAAAAACAGTCAGGCAAACACAATTTAGCCACAGTTCTTTACAGCACTTTGCACTTATTCTCAATTTTACTGCTTATTACTAAATAAATAACTAAATAAAATACGCTCAGAGACTTAGTAGCCTCTGATTGCAGGCATCTCAACCTACTCGATTTGTAAATATTATATTATCTGTACTGTTTGAACTCAGTTTTCAAATGATCATCTGGTATTGTGTATGCTACATTTATTATTTATTATAAGTAGTGTTTCAATTTATGCTCTGTGATGCTTAAGATTAAAACCAAATCTATATGAGTCTTGCGAGCAAACAAACGTGATTTTATTTCGCTCTGTTATTACTCATTCATTTATGGCCGATTGTTTAAAGCGTGTTGACATTTACGCATTTAAGAAGATTTATAGTACATATGCTTGTTGAATAAAACATTCTAAAATTCTTGAGAGTAAATAATAAATCAGTGATAAATTAATAAAGAATAAGTCCTCTAACGCCTTTTATTTCCCAAATTAGGCGGAGTTCCCGTTAGCGCCCTAGCTTTAGAAGGCCAGTGGACAACCGGTCTCCAACCTTCTACTGACAGCCAGCCCAACTATCATGAAATCAAAGGGGTTTTTCGGTAGAGAGCGTACGGTAAACAAGTGTCACTATCTCTTGGCCCTAAATCATAACACTCGTATTATTGTGTGTAGTGTGAATCCTATGGTTGATTTTCTTAGGAGTCGGGACTAAAAACCCTAGTTTGAAACCCAGAACTGTGCCTTACCCTTGCCAGATCGGCCGAAGAAATGCTTTGAAAACGATATTAATATTCATGGCTATTGAAAGTTTCCCTAGTCAGCGAACAGAATCACTCTTAGAACAGAATACGCCATGGCGCAAACGCTATTTCCACAGGGCTACACAGGCACTCATTCTTGGGAGTTTTAAAATTAAAATTATGCTTATATATTTCAATGAATTCGTATAAATTCGGTTGATTATTGATATGTTCTTTTACAGATACAGATAAGGTAATCCGACCTTGAATGGCAAATCTTTAAGCTATATATCTTAAAAGCAGATACATTCTTATTTGATTACAGGAGCAATACAGTATATGGAAAGTATAATAAAAATCTTTCTTCTTCCTAATATGTTACTTCTTTTTATTTTGTGGCCAACTCCTTTTACTTCACTACAATAAACAGGGCAACTTGTTTCTTGATTTTCGACCTTGAGCAAGCCTACATTCAGTACTTCCCGAGAGGTCATTTCCTCCTAGTGTGACTTCCAGTTATTTTCAGCACATGAGCAGCCAAGCTTGCGCATTTTTTTTCTTTTCTTTTCTCTTTTTCTCTCTATATTTTTTTTCTTTTCATTGGTATTTATAAATCGTACGAGGCTGTATCATGAAGAAAAGGTTCAAACAAACCACTTGAGAGGAATATTAATAAAAATGAATAGCCCAGAAATGCGGTTTGAATTTTTTAACCATGTATTTGAATACGTACATGCAAAGCTAACTCACAAAGCTTCTCCATTGTTGTTTGGTGTGCTAAGGGCGTTTCGTTTCTGATGAATAGTGCAAGGATAATAACATATTTTATGTTCATTTGATAGAAGAGATATGGGGTCATAAAACTGCTTTAGTTTGAATGGCCTATATTTATTGAAATATTATAACGTACTATATTGCTTAAAATTTAATTTTGTGTCACAGAACACATAACGCGTGAACATTTATTACCGATAATTTCCACAAAATTATTTGGACAGATAAACAGATGATTTCGAAGGTACACACACTAAGTTCAATCCACATTATTTCTTATGGGGATTCTTTAAGGATGATACGTACAGAAATAATCCACATAGAAATTTCAGAAGAAATTAAATCTCTTATATGACTAGTGGATGAGAAATTACATATATTAAAAAATGTTTTTATACATCAAAAAAAAAAAAAAAAAAAAAGACCGGCGTTAAAATAAAATAAAATAAAAAAATCTAAAAATAATAAAACCGTGCTTCATTATTGTTGCAAACTGGTGCTTTGAAGTGAAATAACGCAATAAACGTCATAAATTCAAAATAATGTTGTGTTTAAATATATTATTTTATTTCTTATTATTTTTTATAATCCTGCTGGCGACGGGAGTGATGACAACTTATTGCATAGAAGCGATACTTACACACAACCACAGTGTGATTGTCTGTGAAAATACTAGTGGTGGTGGTGGGCAGTAGATGTTGGTGTAGTTGGTGGATTGGTGGAGAGGGAGAGTTGCGGAGTGGGTGTCCTCCCTCAATAAGTCTTTGGACTCCTTGAACGTGTCACGTAATAGTATTAAGGGGAAGGGGGGGATATGATTTCGATTGATAGCATGAATAAAGGATGATTGACGAAGAGAAGCCAACGAGTTGTAAATGGGAAAGCATTGTCTCGAAGGAGAAGAATGACCAACATTCTTCAGCAGCATTAGGTTCTTTTTTTTGGGGGGGGGGATGTACTGTTGTTTAATTTATATATTATTTATGATATAGTTTATAGTTTGAGAGGAGATATTCAATACTTTGCAGGTAATACTAAATTGTACTGGAAACTAATATAGCAACCCCCCCCTCCCATGCAGCATCTGTGGGGTAGATGGAGTATCAGTTCGATTTTGCTCGAGTGTAAGGATTTTAGCTGGAGGAATGACAGGAGAGAACGAAAATGTATTATATTGGCAGAACTTTACTCCAGAAGTGGGTTGGTGGGGATGAGTGAGTGGGTATGGTGGGTATTAATTGTGAATAGGGAGTTGAGGTTCAGTAGGCACTGTTTAATGAAAGTGAGTTGCTGCCATGATGAGAATAACAGTGACACGCAGAAACAAGTATGTGATGCTTGGATTATAATACTCAAATATGATGCTACATCTGGATTATAATACTCAGATTTCGTCACAAGGATACTTGGAATAATGATAATAATAACAACTAGAGAAGGTCTAAGGATGAATGACTAATTTGTTTTGGGATTGTGGAATTTTGTTGGCAGTGAGGATAAAATGAAATAATGTGATTTGTAAAGCTTGATAGACAGGAGAAAGACGACTGAGAAATGGATTGGTGAGATTAGTATATTATTAGATGTAGAGGAAATGTTGGACGAAGTAGCAGACAGTAGTGGAGAACAAAAGTTCATTTCCCCGGAAGCTGCATAAAGGTCATGTGAATGAGGAAGAGCGGCAGTAGTTTTTCTTTTTTTTTTTCCTGATTCGTTTTCTTGGTTTATTTTCTTTCTCCTGCTTCTTGAAGAGTAGCTAGTGAGTGGAATGCATACTTGATCGGGTGGTGAGTGATCGACTTTGTGTACATTCATAACAATATATCACCAACTACTGTAGTGTATATAGAGATAAACATGGAGACTTCCATTGATGAGTCAGGCATAACAGAATATCCCCTTCCCCATCCTCTACACATACAATGTATATATCATCCAGTTTAAACCGAAATTGAGATGTGTTCCATAAGTTTTATTGTAAAAATATTCTAATGCCGATTTTTCTTTCACATATCATTCAGGAGCGATACTATTGCATCCATGGAGATAAATGAATTGTACAACGCAATAATAGATACTTTGATACTGAATCAACGTTGATCTTTTTTCTTTTTTTGAAATGGAATATGTTTTCACTTACATTAAACTGTGCTTCGATAAAGTCATTAACACATTTTGGTTGAGAAAGAAAGCAGCAGTCAGACTATTAAAAAAAAAAAAAAAAAACTGGCGGTCATTTAACCCAAGAACCCATGATGCCGTCACAGTTGGGAAGAATTGAGAAAGTACAAAGACGTCAGTGTACTAGAATAGAATATGCTGAAATAGTAACAATGTGTGAGAATTGTGAAATCGGCGGGGTAATAGAACTATTTCCCATGCTACCCACTGATGGTGAACTATAGTTTATTGTCAATGTGTCTCCCCACACCATTTTTACCTGTATATGAAAAAATTTTCATTACTACAACCAAATGTGAACATACGTTTATTGCTAGTATACTAATAAATTACACAAAATTGGGTTCTTGGATTAAATGACCACCAGTTTTTTTTTTTTTTTAGTAGTCTGGCTGCTGTTTTTCTTTCTCACCAAAATGTGTTAATGACTTATAGAAGCACAGTTTAACTTAAGTGAAAACATATTCCATTTCAAAAAAACAAAAAAAAAACCCCATTAATTACACATAAATTACACAAAAAAATGTGTTATAAATTTCGTACAAATTACGTTTTTGGCAAAATTTACCAGTTTCTTAAGGACATAGTTAAGGAATTAATGTATAGAACTTACAGAAAACTGTGCGGAGAGACATTTCAGTATGGAATATGTCCACCCCGAACTGCTCTCAGAACGTCATACAAGTGATTCAGGAGTTCTTGAGGCAGACTGACCCACTCCTCCTTCAGAGCCAGGATAAGGCCTTGTTTGTTTACTGGAGGGCAGTTTCGAGCAGCAACAATATCGCGTCCCAAACCTGTTCTATAGGGTTGAGATCTAGGGAGTGTGCTGGCCACTCAATTCAATTATCTTCGGTCTCCAGAAGCATCTCCTATACTCGTGTACGATGTGGTATGGAATTGTCATCTCCATATATATATATATATATATATATATATATATTAGGATAACCAAGTAATTTTATAAACTTGGTTATTTTAACTCCTAATCCCAAGTATGCAAACAATTAAGTTTGCGCCTGAAACAAAGTTCAAGTCTAAAGCTGGTACAACACCAGGGCAACTCATTGTAAAGGTGGGTAAAGCTCTGATCACTATTCTTAGTATTTTCTCATAATGTAAAGCACATCTCACTAGAAGATGTATACTGCAATGCATTATGGGTGGGGTCACTACCCAGATCGGTTTCAACCTTTTTTTGAGGTCTCCTCAGTGAGTAGCTAGACCCTAAATACCAAGGTTTTAATAATACAGAGCCTTATCACCTTTCCTATACAAGTTGCAACAAGGTGTTTTTGCGCAAACTTAATTGTTTGCATACTTGGGATTAGGAGTTAAAATAACCAAGTTTATAAAATTATTTGGTTATCCTAATATACAATATCCCCAAGTTAAAAAAAAAAATTATTACATCTATATCTCCTCCAGAGATTTTTATTAAAATTAAAAACACCTTGTTGCAACTTCTATAGGTAAAGGTGATAAGGCTCCGTATTACTAAAACCTCCGTATTACTAAAACCGTATAACCTTAGTAATGCATTATGGGTGGGGTAGTGACCCCACCCATAATGCATTGCAGTATACATCTTCTAGTGGGATGTGCTTTACATTATGGGAAAATTCTAAGAATAGTGATCAGAGCTTTACCCACCTTTACAATGAGTTGCCCTGGTGTTGTACCATCTTTAGACTTGAACTTTGTTTCAGGCGCAAACCTAATGGTTTGCATACTTGGGATTAGGAGTTAAAATAACCAAGTTAATTTATAAAATTACTTGGTTATCCTAATATATCCTAATATACAATATCCCCAAGTTAAAAAAAAAAATATTACATATATATATATTAATGTGATATGGTTTATAACAGTGACTAAATTACAAGGGAAGAGGAATTGCTTATAGAAAAGAAATTGCATTGCATTCTTTGCCTACAACACCACTGAACAATCGAACATGACGTTGAAGAACTTCGTTGCAATATCGTTCACCAGTCATAGTCCCTTTTTTCAGCATATGTAGCTCGGTGCGTCCATTAAGCATAATGCTTCCGCACACCATGACCCATCACCGCCGCCCTCTCGAGAACACTATATATTAGTGCATAACTCTTTACTGTACTAGCTTATAAATATGGAATGATTATAAAAGGAATTTATCTATACAGTATTATTCCTATCCTATCCCTCTCGTCCGTCTTACGAGGGGACTTGACCAGACTGGTTCGCCACTCCTCTGCTGCATCCCCTAAGGGCGATATTCATGACTGTAACCCGTGCGTGTTCACGGAGCTGGTTTGCCTGCTTGCAGGATGATAAACCCCCAGATAAACTGGGGGAGAAAAACTCTGCTGTCCACGCCCAAGACCGGCTAACTTGGCTATGGCTGAGGAAGATCCTTGAGCTCCTCACGTCGTCGACGGGAATCGAACCTAGGACACTCCTTCGCCAGGTATATGGTTGCGAAGCGCATAGCCACTAGGCTAACCGCGCGGACACATTATTAATAAATGATATAAAACTATAGGCTGCTTATATTTGCCGCTGCAGATTTTGCACCTTCCATCAAATGATATTATTAATGTAGCCGTGGCAGTCATTTGTATTCGGCTAGATATGCTATGTGGAACCACAAAGCAAATGAAGAAATTTTACAGTCTTTAAATGTAGAACCCATAAATTATAGCATTAGTAAATATAAACAAAAATGGCTATAATATGTAAATCGGACGGACAACAGAAAATATCCAAAATTATTCTATAGTTATAACATTAAAAAAAATGGTCACCAAGCAAGGGATGATGTTAGATTGGAACAGATCACTTGACTTAAAATTCATGTTAGGATGAAGAAGTTATGTATTAGTCAGATGAATAAACTTATCAAAGCTATGATAATGACAATTACCCTTTAAAAATAAGCCCAGGAAGATTGTTTTTGAATATTGACTGTGCGAATTTCATTTAATATTTGATGTGATAGGATCTAATAAACAGATTCATGTAAAGTAAATATTTATAATGTGTCACAAGGAACTTTAATGCTGGTGGCGTTATTCATTTTGATGAACTAGATGTTTATATAAATAAAACGCACAAAAAAGTTTAGTTATCTCAGCAACTGTCCTTTTTTAAATTTTGAAATTATGCTTGGAATTGTTCTTTCTGCTGCCTTTCGTTTTAATTCAACGTGAATCAGCTTGAAAAAAAAAAAAAAATCATTTGATGCGTTTATCCCCGAAAGGAATCTAAGTAACTTTTTGGAAACTGGGGAGGGGGAAAAGCCAATATTCATTTTCAGCTAATCACAGAGTTACCCCAAGACTATTAGTGATTTATGGCATCCGGGGAAAGGAGTACCGTAGGCAACTCCTGCCATCTCGCGATAAACGTAACTCTGTTGTCTGAAACAGTGTGAGTTCTGTGGTCGAGTTTTCTTGAGGTGCAGGATTTAAAACTCAGCATTTTTAACACTACTTGTTCGTGCCAGAGATCGACTTACTCCAGAACCGAAGAAACGCTTAAAAAAGTTACTCGTTGGCGACTAGAATCGAATTTAAAAGAATCTTTCTTTGGGTGGTCTAGCGCTTTGGATGTAGACTTCATATTTCCATCGATTTCATAGATTTCTAGAGGGGTACACAGGCCTTAAAAGAGAATTAATGTTTAAAAATATCTAAAAGCAAATAATGATAGGAAAAGTTAAGTCCTTCATTACCATTACAAAGCAGGTTATTACAAAATTAATGATGTCATTACTAAATTAATGACATGAAGCTGATATATCAGTTTCGTGGATAGCTTAAATTTATTTATTTATTATTTTTTTTTTTATTGATATAGCGAAGAAACTAAGGCCGAGGCTGCTGTATTATGTCTGTTAATTGTTCTTGTGATCTTAAAAATATACGGTTATCTTTAAAATGTTGCATTATTATCAGTGGCCGCCGTACATAACACTGCAGCACCCCCAAGGAAAAAATGAAAAAATTAAATTTTGTTTGTGTTTATAAATAATAACAAAAAATCTTACAACATTATATAAATGCAATACAACATGTTAAAGGTTACAGCTTATGTTTTGACATTGATTGAATAGTTAATAATTGGAATTGTTCGATTAATGCTTTAGATTATGAAACAAATGCACTGCGATCTAACTCGGATATTCGTTTGCCCTTGTCATTGCACGTTACGTCATTCCCACACTGCTCAAACGGCAGTGTATTTTTAGTATGCTTACGCGCCTTAATTCTGTGAGATATGAAACGTTTATTATTGGTGCGTGTGCGTGGTGAACTATTTTTTGTAAATCTTATTTTATTTTGTCAAAATAACATATAATTATTTATTTATTATAGATACAAGGCTGAATTATGACGAGTGTCACTGTTGAAAATATGAAAAGAATTATATTTTTTCAATTATTGTTACACGAAACAAATGCACTGCGATTTAACGCCGATATTCGTTTGCACTTGTCATTGTTATTGATACGAAACTTATTATTGGTGTTTGTTCGTGGTGAGGATGAAATATTTTTAATAAAGCAATTTTTAATATGTAAATTTATTTATTAATAAATTCGTTACTGATTAGGAAATTTTTTTTTTTTTTTTTGTATATGCAGCACCCCCATTTAAAAATTTCACCGGCCTCCACTGATTATTACAATATTGCAACATAAAACAGTTGTACACTCAATTTGAATCAAATGAAAAATAAATAACTTGTTTGTTTAATGTGAGTACAGAAATCCCTCGCTTTAATGCATTCCGTGAAAAGTGTGCAAATGGCTTTCCACGTGATAATAAGCAATGAAAAAAAAAAAATTACACATCCACGAGCTTTTAAAATCTTCACTTAATTAAAAGAAAAAAATAAACATTTGTACAAGTTTGAAACAATTGAAAAATGCGTTAAATGATTTAAAATCAATTACTGTACGAACGATGAACGAACAATCAAGCTGGTTTAGTAAAATATGCCAAGGCGTAATCAATTCGATTGCATTATGCAGTTTGTCTGTCTGTCTGTATTAATAAGCATACATACAGACAAACACAAATGGTTTATATAACACAAGGATTGTTTTTGTAAACCTGATATGTGAAATCGCTATTAAAATGTTTATTTTTTTAATTACACAGTCATTTCACCGATTTCTTCTTTCATACCATCTCATATATTCTTAATATATAATATATATTTAATTTCTTAATGTTGCATTGATCTCACACTTCCCTATCTTTTCTTTGAGGTAATCTCAAGTAAAGTATAATTTAGTATGGCAAACGAGGCATTAAATCACTCTTTGTGGTATTACAAAAACTTCGAAGAAACACTTAGCTATCAGTAAATCTCCTGCTGGTGGGCACACTATTTTACTGATGCTGTTTGATAAGCTAGTGAGGGGCTTATACAGCAGGTTTTAAGGGTAGATGAAAGAAGTCAACATACTTCAAGGGCAGACTGTTATGAAAGTTCAGTTGGCCTTGGTTAACAGAGTAGAAATAAAGACATCAAATATGAAAATCAACCGAGATAATTATACAAAATTGCAAAGAGCGTTCATGTATATCGAAGCTATTTATTATCTTGGAATTGTGAAGCTGGATCCCTTTTAATGACCGCATCGCAAAATGCATAAAAAATAATAAAAAAAACCCTGTTAGATTCATTTCATCTTTTGTATATTACACTTCTAAACCGGCTAGACGATTTTATTGATATTTGTTGTTTGGGATCTCTGCTAAAAATGTGTATAATCCTATTCATTTTGGTTTTTTTTAATCGGACCATTACTGGAAAAAATTGGAAAAACGACTTGCACTCTATTTTCCGCTTTGTGTAGACGCAACAACTGCTATCAAGTACGATGCCTTTTTTAATGGCAAAAGGAAAACCGTTTTGTAAAGTACTCTAACGACACTGCTAATTTTTTTAGTAAAAAAACGCATTAACAAACTTTATCTTTAATAATCATACATAATATGTAATTTTGATATGCAATTCTTTAAAAATAATGGCGTTGTTCGGAAGCCTGTTTTTCGAATAGGATTTTCTTGACATATAAATTTTAGGGTTTTTCATCACCCAGTTTGAAACCACTACCTTGCTTGTTGGAGGCTTAAAGTAATTCACTGTTGGGGCGCTCATAACCACCTCTGGCAATCCATTCCACTCATTCACCACTTGCCATGTTATCCATAAGATGGTGTGGGACTCTCTCCTCCTCATCATTGTGCAACATGGTTCAAAGTTTATAAAGAAGATGTCTATTCAGAAGTCGGATAAAATCGCCTTCTGTAAGAGTCTTCAAATTACCAATACGAAGAGAAATATATGCAGTGATTTAGTCTCTAAACAGGGCTTCCAGATGATGTAACCCTAAGCCTCCGACGCTACTCTATGTAATATCGATTTACCAGTCTTCTATAGGTTGGGTTAACATGACATGAATCTTTATAACTAAGGAAATAAACAGTTATGAATGCTCACACCTCACTGTAGAACTTGGTAGCTATTTCTCTCAGAGTCGCACTCAGGCATTTAACGAATTATTTACTTTAATTCTACTGAACTCATTGAATCGGACGGGGGGGGGGACTGAGAATCGTCAATGTATTAATACTGCAGCACTGCTCTAAATAGGTATGTTTTAGCCTGCGTTTTCAAATATTGTGAATCACTGAGAGGATATAATTATAGATGCGTAAAACCGATGATATGGTGAGAGTGGGAGGGCTAGTGACATTACCTACGGAGTTCGTGTAATGTATTTGGGAATTCTACAGGCTGGTGTCACATTACTTGTATATCAGTTAAGATGATGACCAAGGTTCACATTGCAGAGCGCAAGCAAAAATCTCACAGGAAAAACATTCAGGTTGAAGGGCGAAGCTTTCAGATTGATACGTGATCTCTCATGCATAGCTGTAACAACTCGCTAGCCGACTGCAGATCGAAAAAAAAAAAATATTGTAACGCAATGTTGTCGAATTCACTAATTTGAAGTGTTAAGGTAGGAAGAGTCCATTTTCAGTCATCCATCAATAGTAGTAAACACTGTATTAGCATATTTTTTTATAAATCCTGTCTCATGGATTGACGGTTGTGTAAAGCGACAATAAGCTACCAACCACTAATACAGCATGAAAATATCATTTAATGGGGCATGCTGGACCCAGCATGTATTTCGTTAAAAAAGTTGAGACATTTAGGAGAAAAGGAGTGCCTTCTGCTGATCTGGATAACGTGCTGTGATATTTCTTTAAGATTGTGATAACTTCTGTGACTTGATGGATATCAATCCCTTGGATTGTGATCCCTTCATCGCTATGAAATAGACTTATATTAGAGGTTAGCGAGCACTTGGCTCGCCCTGTTTAGGGCAATGCGGAAGCCGAAAGGCAGTGCAGCTTTCGGGCCCTTAGAAAACTCCTGAATGAGTTGCTTGGAATGAAAAGCTGCTTAGGTGAAAAAGTAGCGGTAGTGTTACGAAGCAATGTGGAAATATCTGGGATATCAGCATCGAGATGCATGAGAGCATTTCATTTGTTGATCATGGAGAAGATGACTTGAGTATTCCTGAGGAATTTCATGTTGTTCATGTTGCTAAAGGCCATTAGCATCTCCCCTAGTGAGGCAGCAAGAATTAGTGTAGAGTTTTCGCTGTAAGCTATCGAGGCTACGGGTAAAATCCGCGGAGAGACCGCAGAAGCGTATATTTTATCGGCGGGTACACTCCGCACTGTGACTTCCGGCGAAGGTTTCGTGGCTTGAATCTGAGTGGGCGGAGCCACCCCCGCTCTTGTCCTCCGAAGGTTAGAAGGGTGAATTGAGCAGCCTTTATAATTGGATGGATGGGGGCCGCCACAATTCGCACATTTAGCAGGTGTAGACCGTGATTTTGTGCAAGTGTGCGAGGGATGGCTGTCATCACACTTTACGCACTTGTAATCTGCTTTACATAACTTTTGTGCATGCCCAAATTTTTGGCAGCGGTGGCACTGACCGGCGGATGCCTTTCTTCTGAGTGGTTCGGTCTTGATGACTAAGTTGCAGACTATAGTAAGGTCGTAAATTTCTCTCTGATCTTTACTGATCTCCACTAAGACCAGAGGCATGGGGCGCTTGTCTGCGCGGTACATGCGCGAGATCTTAATTGGTTCAAGACCTTGTGATCTGAGGTCAGTAGCTATTTCATCAGCTGTTATGGTTTCTGCCAGACCTCTGATGACTACCTTAAGGTTTTTTTCACTTTTCAGTTGATATGTGTGATATGGGACATTCTGTTCATCCACAAGTCTGGTGAGCTGGCGGTAGTCCGTTGCTCCTTGAGGCTGTATGCGGACTCCATCGTCGGTGTTTTTAGCTGAGAACTTGATGTTATTGTTCTTCATCATCTCTGCAAGTGACGACCAGTTTTCTTTAGCTCTCAAGATTACTGGTGGAATCTTCTCTTTGGGCTGTCTTTAAGATTGTGCAACGCTCCGCTGTATTTATTCGTAATGCTCTGTGCCACGCCATGGGTAGGAGGCGCCCTTGTGCAAAACTTTTTCAGCGGCTCCATAAAATAAGCTTACATGAAAAATTTTTGCGAAAAATTTTAATTTGTTAAAAGTACAAAACAGTTTTTACGCATACACAATAGTAGAACATTGTAATCACTAAAATTCATTAATAAGCAATTTTTAATAATAAAAAATTTCAAATATGTTTATTTCGTTAATATATAAATACAACAGAATATATATATATATATATATATATATATATATATATTATTTTTAATTATCTAATACAATTAACCTGTGCTTCTCAGTTTTCTTAATATCTTCAGTCTTTTATTATTGTTTCTTCTACCTACAAAGATACCTGATGAAGGCCATAATAAATCGAAACTAGTTGTATCATTAAAGTTTTCTAACTTATTCTCGGTTTGTTAGTCATTAAATATCTTTTTTTTAAACGTATCACAGTAACCGAGTCAATGCTCATGAATACACCACACACACACACACACACACACACACACACACACACACACACACACACACACACATATATATAAACAAAAATTACTTTTATTTTAATATAAAAAGAAATATTATTATTATTACATGACAAAGATAATTTGGAGACATGCTTTTAACTATATAACAATTAGGATAAATGTAGATTTATTTTACATATTTATCCGTCTTGCTTTAGCCGCCACAAAATTTTTAATAATATCTTTAATGTCTTATAAATCCATAATATTATTTTCAATTGATAAATCCGTTAGACGCTCTCCAGACATTGTTGACCGCAAATAATTTTTTATTAGTTTCAGTTTTGAAAAACTTCTTTCCCCTGATGCTACGGATATTTGTAATGTTAAATAAATACGCATTACAATCGCAGTATTTGGAAACGTGTCGGTTAATTTATTTTCGTATATATAATTTAAAACATCCTGAGGAGCTGACTATTTTTTAATAAAACATTGTAAAGTTTTTAATTCCTCAAATAGTCATACCATCAATATCGCGATTGTCGGATACTTGATTGTCGCTCAGTTTTAAGTGGAAATCTTTACAATGTTTCATTAAATCTTCATCGCTCCAATCTTTTAATTTGCTAATGTCTCATATAACTTTAAAGTCCTCGCTATGTTGTTTTAAGAGTATGAATCTTTCCGTGACTGAAGTTATTCTCGTGTCTAAAATCGCGAAGAAAAAATTTATTTTAAAATTTTGTTTAGGATCATGCATTGTCTAATCTGATGCTTCATAACCAAACAATTTTGTTTTTGTTATTTTGGGAATGTCTCGAAAAATAGGATCAATATTAAGATCGTTTGCTACTTCTTTTGCAGTTCTAATAATATTTTCAAAATATTGGTCTGCTTGGAGAGTATTCAATTCTTGTATAACATAAAGATTTTCTGTAATTTTTCCTATATCAAATGTCGGACTGCATTATTTTGCTTGCAACATTTACGAGACTTAAGATTTTGTACTAAACATGAACAGAGCAAATAAATTTAAACGAAAAAATCTTTGAAATAAGTTGTCTGCCTGAACTCTAGAATCGATATCTTTAGTTTCATCTTCCGTAATATCAAAAAGAGCCTGGTAAATTTCCTTGATATTATTTTTAAGTGGCTTTATTGCTTCTACTCTACTTTCCCACGTAGTAGCAGAAAGTGGTTTCAAATTTAAAACACGAATATGTTTTTTTAATATAGCCCAACGCTTAACAGATATTGAAAAATAATTATATAATTCCTGTATTACTCCCCCAAAATTACAGTTTCACAGGATTTCTTAGCTGCATCATTAACTACCAAATTTAATGAATGAGCAGCACACGGAATAAAAAAAAAAAAAAAAATGCCCTTGAAAAAAGCCCTAAAATTTGATGAGCAATGTCACTGTTTCAGTCACAATCGCACATCCACAAAGGGCAAAGCACAGCATAAGAATGAATTCACGATCTATCTTAAACTAATAATTTCAACTAAAAATATAATAACAATCGAGAATATTTATACAATTTTTGCTGAGTCGATGCTTACTCTGTGAAATAAAATCTGTGGTAATATTCATAACGTTTCACTTCAAACAAATTCTAATAAAACTAGTGGTGTACTAAGTTAAAAATATTGTTAGATTATTAAGAATTCATAATAATTTGACTGATTTTAAATTTCATTTTTATTGCATTAACTATAATTTGTAATTGTGTAATTTATATAGTACGATATAATTCGAGAATAAGAAAATTTATATATGTTTTTTATTATTTCTCGTGGTGAAATTAGCACGACCGCGCGGCGCGGCCTCGTAATGCTAACTATAACCACCAAGCAATCCCAATTTCCATTCAATTAGTCATTTTTGTGTATCAATAAAATTATGTTAACGTGAGTATCGTAGCAAAGAGCATGTTTATTCATTTGAAATATGACAGATGTACGGTCAAAAATTCTACCGAAGGAGTAAAGAAGAATTCGCCGATCCTTCAACGGCATTTCTTTACCTTTGAATGCACAACACTTATAATCGAGTTTGGAATTGTTGATTTTGTATGACAGATGACTGAACATAAGAAAACAGGAGCCCTTTCATAATTATGTTAGAAAAGTTTTTGCGATAGTTTTGAACCGTGAAAACTCGATTGATTTCCAACGTTTTTAATAATAAAAACAGAATAATTCACTGTTGTTATCTTATGACGCCACTATGACTTTCTTTTTATTTTTTCCCCTTCTTTTTATGTAGAAGTGTCAGTAGAACAGGTTGGCTTCCTGTGAGTAGGTCTTGCAGTGTACAACAGATCAAAGCACAACATGTGGCCTGTAACTCAATGCAATTAGTACTTATTAGATTTGAGTCCATATGGATATTATAACTATCCATGCCTGATATTCTTAAAGTAAATCAACCGTTTTTTTTTTTTTTTTTTTTTTGAGAAGTAACTAGCGCGTAACTGTAGCTTTCTCTTTTTTAGTGAGGGGGAGGAGGAGAAGAGAACTGCCTGTTGATAACATCTCCGTCTGTGTTATTTAACTGTGACACGAATATAAATTCTCCACCGTGTACCATACTTTGCACTTTGGACACATAAACATAGCCACCTCCCCAGCCATATAGCCTACATGTAGAAAACATTGTATCACCATCTTTTATAAATAATGCTTGGGCAAGGTACAGAATCAGGAAACCTTCACTTAGTTTGTATGCTTCTGAATCACTTTCCTTTGTGTAATAATCAAAACACCGGGAAGAAAACATTTGGCTCTAAGTTGCGTCAAGTTCCTCACTATGAATGGCCTCCAATAACCCTTTTGATGACTGCAGCTTGGCAATCGACGAGTTTTGTAACCCCCCCCCCCCCTCCATCCTTCCATCACTTCAGTAACCTTATTAGAAGGCACCTGGATAGTTTCATTGGCCCTGAGCTCTTCAAGATTCCTTTCTCACTATTGCATTTTCTATTAGTTATATAAGCTATTATTTGTGATTATATAAGCTATTATTTGTGAATAAATTAAAAATATCACTAATTATTAATTAACTAACAATAACCAACCAATTTCCGTAAAACTGTTCCTGATATTATATTTTAAGATTTTAATTTTCACTTCAGAAATTGTTAGAATCTGACACAAAATAAATATTTATTCACTATTTTTTTCATGGCTAATATAGCCTACTTTCGTTTAGGAATTGCCCCTTTTTTACAATGTCATTGGCTTTTTACTCAGATCTTAAAGCATTATTGATGTGTTATAAAACTAATATATTGAAAATAATATAGGAGGAAAATTCAGACATACCATTTTTGGATGTTGTTATTTGAAAAAAAAATCCGTTTTTTTTTCACATAATTCCCCCCACATTACTTTACCCCCCCCCCCCCTTTCTTTAACAGCTTAATAGCAGATGAATGCATATCGCCGGGATAAGGAGACAGCCAATGACATTGGTAAAAAAAATGGCACTCCTAAACGAAAGTAGGCTATATTAGCCATTAAAAATAATAGTTTATTTTAGAGGAGTAACATGGGAATTTTCTCAGAAATAATACTTATTTATTCATTATTTTCAATAAACACCTTAGCCATAAAAGGGACGTTAGTTTATTTATTTCAGTTCATAATCAAGGATTCTTCGTTGGCATTATATAAGCATGTGTAGGAATAATGAAGAAGTTAACACAAACTTTAAATTGAAAAATACACGAAGAAGATCGAAGTGACAGAAAGAAAAAATATATATCGTACAAGTGAATGAGATGAACACATGGATAAGTCAACAAATAAAAGTGGTGAGATCATCCATTCCTCGGAATAGTTAACAGATAAAAAACAAAACTGCTTAACGAGAAAAGAAAAGGCGTAGGAAAAGAGGAAGATCCAAAATAGATGGAAGGTCGAAATTATAAAAATTTATTGCTACTGTATTTATATATTTACCTGAAAATAGATTCTAAGGATAGAAAAATACGAGAGACGAGAGAGAGAGATGATCGAAAATCCGATCATCCGTGAACAGAAATCATGAAGAGGATACGATATATATATATATATTTTTTTTTTCTGGAACAAATATTTAAATCCAGTGGATTGCTGACCATTTTTATGACGTTATAGAGTCAGGACGATTTCACGTTATTCCATAGCCTAACGAGATATCTTGAATTCAGTGGATTAAAAAATTGTCTTTACACGGAATTGTTTTTAAACATTTTTTGTTTCATATGTTTATTTTCTTATGCTCTCGGTAATATATCCTCCAAAATAAATTTTCATTAAATATTAATGAAAGTTTTAGTAGCCCGGTGGGTTGGTAATAGCGATAGTTCTATTTCCTGTTATTCTCTGTTATTTATTTAATATTGAAAAACGGAACTACCTGAACCTTTGGGGCAGAATTCCAAATGTATAAGTTATTGCATTAATTTTTTTTTTGTAATTACAACTATATATATATAATGTACTGCACTCATTTAGTCAGCTGTAGGTGTCCCTGTAGTGTAGTTGCTAGGATATGTCATCATATTCGTCCTTCAGTTTGGAAAACTTGGTTCGACTCCCGTTCAGGATATAAGAAGCCTTTATAAAGGCTTTTTTTAATTGAAGGTCAGCTATCTGGTCTCAAACAGATTTCAAGAATTTTCCCTCGTAACTCTGATTTTTATTCTATGAAACAGACTAGGAACACAAGCAGTTAAACAGGCATAATACTAGCCTTGCTTTAGTTACTTCGCGGATGTTATTTAAAAAAAAAAAAGAAGTGTTAACTGTTGCCTTCCCCTTGCTCACGTCTTTAGTAATGCTTTTTTTTTTGTCAATTTTTTTTTTTTGGTAAAATATGGAAAATATAACTTGCTCTTCTCAAGTGACTTCTTTAGAGTTCTATTCTCTAGGGAACAAAAGAACTAGTGAGTTCTCTAGTTCCCTAGTAACTTCTTATGACTAATACTCGATCAACTCAGCACCACTACCAGTTTTTAAGTCTTGTACGAATTATATAAACAAAGTTGTAATTATGATGTTTGATCAGTCTCTGGAGTCGAGAAACCTATAATAGAAATAATTCAACTAAAGGAATGTTCACCAGTCTCATACGGAATCGTAATTCCTCCCCAGAAACTCGATTTTCATCTCATCTTTTTTTTTTTTTTTCATCTTGCAGAATAAGCATCTTGCAAAAAAGTGGTCGATGGATACGCATCAGAGTACTACACGACAGAACAGCTGAGGCGATTGCAAGTGACTGGGGTGCTCCACAGGTTACCCCCCCCCCCCCTCTGCATTTTGATCACTCTGTTATTATGTTAATGTTTTGGGAGGATGGTTGTTTGGGAAATATCCAGTTATTTGTTGATGATGCTAAGCTGGCAAGCGCAGTCAGTTAATTGACTTAGGATCTTTCATGAGAATTTGAATAGGTAGATACTATGGGAAAATGATAATGGATACCAGTTCAATATTGCAAAGAGTATGGTTAAATGGAGGAATGAATGAAAAGTGTAAGATTACGTATTATTTTGAACTGAAGAGATTACAAGCTGTACATTACAGTAATGAGACTGCATGGCCAAGGACGCACTGATGAGGACTAGGAATCTTGGACAGTAGCGTAAAAGAAAAGTGAAGTTCTTTTTCTTGAGAGAGACAATTATGTCGTCGTGTCTACAAGTCAGTATATTTTGTCTCATCATTCCAATAATTCTGTGTCCTGTTTTTTAATCCAATTAGAAGGCCTTTATACAATCACAGTTGGATTGCTCAAGTTCAAATGGTGGAGGATTCAGAGGTGAGTAAGATGGTAAAAGGTTTGTGGAATGTGCACTATGAGAATAGAGCAGTGTGAGTTATTTTTCTACTGATTACTCACCCAGGATATCTTACGTTTTGAAAAACCAGTCAGCTCTGCTGTTTTCCAACATCGTGGCTCCGGCCAGATGGTCACCCTCAATAAGCCCATCATCTTCCAACTCTGGAAGATCCTTAGTTTTTTGCATTGTGATCAACGTTATTGACGATTACTGACCAACAGCATTCTTAAATAGTTGCCTAGAACACGTGGGGGAAGCACGTGACACCAAGTATTTTACATATACGTTGTGTAAGTGACGTTTATGTGCATCTGCATTAAGATTTCTAATTCAGTGGCCGGTATGTGTATTTCCTCGACATGTTTCTCTGTCTATATGGCTGACAGAATCTTCATGTTCTTTGAGGATGTGCGCTAAGAGTTCACTTTTTTTCTTCCTTTTGTTTTGAACATCGTTTATATGTTCAAAGACAATCGCACGGTTAATTTGCAACCATCTTCCACGACTAACTTTGTTCAAGGATTTTTCCTAGGTCGGTCGCTCAAAAAAAGTACCCTAAAATAGAAACAAAAGACCGATCCTTTACAGCATTGGAAATCACTGATTAATATGCGTAACACTCACGATCCCCTATATGCAGTAATCACATTTAGAGATTACACGCAACATGCCTAAAGATACACGTGATTAAACTATCATTCAATGCTGCGTTTTCAATTTATAGAAATAGCTGCTGTTGGGAATGGTTTAGTTTTTTTAACTTATGTTAAACAACCTCCTGAAAATGCTGTCAACCATAATAGACAGCGAAACATGCCGAGGAAATACGACTAGTGTTAATAAAAAAATATAAAAAAATGCCTACGAGTTAAAACTTGGTTATTTATTACTCGTGCAAATCGACTCGTAATGGATTACCTACAAGACTGTGATCTATGTCAGAAATATCTTTCACTGCAGGATGATGTGGATTTAATTCTGTCAGCTACAACAATATAGAATTGTTGAACTGCGGTCTCTAAATAATCGAATTAGGGCAGTGAGAATCCTTGGTCTATATAAATACTCTTAAGAACCTTTCTTTTTTATATTTTCGCTGCGATTTCCCTTGAGAGGGACGTTATCTGAAAAATTCTGCTGACTTTAGACCCCGATTTGTTCTTTTTTGAATTACCAGTTAGGATTTGTTAATTTACTAATGTGTTCCTTACTAACAAGACAAAGAACATGTTCTTTAATACGATCGAATTTTGGTTTAGTTGCAAATCTTTTGCCAGCGTGGGTAAACTTTCATCCTGTGACCTGACACCAATTTTGCTAGCTGCTAACGCATTCCACTTTTCAACAACTTCCTGCGTAAATATTGTCCTGCCAACAGTCCCTTCTGTGAATAGGTTGTAAACCATGCCAACGAGCGTGTTGTGTGATAAGACGACATGGGGAAAACATATTGCGTTAGTCTGGCTATAGATTAAAATAATAATAATAATAAAAATAAATAAATTAAATTTCTTTTTTGTATTTGCTAGAAACTATTTATTGTAGCTTTCTTTAAGAAGCAGTTTCAATTTTTTCCCGCTTTCTTTTTTGTATTCGAAACAGAATTAAACAATGTGCCCTCACATTGTTTATTTAACAGGCTAGCGAGCACACGCGCATTTGAGAGCTGTGATACTCCATTTTCTTCAAAGGTTTCATGAAAATAAGATTCTATGCTTCCCTTTCAGTACGGAAGTATTGAATCTTATTTTCCTTATATATATCAACAACTTGACACCCTTATATATAACAACAACTTTCCGCTCAGGAGGTATATAAACATCATACTTAAGAATCGGTGGGAACCAGGGGCGAAGGAATGCTGGTCTTGAAATTCACGCTTGCTCTTGTTATCATTCAGGGAATGAGAGGTGTGATTGAAGTCTGATTAGCTGAATAATGAATTACTGACTATATATTTAGAAATTTATGTACATTTAATCATACAAATACAACATTTATTTTACAAATGATATTCTATCTTTTTCAATTTAGCTACTTGAATACAATTTCTACCCTACAGTTCTTCTTTATGAACTGGTCAATAACATCGTCATAAAATGTTGGTTGTAACTTAATTTTCCCAAGCAACACTCACACTAGTAAAGGATGGCTGAAGCTCACTGGCTAGAGCTACTTTGACTGCGTATGGCCTGTGTTTAAGACGACGTGAAGGGAGCGGAAATCGCTATGTGCGCGCATGAAATCACAGTGCTGCAGCGAGGACCTGGAAGCTCCGACAACCGAGCAAGCCAAGGTAGCTTTGACTAGACGAGCAAGCATCTGCTTTCGATACACAACGCAAAGCTCATTTATTGCCGCGCAAGTCTTCTGTCTACAAAAATAAAAGCCTAAATGGAATGCTTACTTTTATTATACAACATTTGTTAATAAATGCATACATTTATTAACAAATAAATATTACTTCTTTCTCAAGTAATGAGCTTGCACAGCAAGCATGGAGAATTCTCCCCTGGTGGGAACTCAACGAGTTCATTAATTTTTATGAAATTGTCAAATTGTGAATTATTGTCCCTTTGCTGATTATATGATAAAACGATATTTACGGCATCTCGTAAATTTATAAGGTAAGAGGAGTGCACTGCAGTGGATTTCTGTTGGCAACGTCCTTGTACCAACTTGCAACTACCAAGTTTAGCTCAAAATATAAATTTCCAAGACGTTTCGTTTCTGTTTGAAATTAATGTAAAGAGATGCTTTTTCTAACATGTTTTCAAAGTTCACCATTGCTTAATAACCGCTTAACAAAAGTCCTAGAAAATTTAACTGCTTTGCTATTCGAAGGAATTTATCTCATACACAGTCTACTTCGGCATTATTTTTTACAATACTAACGCCTCCTCCCACCTCTCTCTCTCTCTCTCTCACTGTAAATAAACCTTTAACCTCCCTAATGATCTAGGCTTCTTGCATTACATTTTAAATCAGCATGAATTAAACAATTAACCTGTTAAAATACACTCCTTTGCTCTTCCTGCATTCAACCACTCCCGTCCTTCCCCCCCCCCCCCATCATAACTGTGTTTACTACTGAATAAGATTAGTTAATGAATTATTGTCCTGTAACTACTTCATTCTGGGCTGCGAAGGATGAAGAAAAGCTCAGGTTACCTTCTCCCTTTCTGTCATATGTCCTTATGTCAACGGACGATGTTTTGATAGCTCTTCTAAGTTTAGTGTAGTGATTTTCCGTTCAGGAGGTACATAAATATGATACTTAAGAATCGGTGGGAACTCAACGAGTTCATTAATTTTTATCAAATTCTAATTTTTGAGAGTCGATTTTTGTAATTGGTGTTTAACCAATAGAACAGTTCAGTTATTTAAGTTAAGGGATATTACATCCCATATTGTTTCTTAGCCGAATAAGAAACTCAAAGAGTTTCATGATGAATATAGAAACTATATAAAGTTCGGCGATTCCAAGCGTAAGCAAATACCTGGATAGTGCAGCACCTGACCCATTTGGTAGTGCAAGCTGAGGCAACTCATAGCAAGGGTGGAGCAAGATCCGATCACTATTCTTGGTATTTTCCCATAATGTGAACTTAGCTCCTAGGAACTGTATTACTGTTCTACATTATGAGAGAAGGTTACTACCCAGACCGATTTCAACCTTATGTATAGGTGAAGCGACTTATGACAGGCTCACCCAGTCACCGAGAAGAACTTCTCAGCATTGGCTCTACCCAGTGGCAGGCTCACCCCACCACCAAGCAGAGCCATAATCTCAGCAGTGGCCCCACTCAGACACAGGCAAGAACCTACCTCCAAGCGGAGCCTCTCAAAGCCAGATCCTCCCGCACCGGTTTCCACCCTCATTGGGGATCTCAGCAGTGAGTAGGTAGACCTAATTAATACCAAGTTTGTAGCGAACAGAACTTACATCCCTTCTATGAGAATTGCCAAGTGGTGTCCTAATAAATTACTAATTATATGAAGAGCCAAAGGCTTCAATGCGGCGACATGAACTTATTTAAGTTAAGGGATATTTACATCCCATATTGTTTCTTAGCCGAATAAGAAACTCAAAGAGTTTCATGCCGAATATAGAAACTATACCTACTCACTGATGAGACCTGAATAAAGGTTGAAACCGGTCTGGGTAGTGACCTCTCATAATGTAGAACAGTAATACAGCTCCTAGGAGCTAAGTTCACATTATGGGAAAATACCAAGAATAGTGATCGGAGCTTGCTCCACCCTTGCTATGAGTTGCCTCAGCTTGCACTACCAAATGGGTCAGGTGCTGCACTATCCAGGTATTTGCTTACGCTTGGAATCGCCGAACTTTATATAGTTTCTATATTCGTCATGAAACTCTTTGAGTTTCTTATTCGGCTAAGAAACAATATGGGAGGTAATATACCTTAACTTAAATAAGTTCATGTCGCCGAATTGAAGCCTTTGGCTCTTCATATAATTAGAACAGTTCACGTTTGTAAAGACTATTGATGTAAAAAGAAATAAGTATTATTCAAAATGAGGTTCAAACTGAAGTCTTTCAATACAGTTAAGGATATTCGTGGAATTATCGACCCTTGATATAGTCATAAATTATGAAGTGTTCACATAAAATTGAAATGTGTTTTTGGATCCTTATATCTCTGTGATTTGGCATTTTCACAGATGAATGCCTTACAAATCAAACATATAAATCATTTTCAGAAATGTATATGAATTAGTGTTCAACTCTGTGCCAATATGAATGAGACAGATTTATTATTATTATTATTTTTTTTTTACATTTTATAGGTTTCAGTTCTAAGTACCCATCTAATATCGAGCTGTTACATATTTGTATATTTGTTTTTCATCTGAACTGATATATTTTATCTTAACTTCGCTGTATTTCGATATGTTTTGACGGTTATTGTATGTTTAAGGTAAAACGTTTTAAGACGCATCGAACAATGAGATTAGCCATTGCTATAATAATAAATAAATAAATAAATAAAATAATAAAACGTCCCGCTACATTTTCTCAGTGGTATTCTGAACTTCTAGGTTCATGTCCGCCACATATAAAGATTATTCTGGTTGTTAACCAATAGAATAACTGAATGATTACTAGTCCTTTTCCCGAATGGAGGGAGGGAGGGGGGTGAGAAAGAGAGAGGGGGGGAGATGTGCAGCGTAATGTCTAAATAATAGTAGTTGATACGTGTACGTCATCTGTGTGCACGATGACGTACACTGATGCTATATATAATACACGTATCATAGCAAATGGAAATTAATTGTATTGCGCATTGTAAACATAATTACTTTTGCATTTAACGATTAAGATTTCATAAAAATATATACGGTTAATGCATAAAAACTCTAAACGTGTTACTTTGATTGCTATCTTATAACAGTATAATATTTGAAGTTTTTTAAACGCTGAGAACATGAAGATATTGTATTATTTATTCAAAGCAAATATGCATAATGAATTACCTCGATTCTTTTGGTTAAATTTAAAAGTTAAAAATAGCGTGATATAAGTTTGTACAGAAAAGGAATCTCATCCATTACACTGTGTATTCATTAACGTATAAATTTATAAATAACAAATTATAAATGAATTACAATTAGTTTATTATTCGAAATACGGACGTATTTGATTTTTACCCATTTGTTTTATATAAACGTTTCCACTGACCAGAGTTTGAGTAAATACACTTTTCGGCATGAGTTGCCTTCCTATTGCGCTACTTAAAGCTGTGAACTGTGATTTCATCTAAAAATAGTGATGTCCTCTCCAGTGTACCTGAAACTTCAGTTTCAGGACAGTTAGAAAGATGAAGTTTACTCTGGACCGTTAGGAGAGAATAAAACAGAAGTAATGAATTATTTCAGTCATTCGAGCGTATATCCGGAGCCGCGCAGTGCCGACTTTGAAGAAAAAAGCTGTATTGGACAAACTTTTCAGGTCAAATGCGTTCAGTTTTTGAATATTCTAACCTACAGTTTTAAAATTAATAGCTAGCAAACATAAATTGTCAATGCGCAATACCATTCGCATTCCAACATGGTAAATATAATTTTGCTAGCAGAGAGAGTGAGTGCAATCATCTTTGCTGCTAGCAGAGGATGGGAGAAGCTTTGCGACTGTTTTTCACAGGTGCAAAGTTATACTCTGCTTGCAAGCTCAGAATGATGCGCTTAGCGTTCACCCTCAGGGACAATTGTGGTTCACCTGAATTTCCTGTTGCTTGATTTAAATGCAAGGATTTGATTTCGCCAAGGCGATCGCAGCTACCTACGTTGGTTGCTGTTCGCAGCCTCTGCTATGTTGATTTGTCTTGCAGGTTGGAACGGTCGAGAAATGCATCTCCATCACGTATATCGAACAGATTTTGATGTGTACACACTCGTCGCATAAAGAACTTTCATTCGCCAGACGTGAACTTTTTTGCACTCGAGCTATTTTAACTGACCTAATACAAAGACCTCCAATGACAGAAAGAAAAAAGAAAATCCACAAAATTGTGGGAAAGTCTACAGATTAAAGTAATTCATGCTGCTATGTTGCTATAAGGTATTGTTTATTTTATTTTATTTTTAAAGAAGGGACATTGCTTTTCAGTATGCGTTTGTATTGTTCTCATCAATTCTTTTTTAAATAAAAAAAAATATCGTGCACTCTTGAATAATAAATACTCCAAAAGATTAATTCTGATGTATTTATATTAAACTAAATAAACATATGTATAACGTAACGCTAATACGATACTTAACCTATTTTTCTCATTGAATCGTTTTATAATTGCTGAAGGAAAACTGGGGGAAAAAATAAAGGAAAAATTGTATTTTTATTTAATTGTTTTTAACGCAGCTTAGCATAAATCAATAAAGGAAGTAGAATTTCTCTCATCTAGTTCAATTCCTAATAAATAATAGTCATTTACAGTAGTTAACAATCATGTAATTAGTAAATCGTCATCAACATAATTTAATTTAAGGACTTGAAACCTGTTTTTGACCTCTTCCGGCCTCAGGACATCAAGCTTAGAACAGATTTCTTTGCTTTCTTTTTTTTTTTCTTCTTCTTCTTTTCTTTTCTTTTTCTTTTTTTTTTTTAATTAAAGTACTTGTTTAAGGACAGCCTTTTGGTCTGCGTTTATTTAAAGTCCCACCCAGTTTGTGTATTTTATGTTGGCAGCTATTGGTTCTGAGAACTCAGTTAGAAATAAAATATTTGATCATTAACTGACGACTACAGTTATTAGAGTTCTTGATATAGGATATTAGAAAGGAGCTTAATATTATTAGCATTCAGAAATGCATGAGCAGAGCTAATCTGATGTGATATTTTCACTTAAACAGAATGGGAGAGGAAAGGTTACCAAAACGAATGTTTTTTCCGCTAGGATGGCAGAAAAAAAAGACTCAGATGAAGCTCTAGGTGGATTGATACAATAATTTTAAGGAGTAGAATGATAACTTACTCTAGCGATTCGGGCTCTTAGCTGTGTTCAGTTAATCGAACCTGACTATTGAAATTGTACTTGGAGGAAGTGTGTCGTGTCAATACAAGGTTGAAATTGAGAGTAAGTTGACAATAATTAGCTGGTCCTTTTGTACCAACTAGTGCTCTCCACCAGTGAGATCGCGAATGTTCGGAATTACAGCCGAAAGAGCCAAGTCTGTATATAAACCCAGTGTAGTATGCCTGTGAATTGCACGTATTCCTCTGGAAAATTCGATTATTTGGTGGTGGGGTATGATACATCAGAGTTTCCGGGAGGAACTACCTTCCACTCTTTCCGCGTTCCCGACACTAGTTAACTTACCTCTAGATGAAAAAAAATAATAAAAAAAATAAAGGAGGGGAGTTTCTTTAAGCGTAACTAATAACGCTTTATAAAGATGCGGCTACACTGAATCACTATATAATTATTATCATTATTATCATAATGTATGCATATGAAAAATTATTATTATTATTATTATTTATTTATTTTATTTATTTTTTTTTTTTTGCTGTTGGCATAGTTAATTTAGGTCTCGTGAGATGGAAATTAAGATTTACAAATTGTGATCTATGTAAACTACGTAATCTGTGTTTATTTTTCTCTTTTTTTTCTCCCAGGAGGTAATTTATTCATACATGCTCCATTGCATACAATGCATATATTACATGTAGCTTATGAATAACTGATTAACATTTATGTTTTCACATTTGTATGTACGTATTCGTAGGTTAATATCCACATTTACATTTATATTTTTATATCCACATATATTTACGCTATATAATCTAGATATTATAAGTAGTTTATATGACATTACAACGACTAGAAGTTGATCCTATTGGCAAAATTAAATAATTTTGAGTAAATACTTTTGGATAAGTATTTGTTTTAACACTGACCACTCGTCTCCTGAAGTGATGTTGTATTGTGATAAAGAGCCAAGAGGCTATTTTTCCGGCGGCGTAAATTAAGTTAAGGGGATAATAAATCCCTCATTATTTTAAAGCCGGATACGAAACTCGGAGATCGAAATCTAAGAGTTTCATGCCGAAGAACTATCGGCGAGTCCAAGTGTAAGTCATCACTTGGGTAGTACAATACTATGGCAACTCGTGTCAAAGGTGGAGCAAGCTCCGTCACTATCCTTAATATTTTCTCATAATGTAAAACGCAGCTCCTAGGAGATGTATTACTTTTTTACATTATGAGGAGAGGTCACTACCCAGACCGGTTTCAACCTTTATTAAGGATCGTTACGGAGCTTGCTCCACCTTTGACACGAGTTGCCATAGTGTTGTACTACCCAAGTGATGACTTACGCTTGGACTCGCCGATAGTTCTTCGGCATGAAACTCTTAGATTTCGATCAGGGCCATCCGGATGGAGTCCAGTAGCTGCTGACAGTATAGAGTAAATGATCGCCACTCTGTTGAAGGTGCACAAATGCGATTCCAGAATATGGAACTTGTGTAGGTATTGTCTTAATTTCCCATGTCCCGTTAGTAGCGTAGTTAAACATGGCGAGATGGCGTCTATTTTAAGCCGGAGTCGGCTTTTGATACTTGGCAGGAATTCTTTTGTTGTTGATCCGTTTTTAGATGTTTTCACTCTTTCCACAAGCTTAGGCTTATTTCTTCTGTCAGTGTTTTTATAGTTGGTTTTGGGTTATTTCTAACCGTTGGTTTCTAGCTGTTTCTTTAGCCAGTTGATCGGGTCTCCATTTCCTGTTATCCCAGTATGCGCCCTCAACCAGCAGAACTTAATTTCCCATTCCTCTAGAGTGAGATTTCTTACCGGATTTCGAGTCTGCTCTGTTAACGCTAGGTGGTTGTTGTAGTTTTTTGTCGTCTATAGTGCTTCTACTGTCACTGTAAATAGTTACGGTTTTCTGATGAGAGGTCTGAGTTCTAATTCCCGGTAAATATGTAAGTGAATAAACCATAGCAAGATGCCACTTAGTTGTTTGAACAGAGGGAATTCATTCTAAAACAACGTTTTTGTATAATGGACTGTCTGTAATATACTATGAAAGAACATCCGACGTTTCCTTCTGTTTTACTCTAGTGTATGTGTAAGAGGATAAAAAGAAGAAAGGAAAACTAGATCGGACATATTCTAAGAGGAAATGGAATCATCAGAGATGCCATTCGAAGGAAAAATAGGCGGATGAGTAAGGAAAACAATGCTAGATGACATGCTGAATGGAGACAGGTACACACCCTTGAAAGAGAAGGCTCAGAACAGAAGAGAGTCGAAGGAAAGTTTTTGCTACTAAGAGAAGAACCTGCTCAATTGCAGAATACTTAAGAAGTGTATGTGTGGTATTCGTCACTTTCAGGGCTTTCCTTCTATTAAATGTGTTTTCTTTTGCTGGGTGAGGCCACTTAGTGTAGCGAAGCGAAAGTTCGTAGTGATTTGGATCAATGTTGGCATTTCCATTTTATCTTCCAAAAATGACGTCTCATATAAAACAGAACTCTTGCATCTTCAGGCAGATCGGCATTACATCAGCAATAATGCAAGCTGATTCGCAAAGACATTGTCTTGTATCCTTTAATTATTCCTATGGATATAAGGCGTTGAACTCTGTTTAACTTTTGTTCGTTGGTTTTTCTTGTTGATTTTATTGTCTCTTTCCAAGTGAGTGCAGCTTACGTTATCAATCGTAGTATTGCTCCAGTATATATTGTTTTCAGCGCTGGACTAATCCCCAGTTTTTCCTTGCCAACTTAGCTAGAAGGTTTACATTTTGTAAGCATTTTCCGGTAACATATAAGATGCACTTGTTTGAAGTTAAATTTTATATCTATTGTTACTCCTAGATATTTTAATTCACTGGCTACCTCTAGAATTTTCTTGTTTAGGAAGACCATTATAGGTTGTTACTTTGAATAGCACCAAGTTTGCATGAGGTGTGGAGCACTTTAAACTTGGTGCTTTCGAAAGTAATTCTTACTCCTACTGCGCAATTTTATAGTTCTTCTTTGCCCGTTACTTTTAATTATAAACCGTCACGTCCGCGAATCATTATCATCACAGACTTTGGTTTCAGTATTGAAAGAAAATCTTAATAACGAGTCGTACTGGTTCAGAAACCTGGTCCGCAGCAAGAACCTTGTGAACAGCCTCGTTTGACTGCTTTCGTTATAGTTGTGGTTTTCATTGTCATGCTTTTCTTCTGTCTGTGCAATAATTTTTGTAAGGTAGAGTAGGTTTTTGGGACATTTGAAATCTCTTAATTGAGTACTTATGGCTGACCACCATGCAGATTCGAAGAGACCTTGAACATTGAGTGAGACCAATAGTACGTCTTTTTTTTTTTTTTTTTTTGCTGTAGAGACTGCTTGCGTGAACTTGTAAACCTCCATAATAGCGTCTACTATGATTGATTGAGATCTAAATGGATACGGATTGCTGCTTAACAGGTCTGTTGAATAGACGTGCATTATTAGGTTTATCAGAAAGTTTTCTAGTATCTTACCAGCGACATTTATGAGACTAATTGATCTGTATTTACTAATTTCGTCAAATGCTTATTTTTCTGGTTTGATTATTGGTATAATTTTATAGCATTTCCATAATAAGGGAAATCATCCTTTTTTGAGACATTCGTTGTAAATTGCTGTTACAAATTGGGGGATTCGATTAACGGAGAAGGATGTTATTTTGCTAGTTATCCTGTCATCTGCAGAGATTTTTCTTCGATCCATTGATATCTTAGTATTGATTCGATTTCATTAGACGTAAATTCATCGCTGTTAGGCGTATCTATATTTGTTTCCATTCTTTGTCTGTATATTTTGCGAATTTCCTCATCTGTTGATTGGGCGTCATCAGGAATAAACTTGATAATAGTTTTGTGCGTGGTGTTCGCAATAGTTGATAATATTTTTGCTTGCATGCTTGTGTGCTTCCAGTCGGATGATGCATTGCGATTCGAACTCACAACTTATATACAGTTAGGAGCCGAAATCCCAGTTTCCAAGCCTGCTTATGGCATTCACTTGTTTACCAGAAAAATGCATTACCAAACATTATTTTGAGAAGTGAGAAATATTTATAACGGGCTTTTGAACTCAAAGTGAGTTAGCTGGTGTTATATGGTGTGGGAAACTCAGCATATCGACTAAAGAATACAAGCCTTAGTTGTTTCGGCAAACCAGCATATTGACCAAAGAACACAAGCCTTAGTTGTTTTGGCATTAACTATAACCAAACCAAAGACGTTACTAGCATTCCTGTTATTCGAGAAAAATAAAATGGAAAACTATCAAAATTCTTAAAGTATTTTATGTCAGTCAGTAAGAGCTATACATTCATAGTTCACAGTCATAGCTAGACATTGACACAGCTATACTGACTTGCATAGGATGTGAGTAATTTTCAAATTTATATACAGCCCGTGTAGCTCAGTGGAAGTGGCACTTGCATCCTCTGCACTAGGCCTCCCGAAAATAGACTTATAGTTCAAATCTAGTCGCTGACTGGAGGAACTTTTTCTAAGCCATTCTTCAACTGGTTCCTGAGTAAGTCAATCTCTGGCATGGGCAAACGGGTTTTTTCTTCCGGAAGCTCGGGGTTTTCGTCCCCGTAAACTAAAGAAAACGACCATAGAACCCACATTATTTCAGACAGTAATATATCCTGTTACGGTTAGGTACCAAGAGATGGCAGCACGTGTTTGATGGTCTCTTCATTGATTGCCACCTATAATTAGTGATAGGCATGGACCAGCTATCTCTGATTGACTACCTGCAGAGATTGAACTGACCACTCAGTTTCCAAAAGTTAGATACGGTGTGAAAGCATTGCCTACTCCTTTTAAGGGAATAAAACGCACTTTTTTATATAGCTTAATTCATTATCTTAATTCATTATAATTCATTCATTATAGACGTGCATTATTCGGTTTATCAGAAAGTTTTATAGTATCTTACCAGCGACATTTATGAGACTAATTGATCTGTATTTACTAATTTCGTCAAATGCTTATTTTTCTGGTTTGATTATTGGGATAATTTTAGAGCATTTCCATAATAAGGGAAATCGTCCTTTCTCGAGACATTCGTTATAAATTGCTGTTACAAATTCGGGGATTCGATTTTTTTTTTTAATTGAAATATTATCTATATTATTTCAGTTGATCTCTATTAAAATATGCAAAAAAATACTGTCAATATATTCCTGGTTTTCCCTTTCAGTAGTTTCTGAGTGTAAATGACTTTGTAGGCATTTCCCACAAAGTATTCCTGGTGAGATTTTTACAGGGTAGTTGACCATTGCTTTCCCCCCAATCTTATCGGGGCTGGGGGATGAATAAGATTGGGGAAATATGTCATGAATACGTCCCAGCATATGTCTGGGACGTATTCATGACTGTAATCCATGTGTGTTCACGAGGCCGGTTTGCCTGTTCTGGGGATGAAAAAAGCCGAGTTTCAGGGTAAAAAAAAAAAAACAACCTACCTTCGTATGAGATTGGCTAACTCACATTTAGTCAAAAGAGACCAGATAAAGGCATCTCACATCACTGATGGGAATTGACGCCAGGTCTTTCCGACCTAACAAATCCTCATGTTCCACTATGTACGTCTACCGAATATTCGTGTGTATCGTCCAATACATTACTCGCTAGAGGGCTCTGAACACTTGACGTTATTTTATAATCACCCGGTATATATATATATATATATATATATATAAAAGGTTTAATGACTGTTACCGTCATTAAACCTTTTCTCGTCGTATATATATGTGTGTGTGTGTATATATATATATATATATATGTATATATATATATATGTATATATGTATGTATATATATATATATATGTTATATGTTAAAGACACCAAGCTATTTTAAACCTGGTTTTAATCCATTTCCCAAGTAAGCAAACCGACAAGTAAGTCAAGTTTGCTACTGCAAGTAGTGCAAGTCTAGGCAACTCGTGCTAAAGTCGGAATAAGCTCTGATCATTATTCTTATGATGCTATGCATTAAAGGCAAGGGGTCACTATCCAGACCGGTTTCGACCTTTATTGAGGTCTCATTAGTGGGAGCCACGCTTTGAAATACCAAGGTTAAGTAATACAGAGCTTATAAGTATTTTACCAAAACAAATTACAAAAAGGTGCTTTGACCTTATTAAATAACAATCTCAGGATGAGAGATAGATGTAGAAAGTTTTTTACCTTGGGTATAATATATGTGTATGTGAAAGATACCAAGCTATTTTAAACCTGGTTTTTACTCCATTTCCCAAGTAAGCAAACAGACAAATAAGTCAAGTTTGCGCCTGCACGTAGTTCAAGTCTAAGTGACCCGTAAAGTAGTACAAGTCTAGGCAACTCGTGGTAAAGTCGGAATAAGCTCTGATCACTATTCTTAATATTTACCCTTAATGCAAAGCACATCTCATGGAGGAGATGTATGATGTTTTGTATTAAAGGCAAGGGGGCCACTTCCCAGACCGGTTTCAACCTTTTTTGAGGTCTCCTCGGTGAGTAGCTAGACCCTGAAAAAACTTTTCACCTCTTAATCTCATCCAGAGTTTCTTATTTAAAGTAAAAGCACCTAGTAACAACTTGTATAGGTAAAGTATACAGTATACATCTCAGTATACATAGCAGTATACATCTCCTAGTGAGATGTGTTTTACATTATGGAAAATACTGAGAATAGTAATCAGAGCTTTAACCACTTTTACAACGAGTTGCCCTGGTTTTGCACTACCTGTAGACTTGAACTACGTTGAGGCGCCAACTTAACTGTTTTGCTTTCTTGGGAGAAGGAGTAAAAAACCAAGTTTATAAATTTACTTGGTATCCTTAATATATATTATCCCCAAGGTAAAAAACTTTTCACACACACACACATATATATATATATATATATGTTAAAGATACCAAGCATTTTTTAAACCTGGTTTTACTCCATTTTCCAAGTGAGCAAACAGACAAACAAGTCAACTTTGCGCCTGCAAGTATTGCAAGTCTAGCTGATCCTACACGTACCATGAGTTGCTTGGTCTTGCACTACGTGTAGGATCAGCTAGACTTGCAACACTTGCAGGCGTAAACTTGACTTGTTTGTCTGTTTGCTTACTTGGAAAATGTTGAAACCAGGTTTAAAATAGCTTTGTATCTTTAACATTTATTATACCCGAGGTAAAATACTTTCTACATATATATACATATTGTAAAGTAGAGTTGCATGACTTAAACCGAGAGTTAGGAAAAAAGGGTGTTTAATAATAAAACAATAAATTACTTTGAAAAACTGCTAAATGAAACAAGCAGTGATGACAGCACAGTGATAAAAAACACTGACCAGGCATGCAGTCAGGAATACATATCCATACTTGAAGTAGAAAAAGCCATCAAAGGCTTGAAATGTGGAAAGGCAGCAGGAGTAGATGATATATGGTAGACCAGAAATGCTGAAGTATGGTGGTATAAAAGTCTTACAGTGGCTGCACTGCATAGTTCAGAAAGCCTGGACAGAGGGACGAATTCCCGATGATTGGAGTAGAGCTCTCATAGTACCCATATATAAAAAGGGAAATAAAACTGAATGTGAGAATTACAGAGGTATTTCCCTACTGAGTGTTCCTGGCAAGATCTATGCAAGTATACTTGAGAAACGGTTGAGAAGAATTGTGGAAGAAAAGCTTGGTGAAGAACAAGCTGGATTCAGGCCAAATAGAGGCTGTCAGGAACAGATCTTCACTTTACGACAAATAGTCGAGAAAGCATGGGAATATAACAAAGATCTGTATTTAAGTTTTGTCGATTTGGAAAAGGCATATGACAAGGTGCCAAGAGAGAAGCTATTCAATACGCTGCAGTTATATGGTGTCAATGGGGCATTATATCAAGCAATACTTAGTCTTTATTTGAGTTGTGAGTCAGCAGTTAGAATTGAAGGAAGTACAGGAAGATGGTTTAATGTTAAATCTGGTGTGAGACAAGGATGTACATTATCCCCTCTGTTATTCATTATCTATATGGATCACATTATGAAGGAATGTGGTATTAAATCTGATATCAAAATTGGAGATGTTAATGTCAGCTCTTTGCTCTATGCGGATGATGTTATACTTCTAAATAAATCCGCTACAAGTCTGCAAGATTCTCTGACTAAATTGAATAGCTGTTGTAATAGATATGGTATGAAGGTTAGCAATAAAAAGACAAAGACAATGAAAATAGGCAGAATCATTGAAAATGTCAACTGTGTTGTGAATGGAGAACCTGTGGAACAAGTAAAACATTTCAGCTACTTATGCACAATTTTTACTGAAGATGGTAAACTAAATATAGAAATAGACAACAGAATCAGCAAAGCTGGTATCGTGGGAAGTCAATTGAATAAATTCATATGGAATAAGAAAGAAATTAGTCGGAACACTAAATTAGCTGTATACAAGACTGTGTTCAAACCAATTTTAACTTATGGATCTGAGAGCTGGGTCAGAAGTAAAACACTTGACCAAAGACTAGAGACCGCAGATATGAGAGTCCTGAGAAAGATTAGAGGCGTGAACAGATGGCATCAATGGCAATATCATATTAAAAATGAGGATATTAGGAAAGAACTTGACATTGTCAGCATCCAGGAATGCGTTAGCAGAGCTAATCTCAGATGGTATGGTCACTTAAATAGAATGGGAGAGGAAAGATTAGCAAAACAAGTGTTCTCTGCCAGGTTGGCAGGAAAACGACCCAGAGGAAGATCAAGATATAGGTGGATTGATATGGTACAAAGTGCCTTAGACGATAGAAATATAAGATCTGATAATGTTGGAGTCTTGACAAGTAACAGACTGATTTGGAGAAAAATTGTAGACAGGAAGTTAGTAATGATGTAATTTTTTCATGTAGTACTGTCATATCCTGTACACCCCTTGAGGGTACATGGCAGGAATTTGATGATGATGATGATGATGATGATGATGATGAATAAAACATGACTAGTTTCGGCTTATAACGGCCTTCATCAGGTGACATTATAAAAGAAAAGAAAAAAAAACTAAACACTGAAGGTTAAAAAAACTATGAACAACATAGAGAGTCTCTATACATAATTAGCATGAAAACGTTGTAGTTGTATTTAAAGCGGTTCTTTCGTTTGTTGTATTGTTGGGAGAGTGCGTGCTTACAGCATCACGTGAACGCCAGTACATGATTACAGCTGAATGACTATCTGGGAGGTTGTAGCTCGAGTTTACTATTAAACCCCATTTTTTACCTAACTCTCGGTTTAAGTCATTCAACTCTATTTTACAATATGCATTTCAACCGAGTCAATGAATCGTCATATATATATATATATGTATATATATACATACATACATATGAAAGAATGATCATATTATTTAAGCTTCAGTGTTTTTAGTGTTCTTTCTTTTTTTCTTTCTTTTATAATGACACTTGATGAAGGCTGTTACAAGCCGAAACTAGTAGTGTTTTTATATTAAAACCTTTTTACTTACATCTCGGTTCTAGTCATTCAATTCGTTTAAAACACACACACACACACACACACACACACACACATGCATATACATATATACATACATATATGTATGTTCCCTCATGAGATAGTACACCCCAGTATCTGTCATTGTTTTATGACAGTGTAGTTCACCATGATATGAAAATAAGAATATATTATAATGGGTTCATTGAAAAACACGTGATTCCTTATTTAACACAGTAGTAATAATTCAATTGTAAGTATTGTATTAATTGAAGAAGAGCATTACATCGATTTTTTCTACATTTCGATATTAAGAAATCATGAATAACATCATTAATTTAAAGTCAGTAGTTTCTAAAATGCTGGACTCTGCATTAATTAAAATAAAAATTCCCCTGATGCTAATTAACATCAGATTTTCCGGATGCCAATTACATTCATTGATTTCTTGAGCCGGCTATTGTTTGTGATTGGCTAAGCGTGGAGCCTGACTTACCACCGACTTTTGAAACAACTTAATTAGGTTTAAACGGTTTCACCTACTTCCTTTTGGACATAAAAGGCGTTAACGGATTTAGTTATATATTTGCGTTATATTATTTCGCAATACTGCCTACTTATTACGCCTTCATAGCGCAATTGGAAGAATGACGGTATATTGCGTCTTTTAATGGGAAAAGATTCGATCATCGTGTTAAAGAGAAATTTTATATAAGCTTTTTCATCTGAAGGTGAGTTAGCAGATCTCGTACGAGGTTAGCGTGATTTTTTTATTTATCCCGGAAACTCGGGTTTTTCATCCCCCGTACAGGCAAATCAGTCATCAGAATACACGCAATTTATAGACAAAAAATATTGGCGGTGGTAATGGGCGGTAGATGGCATTGGTTGTAGTTGTGTAAAGTAGGATAATTAAGAGTAGGGAAGTAGGTTAAGGGGATAAAAATCCCTTATTGTTTTTCAGCCAGTAAGCGAAACTAAGATCGAAAACTACGATCTGAACGTTTCATGCCGACGAACTGTCGGCGGATCCAAGCGTAAGTGACCACTTGGTAGTGCCACACCAAGGCAACTCTTTGCAAAGGTGGAGCAAGCTCCCTCACTATTCTTGATATTTTCTGATATAGCGAAAGTATGTAAGTTCTTTTCACTTAAACTCTGATATTCTAGGTCTAGCTACTCACTGATGAGACCTCAAAAAAGGTTGAAACCGGTCTGGGTAGTGACCTCTCCTCATAATGTAAAGCAGTATTACATCTCCTAGGAGCTGTGTTTTCACATTATGAGAAAATATCAAGGATAGTGAGGGACCTTGCTCCATCTTTGCAAAGAGTTGCCTTGGTGTGTCACTACCAAGTGGTCACTTACGCTTGGATCCGCCGACAGTTCATCGGCATGAAACGTTCAGATCGTAGTTTTCGATCTTAGTTTCGCTTACTGGCTGAAAAACAATAAGGGATTTTTATCCCCTTAACTTATCAACCTCGCCAGAAAAATAGCCGATTGGCTTTTCTTCTTAGTTATAATATGTTATAACATAATATAGTGACACCTTTCTGGCATTCGTATAGCGAAAGTATGTAAGTTCTTTTCACTTAAACTCGTTTGGCTAAATAACTCTCATTACAGATAAAGGGGAATATGAAAAGCACTTGTGCTTCACCCATCCTGTCAGTAACGTCAATGGTCAAAAACTCGTTTGGCTTTTCTTCTTAGGAGGGAAGTAGGTTAGAGTGTGTAGCAAAGGAGTAGACTGTCCTTCCACGGATGAGTCCTTGGACTTCTTGGAAGTGTCAGGTAATAATAATAATAATAATATGAAATCTTGTTCTCTCAAATCAATATTTTTATTTTTATATATAAATATAGGAATTTTATGAGCCGATGACGAGTCCTCGCGGACGTAACTGGTGCATATCTCTGTGACTGCATACCGACATCGTACACGGACTAAAATATTTTACATGGAATATAATAATAATAATAATAATAATAATAATAATAATAATAATAATAATAATAATAATCATGCGTATCAAGGATTTAGGCCTAGCATGGCCTGTTCCGGCCTTAGAAGTCATTGTTGAATCGTTTAAGAGGACGTCCTGGTTTTCTTTTTCCTAATGGCTTGTACTTTAAGGCTTGTTTTGGTAATCTTTCTGTTTTCATTCTTTGAACGTGTTCCATCCATTTATGTTTATATTTTTTAATTTTTTCTATTACTGGTTCTTGGTTTAATTCTTTCATAATTTCTTCGTTTCTTTTGTGATCAAATAGGGTATACTTTGCAGTTGGGGATACTGTATATTAGAGTTACCAAGTAATTTTATAAGCTTGGTTATTTAACTCCTAATCCCAAGTATGCAAACAATTAAGTTTGCGCCTGAAAGATAGTTCAAGTCTGAAGATGGTACAACACCAGGGCAACTCATCACCTTTACAATGAGTTGCCCTGGTGTTGTACCATCTTCAGACTTGAACTATGTTTCAGGCGCAAACTTAATCGTTTGCATACTTGGGATTAGGAGTTAAATAACCAAGCTTATAAAATTACTTGGTAACCCTAATATACAGTATCCCCAAGTTAAAAATTAATTACATCTATATCTCCTCCAGAGATTCTTATTAAAAATAAAAACACCTTGCAGCAACTTCTATAGGTAAAGTTGATAAGGCTCTGTATTACTAAAACCTTGGTATTGATTTTTCGCGGTAATATGTATTTGACTCATTTATGTGAATATTTTACGATTATTTGTTCAGGAGATGAATTTTTATATGGCGTCTGTGAAGTACTCAGTGAATTCGGTGATGTAATTTGATTGATATATAGAGGTAAGACTTTGATTTAGTTGCAATTTAGAAATTGTCCTGATTTCTTAAAAGAAAATACGTTATTGGACTTTAACGGTAGCTATCGCAGAAAAGCTAACTTGTGGAAAACTTTTCCAGTTGCATTCGATACAAAGGAGTGCATTTTGATTGAGATTCACGCAGCGATAAGTGAGGATTCGCTACTAAATTTTCAATTTTAGTAATCGACCAACCCCGAATCAAAACCTACTAGTCGTAACTATGACTGACATAGATACCGATGCCCTGATAGAAACACTAGACAAAGGTCTGGCTCTAAGCCTACTCAAAAAATTACTAAAAAAATTTGAAGTGGAATGGCCAGGTTATTTGAACCTGTACTCCACAACGAGAGATGATGAGGAAAGTGAGGATTCTGCTAATACAGAGGAAAAATTGAATTTGGTGGTCTCCAATCCCCCCCCCCCCTGGATCAAGGAGAGTCCCACCCGCGGAAAAAACGCACAACTCAGTCGACAGAACCACATACAGATGAAGGTACGGAGGAAGATGGACACAACTCTGACCCTCCTACCTCCACTAAAGAGAAATTGCCTCCAATTATCTTAAGAGAAAAGAATAGGTGGACAGAACTACGGGCCACTATGACTAGTCAACAGATAGCATACTCTACTGCAAAGAATTTAGACGATGGTATTAAAATCCAACCTGCCACTATAATGGATTACCGCAGATTCACAAAGGAGCTAGACAATAAAGGTGTACAATATCATACCTTCACCCTTGACTCCGAGAGAAACCTGAAGGTGGTTCTCCGTGGAGTATCAGAGCACATACAAACAGAAGACATAGCCGCCGATCTCTGCTACCAAGACCTACCACCCATCAAGGTCAGCAGAATGACCAGAGCAGACAAACGTCCGATGCCACTCGTCTTAGTAGAGATTCATCAGGCATATAAAAACATATATGACCTAACTTCAATTTGTGGGCTAAAAATCAGCCCAGAACCGCTAAGGAAAAGAACCTCATCAGGACAGTGCCACAGGTGCCAAAAATATGGTCATGCTCAGAGATTGTGTAAAGCGGAATACAAATGTTTAAAATGCGGAGAGAGCCACCCCACATATATCTGCACTAAGCCAAAATCCACCCCGGCTAAATGTGCAAACTGTGGGGGCCCGCATCCAGCAAACTACAAAGGATGTATACAACACCCAAAAAACAGACGATCTGCTTCCTCTACTAATCTACAAAAACCAGCAGCAGTAGCTCCAACTCCTCAACCCTCCAGAGGTCGACAAAACACGATACAAAACCAAATCCCGCAACCAGAAGCCCGGATCGAAGCAAACCTCAATCGGCAGACAAAGTCCTATGCAGAAGTAGTCCGCTCAACAAAGACCACTCAGGAGCAATACAACCTAAATTTAGCAGCAGTCATCACAAACTCCCTTGCAAATATGCTGCAAGATTTCAGCAAATCTAACCCCACATCGGACTCCAGAAAAAGATTTCTGCAAGAAGCTCAATCCATCCTAGTAGCTCTCATAAATGCATAAAAATAAAAGCACTCCAGTTTCCCTACAGATCATTGCTTGGAACGCTAATGGACTTAAAAACAAGATTCTGGAACTCCAAGAGTTTGCACAAAGATACAACCCAGACATCATCTTAATAAACGAATCCCACTTAAGACCAGCAGACAACCCCAAAGTTAGAGGATACCTTCTCCACAGAAATGACAGAATAAACTACAGAGGAGGAGGCACCGCCATTTTCATAAAAAACCACATCGATCACCACTCTTTAACTATTCTCAACCAAAATTCTAGAGCTCACAGGAATAGTAGTACCCACTACCTCAACTGGGAAACTAGCACTTTATGCAGCTTACAACCCTCCATCAAAGAATCTATTATATTCAGATCTAGATGCCGTTCTAGGCAATAATGATCAAGTCATCATTGCCGGTGATCTAAACGCGAAACACCCGGCATGGAACAGTAAAACTACAAACAGAAATGGCTACACACTCTTTAGCTACTCCAGTTCAAATTATGCAGTGGTGGCAGGCCCTGCAGAACCAACCCATCACAGTACGTATGGCACAGCTGACATACTTGATATTGGTATATTACAAAATATTAAGCTACAGTATAGCCTAGTCTCTTTAAACGAGCTGACATCTGATCATAACCCAATCCTGCTCCAGCTGGGAAAGCAAGAACAACTGCTGCCTCCTCCCCACTCCTTTATCTTATGGAAAAAACTTCCAGAAGTACTATCAGAACACATTGGACCTGTCCCTCACATCAGCTCCATAAAAGAAATTGAAAATGCTGTCAAACGTCTGACTCAGCAAATCACCTCAGCCAAAAAAGGTTGTCACCTCTACCAAAACCACTTTTAAGCCGAACCGACTTCCAGAAGACATCATGGAACTAATTAGGAACAAAAACAAAGCAAGGAAAAGGTATCACAACACCTGTGCACCTCAGGACAAGGGGATTCTCAATAAACTGAACAATGAAGTTAGAGAAGCGCTTAAAGCTTATAGGAACAAAACTTGGGAAGCCAAACTAGCCTCTGTGTCACCCGGCGATCACTCCATCTGGAACATATTAAGAAGTCTCAGAAACAAAAGCAAATCTCTTCCCCCACTCAAGTCAGACACGGGACTAGTACACACGGACGCAGAAAAAGCTGAAGAGATAGCAAAGAACCTAGAAAAACAATGTACCCCTACATATGACAACTTGGACTTCAAACATGTCTATAAAATCCACCTCCATGTCAGACATGCACTGAAAGTCACCGATACCTGCAACAACATACCTCCAAACACCTCACCAGCGGAAATCTATGAAATTCTAAAGAAGCTAAAGGATAAAAAATCCCCTGGCCCAGATGGCATAACAAATAGAGTAATAAAACTGCTGTCCCGAAGAGCTGTTGTACATCTCACCACCATAATCAACGCCATGTTCCGATTTAACTATTTCGCCAGCTATTGGAAAGTCGCAGATGTAGTCCCAGTGCATAAACCAGGTAAAGATCCACACCTGCCTGAAAGCTATCGACCCATCAGCCTAATCTCAAACTTAGGCAAAATTGCTGAAAAAATCATTCTCTCTAAACTCCACGCCTCAGTAAATGAGTTAAATATCATTCCTAAGGAACAATTTGGATTCAGACAACATCACAGTACTACTCAACAAATTTATAGGATAAATGGGTATATCACCACCGGATACAATTGGCACCAGCACACCGGAGCAATCTTCCTTGACATAGCGAAAGCTTTTGACAAAATATGGCACTTGGGATTACTACACAAACTCATTTCAGCAGGTATACCATCAAGTATCGTCCACCTAATTAAATCTTACCTCCAGGACAGACACATACAAGTCAAAATAAATGGTACAGTTTCCAGTCAGCGACGGATCTCTGCGGGAGTTCCTCAAGGTTCCCTACTGGCTCCGATCTTATTCTCAATATATATGGCAGACATGCCGCACAACCCAATGTCATCCATCTTAGCACGTTATGCGGACGACACGGCAGTTCTTGCCAGATCTCTACGACCTCATCTTGTCACCAAAAAGTTGCAAGAAAACCTGCTACAACTAAAACATTGGTTCTCCAAATGGAGATTACAAGTGAATCCCCAAAAGAGTGTAGCAATACTTTTCACCAGAAGAATGGCAACTCCCATGGGGGATCTTTATCTTTTCAACACCAAAATCCCCTGGCAAACAGAAACAAAATATCTTGGAGTAATTCTGGACAAAAGATTAACGTTCAACCCACACACCAAAGCCTTATGTACGAAAGCATCTAAAACTATTGCACAACTTTACCCTCTAATAAATAGAAAAAGTAGACTGAATACCAGAATCAAAGTGCTCCTCTACCTGTTGACGATCCGCCCAATGTTGACATATGCCTCTCCAGCCTGGCGCCACACATCCAACTCCAACATCCTCAGACTGCAGAGAGTGCAAAATAGGTGTTTACGCATGATATTGGACGCACCGTGGTTTGTAAGGAACGTGCAACTGCATAGAGATACAAACATCCCTTACATCTACTCCTTCCTATTAACTACAGCAGAAAAATTTTTCTCAAAGATCTCTACACACCCCAACGATCTAGTTAAACAAGCAGCAAACTATGAAGAGACTGACCTCTTCAAATACAAGAGGTCAAAAGCCATCCTAAATACTTGCAACAATGACTAATCTCCGTGCCCCCCAGGGCGAGCTCTCAGCTCATAAATCTTTCCTTCAATTCATCCTCCTTATCAGACAACGGGGAATAAAAGCATCTTGCTTCACCCTTCTGGCCAATGATGTTATGTTTATGTAACCTTGGTATTGGTATGGTATTGGTATTTAGGGTTTAGCTACTCACTGAGGAGACCTCAAAAAAAGGTTGAAACCGTTCTGGGTAGTGACCCCCACCCATGATGCATTGCAATATACATCTTTTAGTGAGATGTGCTTTACATTATGGGAAAATACTAAGAATAGTGATCAGAGCTTTATCCACCTTTACAATGAGTTGCGCTGGTGTTGTACCATCTTCAGACTTGAACTATGTTTCAGGCACAAACTTAATTGTTTGCATACTTGGGATTAGGAGTTAAATAACCAAGCTTATAAAATTACTTGGCAACCCTAATATATATATAATATATATATATATATACAGGGTGTTCGGGATAAATTTGACATATTTATAATTAATTATATTTTTCCGTAAGTTACATGTATTAACACACACTTCTCTTCATTTAAAAGTTTGGACCCTTCTTCATTCATATACAAGATGTCAGAAAGGATGGATAGCTGGAACCCACCTGAATCATGGAAGAGAATAACTTGTATCATGATGATTCGTGCCCGCCATCAAAATAAGGATATTACGACTGCTGCCCAATGCTCCCTGAATACAGTAAAAACAATCAGGAATGAACTAGAGACTTGCAATGGTGACTACAAGGATGTAGCAAGAAGAAAGATCCCTAGCAGACGATCTGATTGCGTTCGTACAGCAGAATTCCTCGCAAATCTGCAGGAACAGGTGTTGAAGAACCCTGGCATTGGAATTCGGGCTTTGTTCGTGGAGTTGCTAACTGTAGTCAAGCCCTGGATAACAAGGGTAGCCAATGGTAGGCCGTATGTATGGCAGCAGGATTCGGCCCCTTGCCACACCTCTGGGAAAAGTCAAAAATGGTTGTCTGAAAATTTCTACGACTTCACCAGTCCAAATGTTTGGCCTCCAAACTCCCCAGACCTTAACCCCATGGATTATTTTGTATGGGGCGCAGTTGAAAAAGACACCAATCGCACTTCCAGTAATACAAAAGCCCAGTTAATGGATAAAATTAAAACAGTTTTTGCGGCCCTTCCCAGGGAGACTGTAGCATCAGCTTGTTCGAGCTTCCGAAGCAGAATTGAAGCTGTGATCGATGCTAATGGTGGTTATTTTGAGTAAATCTTGTTGATAGTATTGTAATTAACTCTGCCTGTAATGTTTTTTGTCAATTCATTAAATTTAATAGATACAAAGAAGATTTTCTTTTTCCTTACGAAACTGTCAAATTTATCCCGAACACCCTGTATATTAGGGTTGCCAAGTAATTTTATAAGCTTGGTTATATTATATATATATATATATATATATATATATATATATATATATTTATTGCTTATATATATATATATATATATATATATATATATATATATATATATATATATATATATATATATATATATATATATATATGTTATTTATTGCTTATTTATAACGAATTATTGTGTAACTAATTTATTTAAACTGTAGCAAAAGTGTTTCGTGAATGTGCTTGTAAACATTATTCAAATTAACGAATTTTATAACCAAAGGTAGCAGTGGTGAAGAGTATGTATGACAACGATTGCGGTTTCTCAGACCTTGAAACACGTAACATGGACCACTAAAAAAAAAAAATTAAAAAAAAGCAGTTCCATTTACTGGTTTTTTTTTAGTGTCCAAAGTTCCCTTTAAGCTTCTGACCTTGATAATACACCTCACATGTTATTACTTTTTGTGTGTTTGTGTGCAACGTCATAAGATGTCTGTTAACACACTGTTTCATGGATTTCCCCCGACTGTCACAACCAATAGCAATCTTATAATGAGAAGAGGAACAACAGTTGGAAAATCTTATTGGTGCGCTGGTTTTAGATTTGTGATTGATGCTATCTCACCCCTACTTAGCAGATCAAGGACGCAGAACATTCGAAATGGACAAATGTGATTCTGTGATTACCATCACAATATATTTTTTAAATAATACTTCAATTTCATTGCTTAAGGCAAAAGAAACTTTTCGGAACAGTGATTTTCATTTGTTCCATTGTAGTAATTTGACATCCATCATTTTGATGTGTTTTGATAGTTCACTCTGTTTACTTTGGAACTATAGTCGCTAACTTGTTAAGCGACTTTTATTTTCGCGCATGCCCGTGTTTGAAGGTAAAATAGTAGCATGCATTGACTACTTAGTTAAACAAACTAAGTAATAAAGTTAAACAAACCGATCTGCTAGCTCTAGGCATCAATTTATTTTTGCCCTCTTTAGAGTTAGCTAAGCTTAAAAAGGTGATAAAGTCTGTGAGGGATTTAGCCTGATTTCTTGAGGGGGGGGGGGATTTTGATATTAGAGGAATGCGATCGTGAAATATATCTTGTTATATAATTATTATCTTGTCAGATGTATGCATGAGACCGATTCTTATTTGAAATATTCTTAAAGACTCCTTGCATTGTAGACCGTTTTCGAACTCAAGTCTTTGCAGTTAAAACACAAATGTCACATCATTCTCGAGACGAGTTCTCGATATCATGGAAAAGAACTACTTATTTAACTAATATGGAAATAGTCCTCCCCACTTTTATATGACTCCCGCTCACAAAAAGTTATAAAAAGGTTATAAACTTATAATCTATCAGTACCGTACTATATGCGGAACAAAGGTTAAATAATTTGGAAACAACCTTGTTCTGGAGACCAAACACGGAACATAAGAAGGACGAAGATATAAATCAACTTTTAAAGTAGTTCCACAACAATTCCATCCAGATCAACAGAGGAAAGACTCACAGTATGCTGGTTTAAAAATCCCATTCTTCAGTACAATTTACTGAAAAGCATGTCATGAAACAGGCTGCAGCGGTGTAGGAGAAAAATGCTCATATACTGACATAACAGAGATCACAAATGTAAACTATCTCGACCTTCACGGAGATCATGACATAAAGTGGACTAGCCATATTAACTAATACCACCTTCAAAAGAAATACTATCGAAGCGGAACTATTCCAAATCACACAGATTAACCTCTGATATCTTTGTATGAAGCAATAATCTGTCATGTCTCAACTGCATATTGAACAGCAGCTCAGTATGAAATAGAGAAAGTGGGTTACCTGGTAGAGATAATTGTGCGAATGGCAATTTATAAATTTAACAACTCTTCATAGCTATGGAAACCAGTACAGTGAAAGTTACGGTGCTATTACAAAGAATGCAGAGCAGTACGAGAATAAACTTACAGAGTTCGTCAATATGTGCGACAATCGATTTCCAGCGCCAACGGCGTAAGACACTTATGTCCAAGCAGTATACGAAGCTACTACACATACCAGTCACTGGCTGAGATTTGATGGAAGAGGACTTTGTTCCCAGATCTGGTTTTCTAACATGCCCCATACATTCTTAACGGGGTTCAGATCCGGTCTTTGCTGCACAAGGAAGTTCTGCTTGTCCGTACAAGCCTTCTCAGACGTCGACGATGTTGTTCCTGACATGCCCCATACATTCTTAACGGGGTTCAGATCCGGTCTTTGTGGTCTTTGCTGCACAAGGAAGTTTGCCCTGTCTGCCTCAGGCAAGCAATGTGGGTTATTTTTCAACTGATTAAACACCCGAATATTTCACCTTTTGAGAAACCAGTCAGCTCTGCTGTTTTCAAAATTGTCGCTCCAGTCAGACGAGTACCCACAATAAGGACGTTATTGAATTCCGAAAGATCATTTGTTTTTTCCCATTGCAATCAATACTGTTTGACGATTACTTACCAGCTGGATTCTTAAATAGTTGCTTAGAATACGTGGTGGCGCACGTGACGGAATTTTACATATACGCTGCGTAAGTGACGTTTGCACTTCCAGAGAACGATTCTCATCTAGAATACTGTGGCTCCTTTATACAGAAATAATAATAGATGAGACTACCTGGAATTTACATCATGTGATACCATTAAGCAATAGTAATTGTCAACTGATTACTTCTGTATCTTCAAAAAAAAAAAAAGCTACCTAGTTAGCTTCATCCGAGAATACCATTTTAGAATCAGGATTATAATAATGTTACCTTTCATAATGCCGCACATCTTGCAATGCAATTAAATAAGAATATGTAACAATAACTTTCCGGATCACTCTGATATAGATTATCTGATAATACAAACTCTGATAAAAAGTAATACTTTTAAGGAAGATTTTGTACATAACTTCTTCTTTAGCCTCTTTCTATTCACTATTGGATACAGTTCTTTCTGTCTTTAGCTGAAGTATAATCTCATGTCAAACCTGTGTAAATCATCTCTCCATTTTGTTCTTTGGCAACCTTTTCTTCTCATGATATGAACTCAGATCTTTTTTATTTCCCCCCCCCCTCTTGTTCTAATATGACCAACCTATCTCCATTCACACGCTTTACAATACTTCACAATATCCTCTACTCCCGGGATCTCTTGAAGAATTTTGTTATCTCTAATTCGATTCGGTTTTGCTATGTGTAGAAGAATGCTCCAAAACTTTGGGTCACATGCAACCTGTCTTCCTGTTTTTTCTTTTTTCTTTTTTAATTTATTGCCCTCATCTCATTTCCACAGGTAAACATGGAATAATATTAAATAGCTTTATTTTTTTAAAACATAGAGGAAATCTCCTAAAAGATAATCTTTATGTAACCAAAACGCTTTGTTTCCTTAAGTGATTATTTCTTTATCTTGCTTTTCCTTAAAGCAACTAATTGTCAGAGGTAAATATAGACGTCCACAATTTCAGTAGGATTATCTAATTTTAATTCAATTTGAATCGAATTTGTCATCAGTTTTGTTTATGTTAATTTTTATATATTTTTTCCTGCTTTCTATGTTTAAGGTCATTTAGCATTTCCTGAGAAGCAGCTCAGGAAATGCTAATATATATATTTTCTACAAATTCTATTGTCTTTATACTTTTGTATCTCGGTTTCCTTATTTTTTTATGCGTTAAATATATATATTTTTTAATTTATTCTTATGCAGTCCGGAAACCCTGCTCTAGAGACCAAATATGGAACAATTTCAAGTCACTCCAGGCCTCCAATAATTCTTCCTTTTTTGTTAGATCAAGCCGTAAACTTTTTCCTCTAGATGTTCTATTTGCTGTTAATGATTTTCTTAAAATTTTCCCCACTCTATAAGATGTCTGATTTATTCATACTTCTTTCTTTCAACTTTCCTTCTATTATTTCCTCAAATTGTTATGTTATGATATATTATATCTTCACTTTCTACTGTAAATTTTTTCATTACCAGTGACAGTCTGCTTCTCTTGTATATTTTTATTATTGTGATCCTAGGCTAATCCTTGGCCTAGGATCACTACCATAATTAAAGTGGTTGACAGCAGGTATATCTTCTAATATTTTCATGTTGTTCACTATAATAGAATCATTTCCGTTAAAAACGTCTCCATTTAGTAATCTCCAGATCCACTTTGGTTTATTTTGATTTTTAAAGCACGTATTACCTACTTACAATCCTTGACTCTTTGCAAATTCAATGTCTTTAGGCCATACCTTGCATACCTAAAGCATTTTCTCCATGTTGTTTCTTGCCTACTTTACAATTTAAATCTCCCATTCAAATTTTCCGCTGATATGTGTTATTTCTGAGAGTGCTAGAGATAGGTCCTCATAGAAATTGTCAATTTCTTCATCTGAATGACTGGAGGTAAGTGGATATATTTGTATCACACTCAGATCAAACCGCTTGCTGTTATTTAGTTTAAGAGATATAATTCTCTGGAAGAATTTTAAATTCAAGAATGTTTTTCCATTTATGGATCATAATTCTAAATTTACCATAATCTCTCCCAGCTGTATGTAAAACATACTTTCTTGTGTAATTTTTTTTCTATTCTTGTTTCAAAAAGTTCATGTTCATGAATATATGTTTATATCTATCCTATATATATATATAAAATGGTAAGCCTTTTTATGTCACGTCTGTTTTATTTATTTATTTATTCGTATGGAGTTTCCTCCCTTTTTCTCCCCCATCCCTATTGGGGCGAGTTGAGTCCCCTCATGGGGGGATTAAGTATTTATGGCTGTAGATCCGCATGTGTTCACGGGGCCGGTTTGCCTGCTTGCGGGATGAAAAACGCCAGATAAACTGGCGTAAAAAACCCTACTTCCCGCGTCCAAGACCGGCTAACTTGGCTATGGCTGAGGAAGATACTCAAATTCCTTACGTTTTCGACGGAAATCGAACCTGGGACACTCCTTCCTCAGTCATATGGTTGCAAAGCACAGCACTAGGCTAACCGCGCGGACGTCACGTCTGTATGTCACGGTCACGTTTGTATGTCACGTTTTTTGAAACGTTTTGAAACTCAGGGGCTACCCTGAGTGTCGAGTCTTCAAAATTAATTAAGGTTTTTGCCTTAAGGGAGCAATTTGAGTCTCCGGAGAAAGTGTTTTCCGGTGAGGGGCTTTGTCGGTGAATGCTTTTCTTCGGAATATGAGCGGTTCTGCGCGGTGGTAGTGGTTGGTGGAAGGCCATCACTGAGTGGAGCCAACGCTGAAATGGACGGTCTTTCGCCCACAATTGAGTGGCCTCGGGATCGTCCGAATTTTTAGAGACGACTTTACTTATTCATAAGGTCGAAACCGGTCTGGGTAGTGGCCCCTTGCCTTTAATACATAGCATCATACATCTCCTCCAGGCGATGTGCTTTGTATTAAGGGTAAGTATTAAGATTAGTGATCAGAGCTTATTCTACTTTTACCATGAGTTGCCTTGGTCTTGTACTACGTGCAGGGTCAGCTAGACTTTCAACACTTGCAGGCGCAAACTTGACTTGTTTTTCTGTTTGCTTACTTGGGAAATGGAGTAAAACCAGGTTTAAAATAGCTTGGTATCTTTAATATTTATTATACCCAAGGTAAAATACTTTCTACATATATATATATATATATATATATATATATATATATATATATATATATATATATATATATATATATATATATATATATAACTTAACATTAATTTTGAGTACTTAACAATGTGACATTCGTGTCTGCTTTTTATGCCTTTTGATTCGAATGCCATGGAACAAGTAGCTTTCAAGATATATTATTATAATAGTATATGAAAAAATAGTATATGAATTTTAGTCAATCTCTTTCTCTCTCTCTCTCTCTCTCTTTGCAGTGTCAGTTAGAATGGGTAATTATCTTTTAATGTTGTAAGTCAGATCTATACTTTTTTAAATGCAGAAATGAAAGATTTTATTTTTAATTACCGGTGAAAACCTAACTAGAAATTGCCTTATTAACAGGAACTTTCTGTTTAGTTTAAAAATTTATCATGTATTTTGGTTTCCTCTTTAATGCTCGTTTTCTGTCTAAAGAAAGTGTGTCTAGGTTTTATCTTTAATCCAATTAATGATCTTCCGTTGCTAAAGGCTGATTATATTAAAGAGGTGTTCATCGCCTTCACAAATTTACTGATTTTTATTTTTTGTTATAGTACAAATAGTGGCTACTCAACTCTGTTAAATTTAGAAATTTCATTTACTTGATCACCTTGGAAATATGAGATATATTAGCGGCAGAAGACGAACACTATTTTATACAATTTTCTATGAAATATATGCGAAAGACATGCACTTAATATACTATACAGGGCAATCGCGGCCTAATTATAATTCATAAAAAGAAGAAATATTAAGATTATGGTGCATCATCTTTATGCATGTGGAGTCATATTTTCCAAATGCATTAACCGGAAACTTTCTTTACAATGGATTTCCTTTAAAATGCGGATGTGAAGATTGACTTTTTATATTAAACAGGAAGTGGTAATTTCGTGATGGTTGAAGTTAAGTTGCTGTCATAGTTACTGCTCTCCACCCGAAGAACCTTTGCATTTATAGTCATGTTAGTGTTGTTTGGGCTGTCGAAGGTTCAAACGGGACCAAGCTCAACCCAATCCAACAGTAAGTTGGGTTACATTGAGTTTGTTTCATGCAATAACAGGAAAGCTGGCTTTCAGCTTGTTTTATATGCAAAACACGAGTTTCCTGGAGGAACAATCGAATCTACTCCGTCTTCCAGGCCAGTACTCTAGACATGTAACGTTGTTCTGAATAATTTTCCTATACAAAAGTCCGATTGAAACTAAAATCGAAATGGTGTGTTGTTTTGGATTAACGAACGAAGCAGCTTTGACTACGAAGCCATTGTATTATCTCTGCAAATTGTGTCTATTCTGTTAGTCGGTTTGCCTGTTGAATGAAAACCCCCAAGTTTCCGATGGGAAAACAGTGCCATCGCCGTATAAGACCAGCTAACTCACGTTCAATTGAAAAATTTCCTTATAAATAATAAATGAATTGAGCTGCGCGATAAATTTTTGTAAGGATTCCAAATAACGAATTTCAACTACATTCCAAGAATAAGTGGAAGGACGGACTTTCAAAACGAATCTAAATAGGTGCTACACATTGTGCAAAACAAACCGAAAATGCATTATGGAATTTTTAGGTGCGTTTCTAAGTGAGGATAGAAATATATACTCACTTGAACTTCAGTAAATCTGCGCTAAGAACTTCTGAATTTCTTGTGGTACTGACAGCGGTGTCAGTCCAATTTATTAACAACCGGTTTGCTTCAAAGGAAGACATTCACTAACCGATGACGTTATCAATCACCACGATACATACTTCGTGCATTACTTGTATATCACAGTATGAGCATTTTCTTATATGACCCCTACCCGCGAAAGGTTGTAAATTTATATATACATTAGTACGGTAGGTGATCTAAAGATTTTTTTCTAGTTTTTAATTAATTTTTCTATTTTTTACTAATTATATGAAGAGCCAAAGGCTTCAATTCTATTTTTTCTATTTCTATTTTTTGCCTAGTCTAGAAACTTCGTTCTAGAGACCAAACGTGGAACTTTTTTCAAGCCACTTCAGGCTTCCAATCAGTTTGCCGGTGGTCTTATATTGGGCAATGAAATTCATCTCCCAAATAAAAACAATCACCTCATTGCGGGATTTAAACCCGCAGCCTGTTGGTTGCAGAGTGGATACGCTAACCACTCAACCAACCAGGATGACTAATTTAGAGATCATTCTACACCACGGTCTATTTTGTGATTTGAAAACTAGTTCTGTCCAATTGCGTTTAATAAAATACTTTGAAAGTATTATTCACATGAATAGTACTTTATTTATTTATTATTTTGAAGTTGTAAATGACAACTTACACAATAAATCTTATTGTACAATTTGTCGTTTATAGCTTACCAATATTTTAATGAATGCAACTCACTAATTCCATACTTTATTAAAACCTCGGTTTTCATAAATGATTTATCTCTTTCTTGTTCTCGTTCCACGTCTTTTGCCAATTATATTACAGAAATATTAACAGAAATAGAAACTTTATACACGAATACTTGTCTCATACACGGTTACAAGAAACATTGTAATAGATGGCCTTGATCTATTACAGAACAGATGTGCTCTCTATCCAACAGACTTTCAGTAGGTTCAAATTCCATTTGAACTTTGATGTTTATGTCTTAAAGTGATGAATATCAACATCTGAAACGTGAGATCACCATCCTGATTATTAGAGGCCTGAAGTCGTTTTTTTTTTTTTTAATCTGGCTCTCATCTAGGAAAGGTTCTTGTAAACCTATAATACATCCATACCGTAGATATGGGCTTAGGCTTATTTCTCTATTTTTATTAAATTTGTACATTTTGAAATTCGTTTTTACATGTATTTTACATTTCTTTACGCTTGAAAAAAAGTTTCAAGTTTCGTGTTTTGTCTCTTAGATTACGTTTTCTGGCCTAGTCCACGCACATTACTAATATCAATGTACTGTACTGTAGGACTTTCGTGGGTGAGATTCACATTAAGAAAAAAAAAAAGTAGGGAAAGGTATGAAGGACGAATTATCTTTATTTATGTGAGAAAAAACATTGTTTGAGAGGCAAAGGCTTTATTTCTCCTTTCATTTTTCTTTTGTTCCGTTTACGAAATCAGAGCCGTGTTTTAGCATGCTTGGAATAGTTAATGCCAATGGAAGAATAGCTATTTGTCATCCTTGACATTATAACTTACTTGCTCACAAACTTCCGGTCCAGTCTAGCTGATACTTGCAATTGCTCAGCGTAAAGTAGACTGTGTTTCTGTCAATGCTTATTAGTGATCTTGCCTCAGTGGGAGAGTTTGTTAAATTCTTTTTTGCATTTATTAGCTCGGTCAAATTACTAAATGCCTAAAGTCATAACTGTGCTCTCATTTTAATGGAACGTGAGCCGATTAAACTATCTCGTTTCTTTCCCTCTCTCACCACCACTACCAACAACAACAAAAAAGATCTAATCTACATTTAAGATGCTTTCTTTCTCAAAAAATTAAAAATGTAAGCAGGGATTTTTTTTCTACAAACATTTGGTAGAGAGGGAGAGATTATTTTATTGTTATTGTTTTCATAACAGTTTTAAAGGCGTGTTTTTAATCGAAAAAAAATCTGGATTCGAATTTCTAGGAACTCCAGTTTTGATGAGTTGGTATTCGTTCAAGGTGCCGTTTATTTGAACTGCTTTTTACCACCGATTTCTAAATCTAAATAATTTTGAAACCGTAGGTGACACTTCTCTCTAATTCCGACAGTGCGCAGGGATTTTTTTTAATGGTATAGCACAGCGGTCGGCAACCTTCTTTGGAGTGAAGAGCCATTTTTAAAATTATATGTGTTAAAAATAATTTAGGGAGCAGCACGCAGTGATGAGCAACCAATGGTCCGCGGGCTGCATGCGGCCCTCTCAGGTTTTTTGTGCAGTCCACGGTGTTCGTTTTGTACGGCAGAATTAGTATATTTTAATTAAAAATCTATTTTATGAATGCTGATTTTTACATGTGGATTTATTTGTGCAGGTTAAAAAAAATTAAAATATAGCTAAATAATGGAAAATAAATTAATACTTTCTTATCAAAGAAAAAGAAAATATTCTTTATGCGGATCGAACCGAGTAATTGCTCATCACTGCTTTAAATTTAGAAACTACATTGAAAAATATTATAATAAAATGATTTATTCAGTTATTTTTACAGTAACACGTTATCATATCTGTAAAACACACGGATGGCATATCACACGAAATTATGTGATATTTTTAAATATTAAATAATGCTCAGCGCCCCATTTGTCGCAATAGATATTATTTTGTTAATATTAATACCCTTACTTTTCAAGCAAGTGGTAACAGCAGATTCAATGTCTTCTTCACGAGTTTGTCCTAAGTGACAGTGTATCCAGTAATTCTTCCTCAGGTCCTTGAGAGTTTACGTATCTACAAATAAATACAATCTGTGCAATGTCATCCACATCGCATGATTCGTCACAGGCAATGGAGAATCCTGGTATTGAATTTAGGTCTGTATTGTTATATCTGATTTGTTATATCTTCTGCTATTCGTATAGTTCTGTCCCTTACAATCTTAGTAGATAATGGCATGTCTTTTATTTTTGTAATTATTTCCGCTTTGTTTTTAAAATCGCAGAAGAGAAATTTGGACATTTTAATAAAACATTCTTTCACATATTCACCGTCCGTAAAGGTTTTCCTCGTTTAACAACTTCTTGAGCGGCCACAAAACTAGCAATAGTTGTATTTATTGATGCTTTTATCCATTTGGAAAATGAACATTTAGTTAGGTTTACTTTGCGTTGCAGCTCTTCTACTACCCTTTTTCTTTCATCTCCCCGTGGAGAGATGCAAGATTGCAGCTCTTCTACTGCCTTTTTTCTTTCATCTTCCAGTGGATATGCTTTGTCAAATGTATCGTGTTTATTTAAAAAATGTCTTAGTATATTTGCTGTTTTATTGTTTGAAAGCTTTTCATGGCATATTAAACACATTGGAAAGCCTGCTGTATTTGCTACAAATGCGTAGGTTTCGGTCCATTCACTTTTAAACTCCTGACTTTTAAACCCCTATATCTTTCTCTTCTTTGCTGACATTTTAAATACTATAAAAATATTTTTTATTTTGTTAATATTTAATTTAATGTTACAATATTCACGTTACCTAACACAATCACCAGTAAATGAAAGCACTGCAACGTCCACTACAAAACCTTTACTTATTTTAAAAACGTGAGCAGATTTACAGACCACACCTGCACTATATGCGAAGACAATGGGCGCGTTCAAGACAGGCAAGCGCTACCGTAGCGCTACATGTGCTAGCCTAGCGTGACGTATTTGGTTTAATAAATTAAAACAACATAAAACATAACTTAAGTAATTTTAATTGGTATGAATAATTAAAACAAATATTTGACAAATCAGTGTATTTATGAATTCTTGCATTATTCATGATAATCCAAGACGAATGTAAAGAAGGATTATCGCGTATGATTTCAAAGAGTTCAAACATGAAAGTATTAAATTTTTCAGCATCGCATGTACTATTTTCAATTGTGAAATATCCTGGACTTAATGTAAAATGTCCTCGATTAAATGTAAAATGTCCTTAATTTATTGCAAATGCTATATTTAAGGTTTTTAGTTTCTAATTTAATAAATAAAATTCATTTTGCATAATTCAAAAATAGATTGTTTAATAACGAAAAGAGCCGCAATGACTCACTCAAAGAGCCGTATGCGGCTCCGGAGCCGCAGATTGCCGACCGCTGGTATAGCATGATCGACAAGGTCAAATGCCTTCTTCCCTCTTTGAAAATAGCTGTTGTTGTTTTTACTGTTGTTAATGATCTTATATACGATTTCAGAAAATGTGGGGCAAGCTTGTTCATTATTAGTTTTTCGAGGAATTCGTACTGATTTTTACTGAAGAAGGTTATTAAATTTTTTTTTAAAAAATATATAAGTCCTTTCTTTCCTTTACGAGTTCAAGGATTTCTGAGAGAACTGGAAGAATAGAGATTGGTCTGTAGCTTTGTAATTGTTGATGTTGTCTTTTTATAGATGGGTATAACGGTTGCTTTTTTTTAGGTCTGTTATGAATTCATCAGTTGAGAAGGATTTGTTTATGATATGAAGGAGAAATCTTGGGTGGTATTTAGCAGAAGTTTGCATCATTTTTACAGTTACAGTTACATTTCAGTCATATCCTACATTAGTCTGCTTACCATTAGTTGTAGTTCCCATTCCGACATTTTTGACAGTAAAGATGATGTTTACACCTTCTATACAATGAATGGCTCTCACGTTTTGAGAGCCATTCACTTGATAATCTTCTGCCACATAGACTATTTATAAAGATTGTATTCATTTCATCTACTGCAGTTTTCATCTCAGTAACTGGGACTATTTTCTGTTTACTCTGCTTACCCCAGAGTGAATCCAATCATCTCCATTGCTTTCTTGGATCGTTTGCCGCTGTTTGCATATTCAATCTGGAAGTCCCTTTGCCTTTTTGATTTCGTTCTCCACAAGTTTGTTACATGATCTATATTCTCTTTCAATCTCTGCATTTCTGATATTCTGTTATGCTTCCTGTATAGCATTTCCTTTTTTTTAATTATTAAACCAATTGAATCTTTAGTTATCCATGTTTCTCTCTCTCTCTCTCTCTCTCTTTGAGGTCTATTTCTTAGCATATTTTTGGTTGGGTGATCTTGGAAATCAACTCCCGATAGAGCTTATTAACATTCATTTGTTTGTATGAGGCTCCTGATATATTTGTCATATTTTGTGTAATCAATTGTTTTGCTACTGCCTTTTCTATCTGCAGGTATGTTGTTGTTTTTGTCGACTTAGGCCTTCTCTTTTTTATTGGGTTAAATTTGGATAATGATCTGTTATGTGGTATTCGCATATCCTGACTTCTTTACTTGTAAAGACATAATCGATACACAAATTTCACTTCCCACCTTCCTAGTTGTGAAACCCAGATCACACACACGATGTTTAGATATTCGTCCGTTTCTCTAGTATTTTTAAGCAAGTCTATGTTTACATCCCCTAGGTAATAAACTATTTCACTTTAGACACTTTCCAGTACGCCTCCTAGCTCATTAAAATAATCTATTGTGTAATCGTGTGATCTTTATATTAGAATAAATAAAATATTATTGTCCTTATTGTGTGGGTACACACATTTGCAAGTACTCTATGAAAGTTACATTGGGTTAGATTCCTCTGTGTATCTCTCTAGTGAAAATAAAAACACTACCCAATTTGTTATATAACCCTACAGTTGAAGAATATGCAGTACTCAGGAACAGAGATCATACTTATCTCTTCCGCTTTAACTCATATTTCAGAGAGCATGATCATACCAGGCCTTGCGTTGATATACTCGTACTTCCGCATAACCAGAAGCTCGTCCAGATTTTGTCTTAGTATGGCGCAAAAAAAAAAAAAAAAGGATTGAATAACTACAACCGGTGGAATCTTGGTCGAATAAAGTATTAAGCACATAGATTACTTGCTCGAAATGGGCACCTTGTCTTTCAAGACAGGTTTCGTAGCGCATGCGAAGGTTCTCTGTCATATTGGTGAGCAAGAGTTGGACATCTGCTGGATATATCGTGTAATTTTATCCCTTAGTTCATCAAGGTTTGAATCAAGGTTATAATGGAATACCCATTCCATCATAACCCAAACGAAGGCATCAAGTGATGTGAGATCAGGAGAACGTGAAGAGTACAGGAATTTTGTGAACCTCGAAATGAGCCTCCCGGAGTTTTCCGGGAGGCTCATTTCGAGCAAGGCAATGATGACGCTATTGCTTGGGATACGCTTACGGAAATGACGAACAACCTGCTCACAAAGATGTCGTAGGCTTGGACCATTTGCTCTATCAACTCCGTATGAATGAAAATAATGCTCAACAATAAACGTATTTTCTTCCAACGTCAACATCATTGCTGCAACTTCAGTTTTTTTTTTTTTTTTTTGCCATGCAGCATAAGTTAATTTCAGATGTGCAGTTCCTCTAAATATCCCGTTGAGATATCGTCTATATTATCTTCCATTAGGAGTTAATGTTATTCAGTGTATTTTGGCTGTGTTGTTCCTTCATAAAAATATTTTACTGTCTTTAACCACCTAACCGGCCATTATGGATCAAATACGCATCCTCATACGCTTCGTATCCATCATATATTTCAATGTAATATTATTATTATTATATAACACCTCCCGGGAGTCCATAGACTCATCGAGGGAGGAGCACCTACTCCACAACTCTCCGTCCCCCAACCGCAACTACGTTTCATCATCTACACCAACGCCATCTACCACCGACCATCACCACTAGTATTTTCACAGACTATCACAAACATCCATGTCCATGCCCACAGCGGGATTCGAACTCGCAGCCTTTTGACTGGAGAGCGGACACGCTAACCATCCGGCCAAACCAAGCCGGCATATCAATCGTATTACAATTTTAATATGCACTTCGCATCCATGATAACCTTGTCGCCTATGTGGTTAATCCAGGCAAATTTTCAATTTGCCTGGATTTATTATTATTATTTGACACCTCCAGGGAGTCCAAAGACTCATCGAGGGAGAGTGTACAACAGCATCGAACGATTGGGCCTCTTCCAACTACTAACCGCGCTCAAACTTACTTAACGGAGCTATTAGTAGCAGAGGCTCTACCAATCGACCAGCCTTGTTTCACGACATAAAATGATTGTTTCGTAGCCTTAGTTGTATGCTCATTAACGTATATTTTAATATCTTTAAATTTGCTATTGATGTCTGAAGCTCTGAGTTTCTTGTATTCCTTAGCCTTTTTTTTTTATCCACGTGTTTCTAGTCCTGTTGTCTCGGAACTTAACAATAATCGGCTTGATTTTGTTTTGATTTATTACTGGCATTCTGTGTGTCTCCAAAACTTCGTCCTTATCTTCAATTTCTAGAATGTTGGATATTTTTATTGAGCATACTTGTAATATGTTCCATTGGCTCTTCCGGAATGGCTACAGTTTCAATATTACTTGCCTTAGATTTTATTTCTAGATCGTTTAGCCTGAATTTGATGTCACTAATATTTTTTCTGAGTGTTTCGTTTTCTTCAGTTATTTTCAGGTTTTCTTCTGTTAGGACTGTCGCGTTATTCTTTAATAGTTCGATAATTTTGACTGCAGACACCCATTGTTGTCTGCAGTAATAATAGTTTTAATATGATAATTCTAAAATGCATCCCTCATTTTAGAATTATCTCCCTTTGATTTCTGTCCTTATGCTGCTTATATCTTTTTGTATTTTGTTCTATGAAATTAAGGGTTCCTTCTTTTGGGTTTGAATTTTACTTTCTATACCTGAAGTTTTAACATTACTAGAGCTGCTATTATTTAGATTTTCAGTCATTTCATGCCGTTTATTGAATAATCAAGTTACTATGAGTAGATGTTTGGAATTTCCATTTCGATATTTTCTCTTCAGCCATTTTCCCGAAATTTAATAGTGAGACCTACACATATGGGATGATAGTATTCTTGGCATACCAAAGAGCATTGTAACAGTTCATTTTTAAATTAGAAACCTTAACTTCTCCAAAGTTGCACATTTCTTCGAACATGTCATCAGAGCGATCTTTGGAGGCGATTACTTATCATTCAGATATTCTCTAGACGCCGAAGAGTTGTTTCAATGGCAAACATATTACTTTTCTTGGTTTAGTATTACCAGCATTCATTACTCAGTTTTCGCGTATTCATATTTCTGGAAATACTTTGCCGATTTGAGTGATCTGTGCATCTTCTTTTTTTTTTTTTTTTTTTTGACTTGACGAGTGCGATTACCTGCATGCACATATTACAGCTGAAAACCTCGTATGACTGGAATGGACTGCTGTTCGGGAAAAAAAAAATAAATAAATAAATAAAAAAAAAAAATATATATATTAATGTTTTATCTTACATTAACTACTTAGGTGGCGCCTTTTGGAATTGTTAGTTATTGTTCAATTAGCTTTTTAATGTACTGAAGACCTTTTCTTTGATACTTAGGCGCAAATTATGCTAATAAAATAATATTTTATGAGTTTATTCCGGTATAATTTATTTAAAAATAGTTGATTCTGACTGGTTAGTTTTATTTCGTTGGTTTTTAGAATTGAACTCTGAATGGATAATGGATGATTGCTGAAAGGTATCCAGAGTATCGATTGCTACTTTGCATAGAGAATGGAAGAAATATCAGATAAAGTTCGATCACTGGATGACTCGCTTTCGAAAATTCGTCTTTGTGCTCGGTAACCCTGCCTCAGATATATTTGCATTTACGTTTTTGTACTCCAAAACAGTGGAGTACACATACTTTCCGACATAAATAGATCTCTTGAAGCTGTGATTATCTTAGCTGTTCTAGAGCCAATGAATAATTTATTTTTGGCATCTAATAAGCGCATCTTTTTTTTTTTAATATTATTATTTGCAAATAGTTATATTATTCAGGCGCAGTATTCAGTAAATTTATTATATTACCGTTTATCATATATTTATGATATTTTTAAATTATTATATTAAATAAAATTATTTATGATATTTGTTACCTTTCGTAATTTAGCTTTGACAAGTACCGCTCTGTAATTAAAACTCTATTCCCATAACTAGGATCTACAATTTCACAAAATATGAATTTTAATTATTTTAAAAATAATTCTTGTAATTTATAATTATTATAATTAGTAATAATTTTGGTCTGGTCACGTCAAGTCACTTTAATAAAGCAGTTCTCATCTAATAACTTACTTTTTTTTAAACATAGCCTGCATAACTAGGATAACGATATAATTTATCATCCAAACCGGGATATTTTTGTGAGTGAGGGAGGCGGCTAAAAATAATTAAAATTATATAATATTTTGAAATATTATATAATATTATATATTGGCCAGAACGCTGTTTTAATTTTATTTGTGGGCCTATAAAATAGTTTTATTAAAACTATTTTCAAATATAAAAGTCTTTATGAAGAAACTAAAAACAATGCATGTCCGTGTATACATTGCAGGAAAAAAAAAAACTTCATTATATTGTGGGTTACAGAAACTGGTTGATAAGCAGAAAAGGGTGATATGATTGGGACACTGAAATTACTGAGGGGGTTTTTATAAGATTAATTCAGAGGAAATTTTTCAGAACAGGTCTGGTGGCGAGAGAACTAGGGGCCATTCACAATGGAAAATAAGCAAGAGTGTTAGAACTAGGTTTTTTACTTGGAGAGTGGTGAATGAGTGGAATAAGCTGCCAGAGTTTGTTGTGGGTGCCATGACAGTAAATGAATCCAAAGCAAAGTATGATAGATACTGTGCGAATGTCGAATAATTGTTCTTGATATGATGTTTAGGGCCTACCTCGATGAGTCTGACTCCTTGGAGTTGTCCGTAGTAATAATTTTTTTTATTTTTATTTTTAAAAAAAAAATTATATATATTATATAATTTATATATTTATATAATAATAATAATAATAATAATAATAATAATAATAATGGTTATCTAAACATAAAAAATAACATAAGCAAAATAATGTTCTTGGAAAACTTTAATCATTTTATTGAGCGTGTGTTTCTCTAAAACCGTATCACTAGTATTTTTCTGAATGTATTTTTTAAATATAGACTTATTATTTTTTATTTTTTCATAAAATTGCTTGCAGTCTTCTTCAAAGTTGCATTTTATAGTTAATAAATTTGGAAATTTTTAACACTTTCAATTGACTTTACTCTGTAGACCATAATATTTTTAATTGAGAAAGTATACCAAGTGCCGGCAGGATACGCGTTGAATACATCCCCTACCACTCTTACCTAAAGAAGTTAACTCTCCCAAGCTACTCGGTTCCGAGCCCATCGTTTTATCTGCAAGCGCCCTGCATCATTCTGTCTTTAAAACGAAATGTTAGTTATGACTCGCCTGGAAAAAGAAGGTCGGTGAAAAGAAGATAGTTAAAAAATTAAATAAACGGATAAATGCGAAACCGGACGGATATAGGGATATAATCATAAGCCACTAATTATCAGGTGTTCTTTGATTGGAAAAACCCGAGTTCAAATTCTGTAGTCTGTTCAGGACGAGAATAACTTATTTTAAGAGTTTTTTTTTTTTTTTCTCTAGCGAAAGAAAAAAAGTGTTGTCCGATCTCATACGAAGATGGCGGCGTATTTCTTTTAGGGAACTATAATCATGCATCCTTCATGAGTAACAAAATGACAATTATATGCAATTAATAGACTACGCAGGTGTTATCACCTTATCATAATTAATTAGTGTTCTATGATGTCATGTGGCAGTGTTCTGACACATGATAAATAAAACGATTAAGCCTGATAAATAAAACGATGCTCATCTAAAATCATATCTTTGTTTAAAAAAAAAAAATCAAAAACGCCATTTATAGTTATTATTTTCATGCACCTTTTCATTGTATTCGTAAGTGTATTAGAAGAAACATTACAAATTATTTTCTTAGTTTCTAGAAATGAAATAAAAAATGCAAATTTCTAGACCTTTCTCATCTTTTTCTTTTGAGTGGGAGATATAATAAAATTACCCCCCCCCCCCTTAAAGAAAAGCATCCTGATTTCTAATTTATGAGAGGAGCTCTAAGAATTTGCTCTGGTGTATTTTTAATGTGTAAATGGAAATTTAAACTGCCTTGAGCTTCCACGTCAAAAAAAAAAAGGGGGGGGGAAACATCTTATAAAGGAATATATTTTACTGAAAAGTCTTATGACGCATGGAATTCCAAGATAAAGCAATCCGTTTATTTTCATTGAAAGAGTGTAATGTTTCTTAAGGTCACTAACCCGGCGCTAGTTCTCTCCAGCACTTGAAACTTTCCTTTTCTTCCTGGCCGTCCCAATTTTCGTTAGACCTTTATTAACCATTCAACAAGAATATTGAACATGTCCATATTTTTTGAAGTAAGTGACGGAAGCAGCATAAGCTTGCAAGCTTAGTAATTCAGATACACAGGACATTTTTCCCTGCAGGATAAACAAAACAAATATAGAATAGGGAAATACAGCGAAATATGGTATATCAGAATTTAACGTGATAATAGAGCAAACATTTTTCTATATTTTCATCCATCCATCCATCCATTCATTCATTCATTTCTTTTGTTTTTCTTAATCTATTCCTATTCGTCACTCAGTTTCTTTTTCCAGTATACATGCACACGTCAGTACTATAATATGCACCACGATGCAAACATTTTATGATCCTGGTTCTCTCGTACTACTGAAAACCATGCGTACTGTAAAGTATAAAGGTAGGACAGTGGTTAAATTCTAAACAAATTAGTTCCGGGGCCCTATACAAAGTAATCAATTATATTTACTTTAGCTGCTAGCCGGGGATGCTCCGAACCTTCCCATCCCTTTCATCGGGGGACTGTTGATATTGACTTTATATACACATTCAAAACTGTAAACAATTGTTGAATAATAACACAATAATGTATAATTACCGTAAAGGGAGAAGAGTCACAAAACAGAAAAATGTTCCGGGTCGTGCCTGGTACATAAAAAAATTCTCGTCCCAGGCCCGGAGGGCCCCGCTGAATTTAACAACTGAGGTAAGGATTGCATTCTAAATGACTGAGAAGTACAATATAACGAAAATGAGGTTTAGTTTGAGTTAACCGAACTTCTAGCGAGATGTTATCAGAGGCTGCCATATTAGCTATCAATGAAATCTTCCTGTTGCTGAAATCTCGAATACTCTAATGGAACTGTTCAGGTTATCTATGACTGAAATCATTAAAATATATCAGTCATATGTCATGATTATGTAAAGATCAGTCAGACTATGGCGAGAAAAGGATAAGAGAATAAAAAGTCATACCCTCCACAATCGTGCATTAGTGGATTTCTTGAACTAGGATTACAGGACGTTAAAGATACCAAGCAATTTTATAAACTTGGTTTTAATCATTTTTCTCAAGTAAGCAAACAAGCAGGCAAGTCAAGTTTGTGCCTGAAGTATTTTCAGGTCTGAGGCAACTCGTGGTAAAGGTGGAGTAAGCTCTGATCACTTTCCTTAGTATCTCCAATAATGCAAAGCCCATCTCCTTGCGGACATGTATGATGCTATGCATTAAGGTATGTATGTATGATGCGGACATGTATCATTTATGTATCATATATGATTGCCATCATATATGTCCACAAGGAGATGTGCTTTGTATCTCCAATAATGCAAAACACATCTCCTTGCGGACATGTATGATGTTATGCATGTCCACAAGGAGATGGGCTTTGATGGGCCATAATTATAATTTATTTCTTTAAATATATATTCAGTTTTAATTGGGTACCTGAATACACTGTTTTCTTTGTTAGATAATCATTTTATTAATACTCAGACTTTATTTTAAGTTTTTTTTTTCTATACCAGAATGAATGTATGTCATGTTGAAAGAAAATAAAAAGAAAAAAAAATTGCAACATGGCGTATGTTCTGGTATATTCTGAACAGAGCTTAAATTTTATTATTATTATTAGTAGTATTATTATTAGTAGTAGTATTTATAGACCAACTTCAAATTATGACGCGAAATTTGTCAATCCTTGAAGCTCTCAATTCAGTTATGCACTGCTGTATTTTATGAATAAAAAGTTTCGATAAAAAAAAAAAAATAAAAAAAAAAAAAATATATATATATATATATATATTTTTTAAATTAACGGATTCCGAAAGATGACTTACTGAGTTTTTTCTAGTTTTCTAAAACGGTGCTCCAACCGAATTTTCTAACACGACACGTATCAAGGCTGCCAAACTTGGTATACGAAGCAGTCTTCAAACCAGAGCTAGATAATGACGAAATTGAGACAAAACTAAGAAAATTTCTGTTTTATTGTAATTGCGTATTCTTATTTATTTGTATACCTCTGTATAACATATAGTTTGATTACTTCAACATTTTTGCATTATGCATAATACTTAACTACACATATTCGTCACCTTTTCGTCAACCAATGTACCAGGGTTAAATTTATATGTTAAAACTAATTTAGGTTGAAATATTTTAATAAATCACTGTTCATCCAGTAATGAATATTTAATATAAATGAATATGTGATATTCTTTTAAAAAAGAAAGAACGAGAGAGAACAATTTTTAGCAAATATTGGTAATGTTCCCATGCACATTCATGTCTAGATCATGGTGTATAGACATATCCAAGCTATAGACATATCCAAGGACATAAATTTAACTTTCGAGGTTCGATTTCTGTTTCTGAAAGCGAGCTTCCATATAATTATTATTATTATTACTACTACTACTACTATGCTAGCACCTCAATACAGAGGCGTAGCTGGGGGGGAGGGTCCGCCCCGGGCGGCTTTGAGCCTTTTTGAACTTTTGCAGTTAATTCTAAAATACAGTCTCGAGAACTCAATTCCAAATATTGTAATAATACTGCGAATTTTCCTCACAATTGCTGTAAGTGTTGCTAGTTGTGAGAGGATTTCTAAAAAAATTGATTAAGAATTACCTACATTTTTGTGAAATAGACTTCGCCAATGTCATCGACGATTTTGCTAACAGAAAAGCACGAAAAATTAACATTTTAGAATGTTGAAATTCAAGTTTTACTTCGAAAATAAACATAGTCTTTTAATTTATTTCCCTAAACGTAGTTTTGACTTTTTGTAGTATTTTTGGTGTGTATTGAGAGGGGCGGCAAAAGCTCTAGCTACGCCACTGCCTTCATAGACTCCAAGACTCCTTGAAAGGTGTCCACTGGTGTTAACTTATTTACACTAAAACCGAAAACAACAACCAAACTCTCTGGAATAACCAATCACTTACACAATGCCAGTCATATAACTCCTTATACTCATTCACTGATGTTGCACTCACTATTCGCAATGAGAAAAAATCTGATCCTCATTCCCCTGTTCACCGAACTCTTGTTCACCTTTCATGAATGACCTCTTGTTCTTTTCCTTCTTACTTTGTTTTAAAATTTTTATCTATTCTCTGAAACATCCTCATCAATTTACATGTTTCTGTCATATCACCCCCTACTACCCCTATCTGACAGACGCTGCAACCTACTGTTACTCATCTGTTCTCATAGTCAACAGTTCCGCCTCCTGAAATTACTTTAGTTATTCGCTACATACTGATGCCCATTTTATTATTCCCGTAATCTTCTGTTTCGTTTTCTACTTTCGCTATATGTCCCCTAAACTTAAATTCTCTATACATATCCGAATCCCCCGAGTCCCACACCTTTTGCAGTGCATTTCCACTTCATATCTCCTCGGTCATCCGAAAAAACCTTACATTTGTCGACACCGAAGAGATATCGCCACTGTTCTGCTCACAGGGCCACCCCATCCAAATCCTTTCGAAGTAATCTAACATCAGAGTTATTTTTCATAACTCTTCCAAACTTTGCAACATTTGCAAACATCTGAATCAGTCTAGCCATAAATACTGTTACAACCTGAACAATATATAAACTTTACGTTATCAGTAAGTCATTTACAGCTTTCAGCACATTCAAACCTGTATGAGTCTTCTTCCGAAAAACTGAGAAAGGTGGTTTACCATATGGTTGACGAAGCATTAAAAGATCTAAAAGGCTAACTGCTTATTGACTTCTTGTTCTAGGATGAATTGTATCCTCGGATGAAGTGCATTTAATTTAGAGAGAAATTGTTGTAATTCATAAGACCAATTCCAGATGGCAAAAATGTATCTACATATCTGAACCAGTGAGTAGGTCTAGGTCCATTTGGGCCTAGACCTACTCGCTAAGACAATTTGGAGTCCAATGGATTCAGATCGGGATGGAGATTGTTGGGCACATTCGCCGGCAACCACTGTTGTGTGGTCCTCGTCTTGTGTGCATGGATTGAGCCCTGTTGGAAGGTCCAACTTCTACTGTGAAACAAGGTTCAGGGGCTGTAACACAGGTTCATCACAGTGCCTTGATATACTTTGGCGGAGGTTTTGATCCCCTTTCTCGCAGAAATGCAATTTTGATACCTCAGGTACGTCATTCCCAACCAAACCATCACACGCGGAGTGATGACCTCTCTGAATCCAGGGCATATACCTGATCGTTTTGGCAGTTAATCGATTGTTCAATAATGAAAATCTTCTCATCTGTGAAGAGGATATTTCTGTGTCTGTTGTTCGCGTGCCTTTGATTTTATTACCCTCTGCTGCATAAGTTTTGGTGTTAGGAAATGTCTAGTAGAACAACGATAGGCTCTCACCCCACAAGGTCATCAGTTAGTACACGTAGCATTGTTCTCTGCGAAACATTCACCTCTCGTTGATCTATTCTTTGGCGCTTAGATACATTTTCTGTATCGCTATAACGATTAATAGTCCGATGCAGTACTGATTCCGAATTTCATAATCTTCCCACTGCATGTTAACCCGTACAGCTAGACTCCTCCCCCCCCCCCTCTCTCTCTACTACAAACACGTGAATGTTGACGGTGCACAACTCAACTAACGGAACAGCTCGCGCAATTCTGTAGACAGAATTGTAACAGTATTTTTGGCAAGACTGTGTAATTAAATAGCAGTGGTTTTTCAAGTCCTTCAAGTGCTTTTTGCACAACTTCAGCATTGTTTATCTTTTCCCTAAAGGACTTGATGTCAGCCAATGCTGTCAAGCTTTTCCTAAGCCTTGTGGTCACCTCTGTAATTCCACATAGTTCGTGCTCTGAATAAAACAGGCATATGCTTAACCATCTCCCATGATAATACCATATCATCACTTTCACCAAGTGGAGGCTGCAACGAAACTTCATTTACTCTCATATCCTCCTTTATTTATCACTAAATCTAATGCGTGCGACCCCCCCCCCCCTTGCCACGTACTGTATTAAATAATAGTCTCTGAGTAATTCAAGAAATTAGTTTTTCCTCTGTTCTGTGATTATTTCTGCTCCCAATCAATATTACTATAATTAAAATCACCCATAATAATCAACCGCCTCTTACTTGCTAATTTTATTTGTTGAAACTGTGAGTCTTATCTTTTTCAATATACTGGCCTATACAAACATCCTACCAAATATTTTATCCCATTTACCTTAATTTAATACCGGATATCATCAACGATACCGTCATTATTTTGTTCCGAGATATCCACTTTCGTTTTATATATCTTATTTTCTTAAGTACTCTTATACTAAGTATAAAGTTTAATGTTTTTTTTTTTTTATTTATTTAAAAATCATAATCATTTTGTATCCATATATATATGTTTTTGATTTCAAGCTTAACTGACGTCAATTCAAATTCAACAACAAAGTAGAACATAAAACCTTGGAAAACAGGTTCGTGCCTATCAATGTTATGAAAATATGGCACGTATGTTTACTATTTACAAATGAAGGACACTAAAATATTATCATAATATTATAGGGAAGGATCATTCATATTGTAACCTTTTCATATTTAAACGCTTCAGTGAAATTATTTATCCATAATTCCTAAATCCTTAACCTCTTTATATAATATAATGAAGAAGAATAAAGTTGTATGTAGATGAGTTTAAATTGGAACAACGATCGGTGATCATGTTTTTTTGAAAAAGGAATATTCTTAAAGTTATTCGTGACAGTATTTCAGTAAAAATAGATAGGAGCCCTGCTTGATCTTCTTTAGCAATGTTGCAATAAAACCATGAGGATATATAAAAGATTAGCATTGAACAGAGGTTTGCGTCAAGTGGTTTTAAGGAGAAGACAAAAAAAACAGACACCTTCGGGACACGAAACTTTGTTTACACACACACATATACTAGGGGGAGGCTCTCCCCCCTTACGCCTACGGCTCCCCCCCCCCCCCGAGTTCCAGACTGGTAGGCCGGTTCTCCTTGAATTCTGATGACTCGAATTTTGAGACTCGACACTCAGGGTAGCCCCTGAGTGTCGAGTCTTCAAAAGGGGGCTCTCCCCCCTGGCGTCTATGGCCGCGAGTTCCTGATTGGTAGGCCGGCTCTCCTTGAATTCTGATAACTCGAATTTTGAAGACTCGAAAGGGGGTCCCGCCCTTATGCCTACGGCTTACCCCCCCCCCCCCCCCGAGTTCCGGGCTGGTAAGCCGGTTATGCTAATTTCAGTAATGAATACTGACACGTACTGTTATTTTCATTGTTTGATTTGTAGGATGTAGGTCTTTCATTGTTTAAAGCCTACATCCGTTTCAAAGCTAACGTCACATCCGTTTCCAATTTCAGCTTATCATTTTATAGTATATATATATATAATTTATTGGGGGTGGGGGGGGGGGGGGGTGGGGGGGGGGGGGGGTGGGGGGGGGGGGGGGTGGGGGGGGGGGGGGGTGGGGGGGGGGGGGGGTGGGGGGGGGGGGGGGTGGGGGGGGGGGGGGGTGGGGGGGGGGGGGGGTGGGGGGGGGGGGGGGTGGGGGGGGGGGGGGGTGGGGGGGGGGGGGGGTGGGGGGGGGGGGGGGTGGGGGGGGGGGGGGGTGGGGGGGGGGGGGGGTGGGGGGGGGGGGGGGTGGGGGGGGGGGGGGGTGGGGGGGGGGGGGGGTGGGGGGGGGGGGGGGTGGGGGGGGGGGGGGGTGGGGGGGGGGGGGGGTGGGGGGGGGGGGGGGTGGGGGGGGGGGGGGGTGGGGGGGGGGGGGGGTGGGGGGGGGGGGGGGTGGGGGGGGGGGGGGGTGGGGGGGGGGGGGGGTGGGGGGGGGGGGGGGTGGGGGGGGGGGGGGGTGGGGGGGGGGGGGGGTGGGGGGGGGGGGGGGTGGGGGGGGGGGGGAATCCACCATCATTCCCTACTGCCGAGTAGCGTAATCTTTAATAATTATTCAATTAATAAATAAGAGGGGAAAAAAGTACAAACATCAGAACATTTAAGTACTAAATATAATTAAATAAATGAAATATAACCAAATACAGTAACTTAGCTTCGTTTTGTCTTCCACCGTTACGCGTTCGATTCCGACGGTACCAACATATATTGTATCGCGACAGCAACTAACTTCCAAAAAAAACCACTGAAGTACACTCGTATTCAGAGAAACAATTTAGCACTCAAAAACGTAGAAAAACTGGGAAAAAAGCGGACTATTCACCGATTAAAAATCACTTTCTTCTGCACAGCTCAAATTCACCGCCATGTGCTACGGCGACGCTACCGCCACCGGTATTTGCTAGCAAAAACATGATTCAAAAGTGTTTCACTGTGCATCCATGAATACGAATGTTCCACAGACTGTTCATCCAATTCATCTCCAATCTGTCTACTCATTGTTTTTAATGTGCCTACTGAATCAGCAATACATTCTAAATCCTCTTCTTGTGTATGAATAATTAACTGCTGCTTCTGCTGATTCTCTTCAATGAAATGTGTTGGACTCTCTGATAGAACTAAGAATGCTCTGCCTTATTTTTTTTTTCTCGGTTATCAAACATCTTGTCTCTCATGCACTGAACTTCTTCCTTTGTCCTTTCAATGAATGTCTTACGATTACTGATTTCAATGTCGTCTATCTTAAATTTTTTGGGATTTTTTTCTACAATACTGATAGTTTCTTCCAAGTCCTCTAGATCCCATTCAATACTGTGAAGACTATTGCGCAATTCATTGGTTGTCCATTCCAATTCTTCCTTGCTAATAATATTTAGATCTCTTAATTCCCACCAGTGTTGATAAAGATCTTTTGTCTTGGTTACTGCTTTTACTACCTCATCTTTGACTACGAAGAAGGGATCTTCCACAGTCATGACCCTTTGGAAAAGCCCATCAAAACTGAGAGTATACCACAGGAGTGCAAAGTGAAGTTCCTTTAAAAGCCAACTTGTGGGTAAAAATTCTTTACAGATCCTAAAGGAAAAATAAAACTGCGAACCATGATTCACCGACTTTTCCAACAGCACTGGATGTTTGTATACAGATGCATAATAACATTTGTTTGTTTATTTTTTTCCAGTTGCGCTACGGATGCATTGAACTGCGATATTAAAGTACGATTTTTAATTTTATAATAATTGTAACATTTTAATCAACCTCAGAATGGCATTTAAGAAAACATAGCCTTGAAATAATTGAAAACAAAAGAAATATGCTGAACAGTGCACTGGTTACACATGTAATATTTTCCTTCTGTGTTCCAGACTGGAATGAGCTTATGAACAGGAAAGCATACCCGTCTCATTAAATAAAATATTTACTAATTTCTGTTTTTGTATTGTTTATTTTAGTTTTTTATATATTGTATTTAAATGTTAATAAATAATATTATAAAAATCATATAATAATATTTGTTATGAACTTTGTTATATTTTTGTTTTCACTTTATTATATTTAGTGATGACACCGTTTTGTTTTTGTTTCAGTTTAGGTCAGGTCCGCAATAGAAAATACATTTCTTGTTGTTGGTCATCATCATCAAATTCCTACCATGTGCCGTCAAAGGGTGTACAGAATATGATAGTACTACATGAAAAATTTACATCATTACTAACTTCCTATCCACAATTTTCGTCCAAATCAGTCTGTTACATGTCAAGACTCCAATGTTATCAGATCTTATATTTCTATCGTCTAAGGCACTTTGTACCGTATCAATCCACCTATATCTTGGTCTTCCTCTGAGTTGTTTTCCTGCCAACTTGGCAGCGAACATATTAGAAACGAGGATATTAGGAAAGAAGTTGACATTGTCAGCATCCAAGAATGTATTAGCAGTGGTCACTTAAACAGAACGGACGAGGAAAGATTAGCAAAACAAGCTTGGATGCTGAAAATGTCAACTTCTTTCCTAATACCCTCGTTTTTAATATGATATTGCCATTAATGCCATCTGTTCATACCTCTAATCTTTCTCAGGACTCTCATATCTGCAGTCTCTAATCTGGTCAAGTGTTTTACTTCTGATCCAGCTCTCAGATCCTTAAGTTAAAACTGGTTTGAACACTGCTTTGTATACCGCTAATTTAGTGTTCAGACTAATTTCCCTCTTATTTCATATGAATTTATTCAATTGACTTCCTACCATACCAGCTTTGTTGATTCTGTTGTCTATTTCCATATTTAATTTACCATCTTCACTAAAAATTGTGCCTAAGTAGCTGAAATGTTTTACTTGTTCCACAGGTTCTCTGTTCACAATGCAGTTGACATTTTCAATGATTCTGCCTATTTTTATTGTCTTTGTCTTTTTATTGCTGACCTTCATACCATATCTATTACAACAGTTATTCAATTTAGTCAGGGAGTCTTGCAGATTTGTAGCAGATTTATTTAGAAGTATAACATCGTCCGCCTAAAACAACGAGCTGAGATTAACATCTCCAATTTTGATATCATGTTTAATACCACTTTCCTTCATAATGTGATCCATATAGATAATGAATAACAGAGGGAATAATGTACATCCTTGTCTCATACCAGATTTAACATTAAACCACCTTCCTGTACTTCCTTCATTTCTAACTGCTGACTTACAACTCAAATAAAGACCAAGTATTGCTTGATATAATGCCCCATTAACACCATATAACTGTAGTGTTTTGAATAGCTTCTTTCTCTTGGCACCTTGTCATATGCCTTTTTCAGATCTACAAAACTTAAATACAGATCTTTGTTATATTCCCATGACTTCTCAACTGTTTGTCATAAAGTGAAGATCTGATCCTGACAGCCGCTATTTGGCCTGCATCCAGCTTGTTCTTCACCAAGCTTTTCTTCCACAATTCTTCTCAACCGTTTCTCAAGTATACTTACATAGATCTTGCCAGGAACACTCAGTAGGGATATACCTCTGTAATTCTCATATTCAGTTTTATTTCCCTTTTTATGTATTGGTACTATGAGAGCCCTACTCCAATCATTGGGAATTTGTCCCTCTGTCCAGGCCTTCTGAAATATGCAGTGCAGCCACTGTAAGACTTTTATACCACCATACTTCAGCATTTCTGGTTGAATATCATCTACTCCTGCGACCTTTCCACATTTCAAGCCTTTGATTGCTTTTTCTACTTCAAGTATGGATATGTATTCCTGACTGTATGCCTGTTGAGTGTTTTTTTTACCACTGTGCTATCACTGCTTGTTTCATTTAACACTTGTTGTTGGTAGAGGTCAAAAAAGTTGGAAAAAAACACTTCTCTACAACACTAGTTCCCAAAGGCCTACTAATCTGTTCTGGAGATTATTATTATTATAAAAACATCCATGGAGTCAAAGACTCATTGTGGGAGGTCCACTGTTATACACACAGTTTATCATACCTCACCTTAAATATATTCACTGTCTCTGCGCTCACCACATGCTCGGCAATGCATTCTAATCGCTCACCTCCCATGCAAATAAACCTGCTCCTCACTCCATTGCTCACACCCTCCTTATACAGCTTCCAGGGATGATCTCTTGTTCTCCTGCTATCTTCACCCATTCTGTGCAAAACGTCCCAAATATTAATCTGGTAATAACCTCTTAACAGCTTATATGTCTCGATCATATCCCCTCCCTCCTCCTTCTATCCACCAATTTCTGCAAATTGCATTTTGTCAATCTGTCTTCATACTTTACATTCCAGAGACCAGAAACCACCTTAGTCAATCGCCTCTGAACTTTTTCCAACGCATCTTCATCTTATTGAAAACCAGGTGACCAGATCCGTGCACAGTAATCCATATGTGGCCTGATCAAAGCCTTATACAAAAGAACCGTAACATCCTTACTTCTACAAGTCAGTGTCCTCTGCATCATTCCCATTATCCGCTGTGTTGTCTTCACAGATTTAGTAACATGTCCCCGAAATCTTAGGTCATTATCTACAATTGCTCCCAGATCTCTCATCTCCTCTACCTCTTCCAAGATATTTCCACCGATTGTGTACTTTACATCCCATCTTGCTTCCCAAATTTCAAAACCTTACACTTTGAAACATTGGATTGACATCCCCACTCATTTATCCATTCAGCCAGTGTATTCAAAGTCCTCTTGCGAAGCTACAGCATCCGCTCTACCCCCGATAGCTCTCCCCAACTTTGAATCATCTGCAAAGAACTGCATATTACCATCCAGACCTCTCCAAATATCATTTACATACAAATTAAACAGCAATGGACCCAAAACAGACCCTTGAGGTACACCACTAGTAACTTTCCTCTTCTGGGATATTGCTCCTCTATAGACAACTCGCTGATACCTATCAGACAGCCAATCTCCAATTCAGCGAACTAATCTACTGTTCAGCCCCATTCGTTCCAATTTAATTACCAGTTTGTCATGTGGCTATTTATCAAACGCCTTTGCAAAATCTAAATATACCATTGTTATGCAACACCTTTATCCAATGCATTTGTCACTTTATTATAAAAAGTAAGATTTCAGTGATTTTGAAAATGTGTTTGAATAACTGAAAATAAAATATATATATATATATATATATATATTATTATTATTTTTTTTTTTATTATCCCATGGTATTATTACACCAGATCATAGAGGTCAAGTTCATGTATTTTATAAAGTACCTTTTCTGGGTTGTTATAAAGTTCACATTTAGAAATATTCATACAATTTAGTAAATGCATTGGCAATGCTTCCTCAATGTTACAGATTTTGCAGATGGGCAGTGGTGTAGTTAGAGCTTTTGCCGCCCAGGGCAGTCCCTGAGTTTGCCACCCGTCTCAATACACACCAAAAATACTACAAAAAGTCAAAACGACATATAGAGAAATAAATTAAAACACTATGTTTATTTTTTAAAGTAAAACTTTAATTTCAACATTCTAAAATGTTATTTTTCTTGTTTTTCTGTCAGGAAAATCTTCGATGACATTGGTGAAGTCTATTTCATAGTAATGTAGGTAATTCTTAATCAATTTTATTTAGAAAAACTCCTCTCACAACTAGCAACACTTACAGCAATTGTGAAGAAAATTCATAGTAGTATTACGATATTTAGAAATGAGTTCTCCAGACTGTATTTTAGAATTAACTGCATAAGTTCAAAAAGGTTTAAAGTGCCACCCAGGGCAGACTGCCTTCTCCTTCCCTCCCTAGCTACACTTCTGCAGATGGGGAAGACTTTGATGCCATTGCTAAACTTGATTGGTCTTGTGAGGTGAGAGATCATGCTAGTGGCACAACGATTGAACTTCGAGTTGATGGTAGGTCCTGGTTTTTCTGCTGAATACCAGTGGTGAGTCATGTCTTGGAGAATTGTTCTTTTTATTTTTTTCTTTTTGAGTGGTTTTAAAAAGATCGAAATCTGTGGTATCACTTGATGCCACAGCCATTTTTGCTAATTCATCTGCAGTTTCATTTACCTTTAATCCCACATGTGATGGAATCCATTGGAAAAAAATTTAGGATTCCTTATGTAGTTTGTTTATGTTTTTTGCTATATCTCTAAGTATTTCTTGATGGCTACTGTAGCAGTTTTAATAGCTTGAAGGGCCTAAGAAATCTGTGAAAAATATAAATTCCTTTGGGTTTTGTTTATCTGAATGTTGCAGTGCTGTGTTAATGGCTATTAATTCTGCATGGTATGAGTTGCATCCTATACTGTTAGTTGTTTTTAGTTCTATATTTTGAGAGCCATAGATGAGTACTCCACTCCCAGAATTGCCATTTGGATTTTTGGAGCTATCTCTGTAGATCTTTATTGAGTCAGGTCCATATTCTATTATTTTTGAAAGAGCAAATGATCTCAAGATTTCAGGGTTTGCTAGGCTTTTTTCTCATGTTTTCCTATTTCAAAATTAATAACTGTATTTTTCCTGTCTTGATTTGGAGGAATTGTTGGGTAGTTGGCTATTTTATTTGGACAATCCAAGGAAATCTTATTTGCCATGATTTCATGCATTGTTGATTTTTCTTTATTCTGTTTGTTGGTTGCGAATTTTTAAAAAGTTCACTTGTTCTCTGATTGTGCAAGGTTGGCTCTTTTTTCTACAAATTTAATAAGATTTTCTTGTCACCTAATTTTTAAAGGAACAAGGTTGGATTCAAATTCTGCTAATTTTCCAGGAGTTGTATTCCTTAGTCCACATATGATGCTAGCCGCATTTTTCTGAATTTTTATAAGCTTGTCTAAACTCGTTTATGACGTTTGCATCCAGATAGGTGAAGCATATTCCATTATGGATCGGATAATAGAGGTGTATGTGACTTAAGGTTTTAGCATCGGCTCCCCACTCTTTACCTGAGATACTTTTCATGATATTTAGTCTTCTTTTTGCTCTGACTGCAACATTGTTGATGTCTTTATTGAAGCTTAGTGATGGATCCAGAGTAACTCCAAGGTATTTGGGGTTTTCATTAGATGTTATTAGTTGACTGTTTAGCTTAATATTTGGTCTCCACTTTCTGAGGTGGGTTATTAATGATAAATACACAAATTTCCGATTTAGTAGGGTTAAATTTGATATTGATTTTTTTTTTTTTTTTGGTTTTACAGTATGTAGATAAACTTTCAGTGGCTTTATTTAAGTGACCTTCTGCTGTTTCTAGGTTGTTGTGAGCTGAGAATAGGACCAAATCATCAGCAAACATAGCTATCTTTGTTTCTTTATTTCTATTTTTATCTAAGTCCTTTAAGTAGATGGAAAAAGGAACGGGCTCAAAATGTTGCCTAGAGGGTATTTTCACTGTTGTATTTTCACTTTCTTAGAAAAGGTATTATTTATTCTAACTTGAATTGTTTTATTTCTTAGAAAGTCATAAATCCAGTTTATGACTTTCCCTTCTATAATTTTTTCCATCAATTTGCCAGGAATTGAAGTCAGTGAAATTGGTCTAGAACTTCCTGGTTGGTCTTGAGATTTGTTAGGCCTTAAGATTGGTATGATTGTGGCTGCCTTCCAGTCTTTTGGAGCTTTTCCTTGTTTTAGGTATTGTTGTATAGGCGAAGTATCCAATCTACGGCTAGGGAAGGAAGATGTTTGATCATAATTCCTTGTATGTTATCTCGTCCACATGATTTATTTATATCTAGTCTCTTCAAGGCATCTTCAATTCAGAGATTGTAAATAGATCAGAATAATTTGTTTTTATATTTTGGGGAATTTGCAGCGTTTTTCATTTTTCTGCTGTCGAGCCTGTTTTGATATTTGGTCTTTCCTAGTATTCATCTCTAGTTTGCTTATATTTTGAAAATGAAAGGCCAAGGTATTTGCGATCTCCCTGTCTCCAATTTTGATAATTCCATCTGGATCTTTTAGTATGTTAGTCTCACTTGCCTTTGGTAGATCTCTTTGTAAATTAGCAGTCAGTTTCCGAAGTTTGGTATCTGAAATGCTTGCATTTAAGTTGTGGCAAAATTCTTGCCACCAGTTCTTTGTAATATATTATATTTTTGTTTAATTTCAGCATTTATCTTGTTGTACTCGATCCTGGTTTCTGGAGAGCTTCCAATTTTTAAGATGTTAAATAATTCATTTTGTTTCGTTATTTTACTGGCAAGTTCACCAGGAACTTGCCAGTAAAATAACTTTAGTGTAGTTTGAAATAACTTTTCTCCTGTAGTCCTTTGGGATACTTTTTTTTGCTCCATTTAGGATAGTATTCTTCCAAGTTGTGTAGTCTTTGTCTAGGTCATCATGGTATGTGTGATCTTTCAGCGTTTTACTTACTCCATCCTTGTATTTCTCCCAATTTGCCTTCTGGAAATTCCAATGATATATTTTTTTTGGGAGGGTCTAGTCATTTTTGGGTTCAGATTGATTAATATTGGGGGGTATGGTCGCTTCTTACTGATTCCAAAACAGACCAGATAGCTTTGTCGTGAAGATTTGGAGACGCTGCAGTAATATCTAGGGCATCTTTTGTACCATAAGAGTGCGACAGATAAGTGGGTTCTCCACTGTTGATTGTTATTAGTCCTATTTCATTTAAGAACTTACTCGGGTTTTTCTCCTCTTGGGTTTATTTCCTCAGAACCCCATAACAGGTTTTTGCTATTCATGTCTCCTAAGATAATGGAGTATTCTTCAATGAGATGGGATAGGCTGGAAAGATTTGGTCCAGTTTGTCAGGAGGATGATAACAATTGAGTATGTTTAATGGCTTTTTTACCTGGTTCCAGTATTTGGATTCCTTGTATTTCAGTTCCTTCTGCTACTATGTTTAGTTCAACACCATTATATGACAAGTTTCATATTGTTATATCTTGTTATATACTATTTTTGTTATGATTATATTATCTACTATCTATCTAACACTTTATAGTTTCAGTATTCCATTGCCGACAAATTTATAATTGTTTAAATCGACTGCGCCAGCCGGCAACTGAATTCTGATACACAATTAAGCAACTCAAAATAATATAGAGATCAAGTGATTTGCAGTTGTGGTCCCCTCCTTTCCTTTTGTTAATGGATTCCCCCCTTTACTTATACATGGTCCGAAATTTAATAAGTGGTAATTCAAATCTCAGAAAACGACAGACTCATGAGGTTTGGGTTAAAGAAATACATTTATTTAAACGCTTACATATATACACTTTAATTAGAAAATCCAATACTAAAGAGTGTGAACTACCCCCCCCCCACTTTAAGTTAATATATCCAAAATGTCTACTCCAAAATCTATTCTAATAATCTCACACTTTCTTTTGTGTTACTTTGTTCAGACTTGGTTAATTCTCACTGAGTTACTCAGTTCCCACATAAAAATAGCACATGCACATAAATATATACAATCCTAGTATAGAGCATATCAGACATATTTCGTCTTGCAATTTTAACTCTTCTTCTTCTACTACGCATTATTCCCGCTTCCCATGCAGGGTCCACGTGTTACTTTAGATGCGACTTCTTGTTAGTACTACTCCCAACCGACCCGTCGCCTGGTCTGCCGCTGGGGGGGATATATTTTTGACTGTAGAGGCGTATGTTCATGGGGCCGGTTTGCCTGTTTGCGGGATGAAAAACGCCAGATAAACTGGCGGAAAAACCCTACTGACCGCGCCCAAGACCGGCTAACTTGGCTATGCCTGAGAAAGATCCTCAAATTCCTCACGTCTACAACGGGAATCGAACCTGGGACACTCCTTCCTCAGGCATATGGTTGCGAAGCGCAAAGCCACTAGGCTAACCGCGCTGTTTCGTCTTGCAATTTTAACATAGGACAATATTATTGTTTATGCTCAGGCTTTATCCTCCCCTAAATTTCAGTTAATATTCAAATTAAATTCTAACACAATGTCATAAATGTTTCTTCCAAAATAAACAGTTCAAAGGCTCTTGGTTCCCTGTTCAGCTTAAGCTTAGGGTGGCACTTGCTTATTAGACGTAGACAGAAATGTCCAAAACAGTTCCTTAGACACTAAATGAAAGTTGATTATATGGAGCTTCTTAACTCTCTGGTTCCTATACCTTCTTTGGTTATTATTCAAAATGAGTACGAAAACTTGCACCTTACCGTTCTTATCTTTTCTCGTAGTTGTTGAGACTTCCTTGATTACACTTCCGCGTTCTCTCACCATGTATTCTTATGGCATCTGCGACATACTTCTATTTTCTTCAAAAGGTTCATCTTTTGCTGACTAATACATTGGCATAACTAACCAACGGCTCTATGCTGGAATTCTGGCCGCATTCCTTCGGTGTGGCTATACTCGACACGGCACGTACAGCAAACAGGGAGATTGTTGCTGGGTACGGCAGCAAGCTTCGCAGCTATCCAGGACTTGGATCAGGAACCAGGAACAGAAAACAAGAGAGCGATTGAATCTCATGCAGAAACCTAAATAGTAAATGTGAGCGCCCTCTCTTGGTGACTACGTCATGCTCATAGCGGCGGCCGATTGGTCATCGCAACTCCGAACTGTTTTTGACATGGCTCTAATACTTATATTATCTTACATACATCTTATAGTAACATTTCAGCATTGATACATAATTTTCCCTTGTTAATTATTTCACAGATTTTATCCGTTTTAATTATGGACTACTCAAAATCACTTTATATCTACAACTAAAGTGGTTAGACATAGTAGTTCTGAGTTAGCAAAATGTACACTATCTTTTACCTTTTCTTCTGGAGGCATAATATGTCCTTATCCATGGTTTTAAACGTTACTTTATGTTGGGTCGGAAACAGGATGACTCATCAAAAGTGAATCAGCACTTTTTCTGACACAACAATATAATGTAAGCTGATGAAGCCGATGCGAATGAAGCGATGCGACTGCATCGGCTACCTGTATGCGGTAGCATAGATATAATCACTGAAATTTGTCTCCATGATGGGAAAAAAAGAAATGCTGCTGTCGTTAGATCATCCAGAGGACACCATGAGGAGGTGACAGTCAGACTTTGCGCTCCAAATAAATAAATAAATCACTGAAATGTGCAAAAATAAAAATTAAACAAATATACTAAGAAGATACAAGAAATACATCTTATTAAATCAAAGAAAAGTCAAATGTGAGACTTTCTACGATGGTAAGGATTTTCAATAATGAATGTCAGTTAAGATTTCCAACAAGCTTTCAGTGAACATTTGAGATATTGAGAATTTTTATTGGACAATAAACTTTTTCCTCCTCTCATCCTTTGCATTTTGTGTTTCACAGTATGGTAGATTACTGTGTATATTAGGTAATTCAGAGTTAGGAAATCGAACTTGTTATTTTCAATAGATGTGTTAAAGCTTCTGTTCAAATCAAAACTGCAAATTTCTGAACATGATTTTGGAGAAATAATAATTGCTAATTCAGAAGACCACTATCCAAAGTATCTGTAGAAGAGACACAAGGCAGAAATTGAACGTCTGTGAGAGGAATTGAAGTGTGTTTGTTAGAGAGGGGATCATTGATTAACTGGATTGCCCTCTTCTGGATGGAATCAGACAATCTTAGAGAGGATTTTGGTTCACCATCCCAATATGAGAGCAGTATTCCATGGCTGAGTAGATTGGGGCTTTGTATAGAGTTAATAGCTGTGAGGGTGTGAAGTAGTACCTTGTGCAAAAAAGTACACCAAGTTTTTTGGCAACTGCAGAAGTTATAGTTGAAATATGGCTGTGCCAGGAAAGATCAGAGGTGCAGTCAGTCCAAGAAGAGAAATCTGTGTTTGGATAACTTAGTATTACTGAAAGTGAGGGGGGGGTGAGCTCTATCTTGCAAGAGATCAAACAGAACTGAGTTTTAGTAGCATTAAAGTTTACAAGGATGACCTTGCCCCATTGGGATATAGTTAAGAGATCTAAATTCAGGTCCCTGGGCATGGTAGATTTTGAGGATTCTAAAACCTGAGCACTGCAAGGTTTGTCAAACATAAGAGAGGAATGGAGTGTAGTATTGTCAGCAAAACAATGGAAAGGATTGGAAGTCTGTGAGAGCAGGTCATTTATACAAGAGGAAGAGAGTGGGTGAAAGAACAGAACCCTAAGGTATTCCTCCATTGGTGGGGGGGTACTCCTCCATCGGTGGGGGGAATATGAGGAGAGTAAATCATCCACCATGACATGAAGTGAGCAACCATTGAGAAAGTTGGTGATCCATTTTCAGAGTGAGGAAGGCAGACCATAGGATTGCAGTTTGTTAAGTGCCAAATCTATTCAAATACATTTGAAATGTTGAGGGCAACCATGTGAGTTTCTCCAAATTTCTCCATGGTTTGAGTCCATAGGTGGCTGGTGAAAGCATGAAGATCAGCTGTAGATCACCATTGGTGGAATCCATACTGCTGGTCACTGATTATTTGATGTCTCTAGGTGGTTCAATAGTTGGTTATTAATGACCTTCATAATTTTTGAGAGAACAAAAGTGAGCAGTTGGATGGTAGTTCACTGGTCGACTTTTATCACCTTCTTTAGGATGGGCTGGATGTGGACCTGTTTCCATGTTGTAGGGTAGATGCTAGTTGAATAGGATAAATTGAAGAGGCAATACAAGATAGGTGTTAGTTCTGGAGCACAAAACGAAATGTGAAGGATTCTTTAGATTTCTTTTTGTAAGAAGACTATAGGAGACATGAAGGGAACTTTGCCCAGGTCATCAATGCAGGAATTGGAAGAGAAGAGTGATGCCAGTAAGTTGGCCTTGTCTTTTAGTGAGGTGACTACAGTACCATCGGGATGCGAGAGTAGTGGAAACCTGGGTGGACCGAAGTTGTGCCTAATGGCCTTGGAAAGGGACCAGAAGGAGCATCTGCCATTTGGACAGGGGTGAGTTTGCAGAGATTCAAAATCTGACTTGGACTTGGAGATGATTCTTTTTTATTTATATCAATTTATATCAGAACATTTATATCAATGACATTGTCAATGGATTGCAGGGGGGATATTCAGTTGATTACAGATGATGTGAAGCTGGGAAGGGTTATTAGTAATAGTACGGATGTGGCAGCCCTGCAAGAGGATTTGAATAAACTAGACAGATGGGCAAATGAATGGGTGTGTCGTTTAATGAAGCAAAATGTAAAGTCTTGAAGTTTAGGATACATTGATGGGAGGCTGCATACTCGATTGGAGGAGCTGTACTGGAGAAAGTAGAGGGAGACAAAAGATCTGGGAGTGATGATTAATAGAAAACTGAAATTCTGGGAGCATATTGCAAAGGTAGTGAAGGTAACCCAGAGGACTGCCTCAATATTGAGAGGGACGCTGATCTGCAGAGATAAAAGAGTTATCGTTCTTTTGTATAAGACCATGATCAGACCACACTTAGACTATCATTCTCAAACTTGGTCCCCAGGATTTGAAGGGGTTAAATTAACTGTGGAAAAGGTACAGAGGCAGATAACAAAGATGGTTTCAGGACTGTACAATATTAGTTATGAGGATTGGCTGAGGGAATGTGGACTGCAGAGTTTGGTGGTTAGAAGGAGAGATAATATGATCAAGACTTAAACTGTTGAGAGGTAGTTACAGGGTTGACACTGGGGAGTTCTTTCGCTTGGTGAAACATTGGGAAGGAGCAGTGACAAGGGGCCATCCCTGGAAATTACAATAGGAAGCTGTGAAATTTATTTGTTCAGAAACAAATAAATTTCTGAACTCAAGTGTTTAATTATTTCACTTGATTTCTTGAACACTCTTCAGAAGAGTCTGTAATGTATGTGAAGCATTTCGGTTTGTTGCTACAATACTTGATGTTTAGTTTTGGTTGTATGTCTTGTCCTTTCTTGTATTTTCTTTCATTCTTCATATTCTTTTTGTGCGCAGACTTGCATGTCATTCCTGACCTATCCTAAGCCAAGCACATCCCACAGAGACAGTATATCCTGTAGATACCAGGTCTTTTAAGTGATGGCTGGGGATGTTTTGGAAATTTCAGGAAATTAGAGACCTCGCTTAGGGGATAGAAGACAACCTTTATACTCTGTTGACATAGTGGCCTTGATGTGTTATCTGTGACTGACTGTATATATGGGGGATTTACTGCTTCTCTGAAATATTGTGTTTCACATTCATCTGACTGCTTGGAAGATCAATGTAGAATTTTGTTGATCAGTGTTCTCTTGTAACTACTCTTTGGTAGGATGATACTGAGGTTATTGAGTGCTTGATTTCTTTTATCAATATTAGTAGGGATTTTTGTAAGTTCTATCATATATGGTATAAATAATGCCTGTTTTTTGTGCGTGATGATAATTGGATGTTGCATGCAAGTAACATCTAGGTTTGTTGGCCTCCTGTGAACTGAGAAATGGAGTATGTTCTACTTGGATACTTCTATGAGTGTGTCTAAAAATGGTACAGACAAGTTGACTTATAATTCAAAAGTGAATCACAAAATGAATCATGAAATCATGAAATCAGCAGAAACCAATTCTGCTATCACATTAGTGAACATCTAGATTAACGATGTCTAGGCTTGCAAGTGTATCAGTAAGTTCTATGGCAATGTCTTTAGTAAGTTCTGTGGAATATGTCATGTTCTTTACAAAAGAAGTTGAGATGTGAGAGCTTAGCAGTTTGCTAGATGCTTAGATAGTGATAAAGTTGGAGATTACTTTTCATCCACAACAGATCTCAGTAGCAATCCCTGCTTTGTGTACTTTTGGAATACCATAAATTCTTGGGACAATAAAATGTTTTTTAGTGTTTTGGCACCTGTACAGCAAGACTTTCATCATATTGACATATCATATTTCTTGCATTTGACAAGATTCCACATAGAACTCTATTGCATAAATTGGAGCAAATGGGGATGGATATAAATCTGGTGATTTGGATTACAGGATGACTGATGGACAGATATCAAAGAGTGATTTATGGAGGAGTTGGGTCCAGGAGAAGGCAAGTGATTAATGGTATATCACATGGCTCAATTCTCATGGAAAGGCTTAGACGTTGGTTATGCATTTTTACTAAATAACTTAGGGAAATTACAATGTATACTAGGATATACATTAAAATAAATTTTAATACACTTCCAATATTTCGGCAACGTCACGTTGCCATTTTCATAGGAACTTAAAAACAAGACACGTGCACGCAAGCGCAACAAACAGTAAATGAGGATGAAACAGGAAGCTATTCTTTCTCCTAAAAGTCCTGATGGCGCCCCCTAGCAGGCAATGTTGGTATTCTTGGGAGATTGGGCTGAAGGTCTTCTGATATAGGTTTCCTAAATTTGGGGCAGTCTCATGCAACCAAATTTGTTGAGGTTTGGATTGGTTCTTAGGGATGAGGCTGATTCCACGAAAAGCCTCTCGTATTTGAATTTACTACGGTGTATTATCGTGGCTTTCTTCCACCATATTCTATGGCGGGTGTCTATACACCCACCATATATGAAACACCCGCCATATGAAAAGCCTTTCGTATTTTAATTTACTATGGTGTATTATCGTGGCTTTCTTCGACCATATTCTATGGCGAGTGTCTATACACCCGCCATAGAATATGGTGGAAGAAAGCCACGATAATACACCGTAGTAAATTAAAATACGAAAGGCTTTTCATGGAATCAGCCTCAGCCCTAAGAAACAATTCAAACCTCAACAAATTTGGTTGCATGAGACTGCCCCAAATTTAGGAAACCTACATCAGAAGACCTTCAGCCGAATTGCCCAAGAATACCAACATTACCCGCTAGGGGGCACCATCAGTACTTTTAGGAGAAAGAATAGCTTCCTGTTTCGTCCTCATTTACTGTTTGTTGTGCTTGCGTGCACGTGTCTTGTTTTTAAGTTCCTATGAAAATGGCAATGTGACGTTGCCGAAATATTGGAAGTGTAACTAAGATGAAAAGCCAAATGGCTATTTTTTTTCTGGTGAGGTTGATATATATAAGTTAAGAGGATAAAAATCCCTTATTGTTTTTCAGCCAGTAAGTGAAACTAAGATCGAAAACTACAATCTGTAACGTTTCATGCCGACGAACTGTCAGCTTATCCAAGCGTAAGTGACCACTTGGTAGTGCCACACCATGGCAACTCGTTGCAAAGGTGGAGCAAGATCCCTCACTGTTCTTGATATTTTCTCATAATGTAAAACACACAGCTCTTATAGTGACACACCTTTCGGGCAATCATATAGCAAAAGTATGTAAATTTTCTTCACTTAAACTCTGATATTCTAGGTCTTACTCACTGATGAGACCTCAAAAAAGGTTGAAACCGGTCTGGGTAGTGACCTCTCCTCATAATGTAAAACAGTACTACATCTCTTAAGAGCTGTGTGTTTTACATTATGAGAAAATATCAAGAACAGTGAGGGATCTTGCTCCACCTTTGCAACGAGTTGCCATGGTGTGGCACTACCAAGTGGTCACTTACGCTTGGATATGCTGACAGTTCGTCGGCATGAAACGTTACAGATTGTAGTTTTCGATCTTAGTTTCGCTTACTGGCTGAAAAACAATAAGGGATTTTTATCCCCTTAACTTATATATATTGGAAGTATATTAAAATTTATTTTAATGTATATTCCTAGTGTACGTTGTAATTTCCTTAAGCTATTTAGTAAAAACACATGGCTCAATACTTGGTCCTCTGTTGTTTAATTTGCATATCAATGATACAGGAAATTATTTGTCAGGAAATATTCAGTTTGCTGACAATACTCAACTGTGAAGAGCAATGTTAAATGAAGGTGATGCAGAGATCCTGTAGGAAGACTTAAACAGACTAGTACTGTTTATCTTGCTCATTCAGAGCCTTAAACATGGCCAAGTTTAAGGCTCTGTACTTTGGGAAGAGATCAGAAGCTATTGTTTTTTATGGATTTTCCTCCCCCTTTCCCCCATCCCTTTTGGATGGGTTGACCCCCCCCCCCTCATAAAGGATTAAATATTTATTACTGTATGAGACTGGCTAACTCACCATTAGTTGAAAGAGACCAGATAAAGGTTTCTCATGTCACTGACAGGAATCGAACCCAGGTCTTTCCAACGAAAGGGCTTCATCTATACCAACTGAGCTATGGAGGCTCTCATCAGAAGCTGCATACTATATTGATGGAACTAAACTGCAGGAAACTGATGAGGCCAGAGACTTGTGGTGTGACAGTGGACAGGGGGGTTGAAGGTTAAAGAATATATTGCAAAGGTAACCAAAACAACACATAGATTACATGGTTGTTGAAGAACACACTAACAAACAAGGATAGAGAGGTTATTGTTCCCCTATATTTTTTTTAATAAGACCACATCTGAACTAATGTGCACAGATCCAAACTCCCAGATTCCGTCATGATGAAGAAATTGTGGAGATGATTCAAAGACGAGTGAGAAAGATTGTGTCAGGTTTGTGGAATGCTCCTAATGAGAATAGATTGACGGTCTATACCTCACTTAGCTAATAGACAAAAAAGGAAGAGACACGATAGAAGTATTTAAGTGATAAAAGGAATTTTATAGGATTGACACTGAAGAATTTCTTTCAGTACATGACAGGAAGGACCAGAACAGGAGTCACCAGTGGAAGTTGTATAAGGATGTGGTTAGCAAGGGTGTTTAGGTCTAGAATTTTTGCTTGAATGGTGGTAAATGGGTTGCCAGAGGTGGTTGTGTATATTTCATCAGTGAATGTGTTTAAGACATATTATTATTATTATTATTCAGGCTTCCATGGAGTCTAAAGACTCATCGAGGGGAGGTCCCCCCCCCTAAGAAACACAAAGCCTGTCATACCACTCCTTGAACTCATTGACCGTTCTCACTCTCACTACTCCATCAAGCAGTGCATTCCATGGTTCAACCACCCTCTTGCTCACAGTTTCCTTTTGTAACTTCGAGGGATGGCCTCTTGTCATCACTCTTTCCGGCTGTTCAACCAAGCGAAAGAACTCCCCAGTGTCAACCCTGTAACCACCTCTCAACAGTTTAAAAGTCTCAATCATATCACCTCTCCTTCTTTTATCCACCAAACTCTGCAGTCCACATTCCCTCAGCCGATCCTCATAACTATCATTGTACAGTCCTGAAACCATCTTTGTCATCCGTCTTTGTATCCTTTCCACAGTTAATTTATCCCCTTCAAATCCTGGGGACCAAATCTGAGAACAATAGTCCAAGTGTGGTCTGATCAGGGTCTTATACAATGGAATGATAACTGTTTTAATTCTGCAGGTCAATGTCCTTCTAATTATTGCAGCAATCCTCTGTGTTACCTTCACCACCTTTGCAATATGTCCCCTAAATTTCAGGTTTCTATCAATCATCAACCCCAGATCTCTTGTCTTCCCCACTTCCTCCAGTATAACTCCTCCCATAGAGAATACAGCATCCCATCGATGTTTACCAAACCTCAAGACCTTACATTTTGCTGCATTAAACTGACATCCCCCATTCATTTGCCCATCTATCTGGCTTATTCAAATCCTCTTGCAGGGCTGCTGCATCTGCACTATTACTAATAATCCTTCCCAGCTTCGCATCATCTGCAAACAACTAAATATCCCCTTGCAATCCACTGACAGTGTCATTGATATAAAGATTAAACAATATAGGTCTCAGTACTGTGCCCTGTGGGACCTCACTTGTAACTCTTTGCTTCCTTGAAACTGCCCCACCATACACAACTCTCTAATACCTATCGGACAGCCAATCCTGAATCCAGTTAACCAATCTGACATCCAGACCTGAAACTTAAATATCAGCTTATCATGTGGCACCCTGTCAAATGCTTTCGCTAAGTCTAAGAAAATGGCAGTATATGCCTTTCCCTCATCTAATGCTCTTGTAACTTTATCATAAAAGGCTTGCATACTGCTAAAACAAGAGCATTCCCCCCCCCCCTCACAAATCCATGTTGACTCTCACAGATAACATTATCCTCATCTGCCCAATGCTGTATACAGTTTTTCACTACTTTCTCCAAGATCTTACTAACTACTAATGACACACAAACTGGCCTATAATTAGACACTTCCAGTCTGCTACCGCCTTTATGCAATGGCGGTAGCAGACTGGAAGCAGGCTTTATGCACTGACACTATCTTACCTTCCTTCCATTCCATGGGCATCTTTCCCGCACCCGGACTTTCATTGAAAAGCCAGGTCAAAGGCACTGTCAGTTCCCTAGTACATTCATTCAAAACTCGTGGTGAAATACCATCCAGTCCCACAGTTTTAGTGACATCCAGAGTACTCAGTATTTTGAAGACACTCTCCTCCTGCACCTCTAAACTTTGAACCTGCCCTATCTCTCTAACATTCAAATCGACTCCTCCAGGATGAAATACTCCAATAAAGTGTTCATTGAACAATTCCACTAGGTCCTCTGCATCAGTCACTCTATTCCCATTTTTATCGCACAATGTCATTCGTCCACAGTTATTTCTCTTGCTACTGACCACATAGCTAAAAAATTCCCTAGGATTTTTCTTGGATCTAAGGGCTAATCTCCTCTGATATTCCAGTTTCGTCTTCATTATCATACTAGTTACCCTTCTGGCCTGTGTCTTATACTCTTTGTGCATCTTCTCTTCACCTGTCTCCTTATATCTCTTCCACAGCCTCTTTTTTGCATGCAATTCCTGTTTAATATTGTGATAGGTATTGTGTGAATGATGGCTACTGTGTGAATAAACGGATCTCCCATAATGAGTCTCCTGACTCCATGGAGATACTGTATAATAATGATAATATAATAATAATAATAATATTGGTCTTATTATGAGAATGATCTAATGGATTGCGATGGAGTTTAATAAAGGTGTTGACATAATTCAGTTGAATTTGCATTTTTCTTTGTATTTTGTGGGATTCATTATAACTGTTGTATTGTCTTTATTCATTTTCATAACTATGATACTCTCATCCTGTCTAATATTTTTAGAGTTGATTGATCCATTTTTGTGGGGTTTTGATTGAAACCTCGTGAGAGGATGTTGGTTCAGAATTAAATAATGAACATGAGGACATGTTGAGAAGTATTTTGTTATATGGTGAACGACTGTTTTTTCCCTTTGATCAAGTGTTGCAGTTTTTTCTTTATTCTTTCTTTGATGACTGTGGGTGGGCATGTGTTTTGATTTTTCATTGATAAGCCTATATAAACTGTTCCTAAACATTTTGCAGGTAGGGAGGAGAATAATTCAGAGTGAAGAGTGTATGACTGCCCCTCAGTTTAAGAAAGCTGCAACCTTGTGTGACTGATGCATTCTTTTAATAAGGCAGCTTCTATCGAATTAAAAATTCTTAAAGCACATTTAGTTGTGAACTTATGGTGCAACCTTTAAAACTGAGGTATGACACAACTGTACCAATGGGTTGTGATGAATAGGACAGGCAGGCAGGCAAGTCAGGATAGACATGTAAGTCTGAACACAACAAGGACATGGAGAATGAAAGAAAATACAAATTAGGACTGGCAGCACATACAATCGAAGCTAAACATCATATATTATGACAACAAGTTGAAATGCTCCATATAGATTACAGACTCTTTTGAAGAGCATTCAAAGAGTCAGATAAAATGATTAATCATCCTCAACAGTGCAACAAGACACAGGGAATGATTTTATATCAATTCTGTTTCCCTCATTAAACATGACATGCACTTAGTTGCCAGTAGTTTGCAGAGACCACAAACCAGCATTTTCTTGTACAGTGAGATGCTCCATATTATAGATGCTCCACTGACCTGTGGAGTATCTATAACTATAGAATCATGTATGTACCACAGTAAAAATTAAATTTATTATGCAGATATTTTTTTCTTATGTATTGTAAGACATGATGATGATGATGATGATGATGATTGAAAGACATTGCTGCAAGTAGTAAACAACAATAAGGAATTTGAATAAGAAAACAGTAGAGCTCATGCATTAAATTAGAATCTATGTATACAGTCGCATGATCATCGGTTTTATATATTTTTAGTTTTAATTATTGATAATAATTAAAACTATTGGGTTGAAAGTAAATTAAAATAGATAAGTTAAAATTAAAATATAAGACATTGCAAATTTATTTAATACATTTGGGGATGACAATTTCCCACACTTTTGGAATAGTGAGGCAGTCATTATGATTGAGGTTAGGTCAATGAAGTAAGGATTCAGCACTATCTTTGTATAAACACTCAAGGTTATATATGGATCTATGTTGCCGCTAGGTGTTTTCCCGCTAGTTTTAACTTATGAACATGCAACCGTACACATAGAGAGATTCCTGCAGGCCTGGTTGGCTGAGTGGTTAGTGTATCTGCTCTCCAGCTGAAGGGTTGTGGGTTCAAATCCTGCCATGGGCTTGGATGTTTGTGATTCTCTGTGAAAAATGCTAATGGTGGTGGTCAGCAGTAGATGGCATTGGAGTAGATTATGCGGTTCGCTGTAGTTGGTGGATTGAGCAGGAGAGACAGAGAGTTGTAGAGTGTGTGCCCTCTTTTGATGAGTCTTTGGACTCCTTGAAGGCGTCATGTAATAATAATAATAATAATAAAATTCTAATTTAATGCATGCACTCTACTGTTTCTTGTCCATTCATATTATTATTACATTATTATTATTATTATTACATCACACCTCCAGGGAGTCCAAAGACTCATCGAGGGAGGGCATCCACTCTACAATCCTTTGTCTCACTACTCCACCAACCTTCATCATCCCACACTTTTGGAATAGTGAGGCAGTCATTATGCATTCACGTTTGTGATGCATAATGACTGCATAGATAACACCAACGCCATCTACTGCCGACCACCACTAGTACTTTCACTGACAATCATAAACATCCATGCTCATGGAGGGATTCGAACCCGCAGCCTTTTGGCTGGAGAGCAGATACGACAACCACTCGGACAATCAGGTCGGCAAATTCATGTTTCTTTATTCTGATCTTATGATACATAAGACAAAACATCTGCAAAATAAATTTAATTTTTATTGTGATACATGCGTGATTCTAGAGTTTCAATAAAGCTAGAATCATGTGTGCTTGTAATGCATGTGTGCTTTTCATTGTTATTACTGTTTTTAAATATTTCAGTGTGAATGTTACCGGTTTGTAATCTGATTTTTTCAGTTTATTCACTTATTTCTTCTGATGATGTGAAACACATGAATCTCACGAAACTAGTTGAGTAATTAGTAAATTATTTCAATTACTGTTTTATATGTTAAGAATAAGATAGGATACCAGCAACACAATTGTATTATGCCCTCATTCCACAGAAGTCTTTGTATGGAAAAAAAAAATACTGTTCTTCATAATAACAGATGCTGTTCAAAGGTACTAAGTGTTTCAGCTAAAAAATAAATAGTGACATTATCAAAAAAAGGATTCAAAAGTATATCAAAATAGAAAAAATGTCATTTGGCTTGCTGTCATTTTTATCTATAAAAAATATACAAAATAATCTTACATAATATGAACAAGAGCTGTGTAGTAATTAAAATTACTACATAGGGCTAAGAAGTATTTATTATTTAGTGCTTTAGGCACTTCAGATAATTATGGAATTTTGATGCGTAGTGAAAGTTTATTTCTGTTTTGTTTTGAAAAATGCCAATAATGTTCATAACTTCACATGTTGATTTTAGTTTTATATTGCAGAAACTAACACTAGAAGAAGGAAGTGAATTACTAAAAAAGTGGGGAAATTCTTCTGTTCCAATCTATTTTACTGTATATGTATTCAATATAACCAATCCTCTTGAAGCAGAATCTGGGGATAAACCCATTCTTGAAGAAGTTGGTCCATATGTGTTTAGGTAGGTATTTAGTTTTGTATTTGTTATTATTGGATCTTGATGAGCAATATGATTCATTATGCCATTGTGCTCCCTAACATCTTTACAAATGAAATGCTGCTTTCTCTCAGAATAAAAATAAACAAATGAATAAAAAATTTTTTTTTTAAAAAAGTACACTTTTTTTTTTCCAGCATTCAATGAAAGCACACGAGTTCACTTTTAATGAATGATAAAAATAAAATATAAGAATGTTAAAATTGGTTATGCATTTTAAAATTAATACAAGTAGATTTTTTATTTTTTGAAAAAAAAATCTCCAGTCATCTCCAGTTGGTTAGTGTGAAGTACTTATTATTATTATTATTATTAAAACAAGACCTCATGGAGTCAAAGACTCATCTAGGAGGTCCTTTAAAGACATACATACATACAAGACAGTATCTCTGAATCATGCAGAGATTGTGAGTTGGAACCTCACCTAGGGAAAATTTTGAGGTTTTGAAAGTAAAGTGATGAAAAATAAAGTTATTCACTTTGGCTTGATTAGATTTCCAGTGGCATATTATATTAGCAGGGTTATGCTACAAGAAACTGAGAAGGGAAGGAATCTTGGCATATTGGTGGATTTGAATTTTAAGTTCATAGGTCATAGAACAGTGAGTCATAGCAAAAGTTGAATATACAACTCAGAGGATAATTGCGATGTTAAAGCAAACCTTGACATGTGTAAGGATAAGGAAGTTATTTTGCCTCTTTATAAGGCTTTGATAAGACTACACCTGAATTATTGTGTGCAAATTTGGTCTCTTGGATTCCAAGTGGATAAAGAAGCTGTGGAAAGGGCGCAAAGAAAAGTTACAAAGATTATATACAGATTATGGGATTTAGACTATGAGGACAGATTGCAAATATGTGGATTACAGATCCTAGTTAACAAGAGAAAGAGGAGTGATATGAACGTCTATAAAATTTTGAATGGGTATTATATGATAGCATCTGATGAAATTTTTTGTTATATGGAAGGTGGAGAGAAAACATGGGGTCATCCATGGAAGTTAAGTTTGTTCACAGTCAAGAAAGCAGTAAGAGCTAGTTTCTTCTTTCACAGAACAGTGAGTGGAATAGTTTGCCTTTAGAGATAGTGAGTGCATCTAGTGTGAATGAATTTAAGGGAAGGTATGATAGCTGGTTTGGGTGATTTATAGCCTCCCTTGATGAGTCCTGACTCCCTGGAGGTCTTAGATAATAATAATAATAATAAAATCAAGAAAACAAAGAGGAATTTTGTGAAAGAAATAGCATGTTTACATAGAGTCCTTCAAGGACAAAGCATAGATCAAATAATCGATCTATGACAGAAAGAAAGACGAGGTGCAAGGTAAGAAACAGGGACATATGCCAAAGCAAGAGAAGGAGAGTAAGTAGGAAATTTTCATGGTGATTCTATGATAAAAAGTGTAATTGATGACAGCATGATTAAATCTTGTTTCCCTTTGTGTAAAAATTAATATTAGTAAAGGTATCACAATATAAAAAGGTAATGTGAAAGAATTGATTATTTTTGTAGGAATTAATGACTTGAATGAAAAATATTGCATAAGAAAAGATAAGAAAATTATTAGAAAAGCAAAGAAGATGAGTGAGAGAGTAAATATTATGAGTGTGCTGCAATGCTATGATAGATGTGAGTTGAGGAAGAGAGCAGTGATTGCAATTGGAAATTATGTGTACTTTGTAGACTTGTAGATTGAATTTGATGAATGGAATGACTTATGGATTCCACTTAAACAAATTTGGAGAACATATCTAAAGAAATCAGTCTTCGCTGAGAGTGTGGAAGTGCAAAGAATTATTATTATTATTACTATTATTATCATTAACATCTGACCTCCATGGAGTCAGAGACTTATCGTGGGATGTACACACTATTGCACACAATGCTCATGCACCATGAATTTAACTGATTCAGTATGTCTACATTCACAACACACACCAAAGCAGTGCATTCCACTCACCAACCACTCCATGCAAAGAATCTTCTGCTCACATCCTCCTTATACAGTTTCCAGTGATGGCCACTTGTTCTACCCCCCCCCCCCCATTTCATGAAAAATCTTCCATGTCACCTAAATAACAACCCCTGACTAGCTTATATGTCTCAATCATATCCCCCCCTCTTCCTCCTGTTCACGAGGCTTTGCAACTTACATTTCTCTCAATCTATTCTCATACTCCACATTCCAAAGACCACTGATCACCTTTGTGAATCTTCTCTGGACCTTTTCCAACATATCCTCATCACCAGGGCCGGCGCTACTGCATGGGCAAACTGGGCATTTGCCCAGGGTGGCAAATGGCAAGGGTGGCAGATTTTCATAAATTTATACAAAATTTTCAGGTGTATTATTTTTTTAATATTTTTTATTTATATTACATGGCATGAGTTTATATTATATAAATTTATATTTATATGTATATAAAATATTTATATATTTTAACTATTTATATTTATAGTTTATATTTATATTACGTGGCATGCAGTGGCGTAGCGTGACTAACTTCTTAGGGAAGCATTTGACAAATCTCGTTAATTATGTTGGGATACAGAAGAAAACGGTTATCGGGGGGCTCAGTACCATAAAAGAAAAGCAGAAAAAGATGCAAATATTAAAAAAATGAGTGGGTCCTTGAGTAAATTCTTAAAATCAGATAATTCTAATGATAGTGTTGGTGAAATAGTTGCTTCAACTTCACAAAGTCGAGAAACTAATGAGAAAAATGTAATGTCAGAAATTACGGAAGAACTGATCTCCAAATCGCCAGCTTCCAAAGTGTTAGTAGAAAAGCAAAATACAGAATCACAAGAATTTACAAGCACTAGCACTTCTAGCGAAACTCGAAGAAGGGAAATTTCGTACGATCCTGCAGAATGGTCTCAGATAATTAATGATTCATTTAGATTATTCATGGTAGAAAAGGGACTGGTACAAATTTTTAACTCTGATGAAGAAAATAAATTTAATTTTCGGCAAGACAGTCGTGGTCGGCGTTTCAAACCATCATATTACAAAAGACAATTACATAATGGTGAAGTAGTGCGAAGATCGTGGTTAATATATTCTCATAAAAACAATATGGTGTTTTTTGCTTTCGTTATAAGCTTTTTTCGACTATTCAAATTGCGTTGACAACAGTAGGTAATAGTGAGTGGAAACATTTATTTATCCTTTAGTGGATCATCAGATAAACTCTACGAACACAATAACGGTAATCTTTTAAAACTGGTGGAATTAATAGCAAAATTGATTCAATGCTGTCTGAACATATATATTGAGAATTCAAGGCAAATAATTCATTCAACATTATTTGGGCAAAGATATACAAAATGAACTCATTCATTTGCTAGGAAAGAACATAAAATTAAGAAACTCTAAATATTATAGTATTATTGTAGACTGTACAAGTGATATTAGTCATCTGGAACAAATGACTATCATTTTGCAATACATCTCTATAAATAAGGAAAATGAGCAAAAAAAGTAGAAATTTGTGAGAGTTCATTGGGATTTGTACCAGTTAGTACTACCACTAGAACTGCATTATTTCAAGTAGTAATCAAATAACTGGAAGTAAATGGCTTGTCAATTGATAATTTAAGAGGACAGGGTTATGACAATGGCTCAAACATGAAAGGGAAAAATTCTGGCATTCAAAAATGCATTGTTGATATTAATTCTCGAGCCTTTTTTATTCTATGAAGTTGCCATTCTCTTAACCTGATAGTAAATGTTGCAGTAATGTCATGAAAAGAAGCGATTTCATGTTTTGATCTCATACAAAAATTACATGTATTTTTTTCTGGTTCTACACACAGATGGGATGTATTAAAGAAGCATACTGAATCAACATTAAAACCACTATCTGCTACGTGGTGGGAAAGCTGTATGGAAGCCATTCGTCCCGTTCGACATCGACGTATTTATTTAGGAGATATTTATGACTCTTAATTGGAAATTGCTGCTGCCAAGTGTATGGATAAAATGGCTAGACAATGAAGCTGAATGTCTAGCATTGAAATTACAGAACTTTCAATTTCTCTGTTCTATTGTTACTTGGCATAACATTTTAAACTGTATTAATACCACCAATAAAATGCTATAACAAATTAATATAGATATTTCATCAACTGTATGTTAGTTAGAACAAGTTATTCTTTATTTAGAAAGACACCAATCAGACGAAGGCTTCGAAAATACCTTGGCAGATCAGTTGAATATTGTAGCAGAATTTGCAGCTACTCCGTCTGTGATACCAAGGAAAGCCAGAAGACAATTTATCTATGAATCAGAAGATATGCCAATACAAGATCCCATAACAAAATTTAAAGTGGATTTTTTTTTTCAACGTGCTTGACATAGCGTTAAATTCAGTAAAAGAGAGGTTTCAACAATTTCAAATGCATAGTACATATTTTTCATTTTTATATGACATTCACAAATTACAAGAAATTGAGAAAAGTGATCTTGTTTTAAAATGTAAAAATTTAGAAAGTACTTTATCTGATCACACCAAAAATGTAAAAGACATCGATGCAATAGAACTGGCAGATGAATTGGATGTTTTATCTGGCTCTGTTAAGAAAGGAAGCATACTCTTAGAAGTACTGAGTTATGTAAGTCAACATGATTTATTCCCGAACGTGGCAGTGGCTTTGAGAATTTTATTAACATTACCAGTAAGTGTTGCAAGCTCCGAAAGAAGCTTCTCCAAATTAAAATTAATTAAAAATTATCTTCGATCATCGATAGCTGAACAACGACTTGGTGATTTGGCATCTATCTTCATCAAACACGAGCTTGGCACAAATTTAGATTTCAAGGAAATTGTTCAAGAATTTGCAGCCCAGAAAGCTCGTAAAGTACATTTTTAACATTTCTTAGCAGTGCCTTTTCGTTTTCGTGAGTGAAAATAACGAACAGTAAAACTATTGTAGTAATGTAAGTGAAATTAAAATATTTTAAATAAAATTAAAATTTAAAAACATTGGAAAATTTCTTCCCACTTCTAATAGCTAAGGCATTGGAAGGCGTGAGTGACTGTGAAAGTTTAGGAGATGGTTTTGTTTGGAAAAGTGAATTTAGATTAAGAGTGACTGATCTGCAGAGGGAGATAGATAAGCTGAAAGAGGAGTTGGAATATCTTGTGAATGAGAGCAGAAGTATGAAAGATAAGATTAGGAGAATGGAAGAGATAAATGCAAGCTGAATTTTGGGAGTGTTAGAAGAGGAGAGAAAGGAAACAGAAGAGAGGGAATGAGTGAGAGGTATGTGGGTGCTAGAAGAGGAGAGAATGGAAACAGAAGAAGAGAGGGAATGAGAGAGAGGTATGGGAATGCTAGCAGACAAGAGGATGGAAACAGTAGGAGAGATGGAATGAGAGCGAGATATGGAAGTGCTAGAAGAGGAGAGCATGGAAACAGTAGGAGAGATGGAATGAGAGAGAGGTATGGGAATGCTAGAAGACTCTGGTTCATTTACTAGATCCAGCAAATTTCCATTAATATAATTTTCTGCATGAAATATTCTCAGTCCCAAACAAGTATATAATTGTATGCTTGGCAACATTGAACTAATGTTCATTATTAATTTTCCACAGACCCAGTCTATTCAAATCATAACCTACAGAAATTTTGTATCCATTCCAGCTAGAGACCTCCATGGAGGCCTGAATAATAATAATAATAATAATAATTTCAAAAAAAGATTTTTTTTTTTCATTTTTTGTAGGAGGGAATATAAGGGGCATCAAATGCATGTCTTGCCCCAGGCAGCATAAACTCTAGCGCCGGCCCTGCATATCACCATGAAAACCCTGTGACCAAATCTGTGCACAATAATCCATATGAGAACTGATTGAGGCCTTATGCCAGGGGTCGGGAATCGGCGGCTCTGGTGCTGCATGCGGCTCTTGGCTGAACAAAGTACAGCTCTTTTATATTGAATTAAAAGATACATAATTAATACAAACAACTAAATATTGTTTTTGATACAATTCATGGAACTAGATACTATGCATGTGATGTGTGTTACGCATGAAATTTGTTACCCATACTTAAGTATGCTTAAATATCTATTAAAATACATGATATTGTATTTTTGTTTGGACTAATTCTTTTTGCAGTACGAATTCTGATCTTTTTTGCAACATTATACTTACTGAAACATATTTTGTGATTAAAAACTTAATCAAACTTAATGTTGTTTTATTTATTGAACGTATAAAAATTTATATGCAAACATAAAAGTGGTATTTGATAACTGGAAGTACTGAATTAAAATCAAATTTACCCAAGTTTGAACTAACTGCAACCTTTGAGTCACCAGGAAAAATCGAATTCAAGTTGCGGCTCCCATAATTTTGTTTTAATTAATTTTTTTTGTGGATTGGCTCTTTGATTCAAAAAAGTTCCTGACCCCTGCCTTATACAATGACATCATAACCTCTCTATTTCTGCATGTCAGGATCCTCTGCATCATTACCATTATCTGATGCAACATCTTGAAAACTTGTGTAATATGGCCCCTGAATTTCATGTCATTGTCCACATCACTCCTAGATCCCTCATTTCCTCCACTTCCTTTAAAGTTTCCCCACTATGTGTATGCTTTGCATCCAATCGTTGCTTACCAAATCTCAAAATCGTACATGTTGCAATATTGAACTGAGATTTCCACCTACTTGCCTATTCATGCCATCTGTTCAAGTCCTCTTGTAAGGCCATAACATCTGCTTGACTCTGCATTACTTTCCCCAGTTTTGCATCATCTGCAAACAGCTGCATATCACCTAGTTAAACCCATTCCAATATCGTTAACATATAAATTGAACAACATGGTGCACCACCAGTGACCTTCATGTGTAGAGTTTTAAGTGCTGTGAGGACATCATGTTGCGGGCTTAATGGATTGTATACAGCACTCAGAAAGGATTAAAACAGAATTTAATACTTCCTATATTTCGTCTCAGTCACTGAGACATCTTCAGGGATTACAAAAAACGAATGTAATATATACACAAATACCACACAACACTAAGCCCAACCACGTGGGTGACTCTAAAGTCCTATCAAGGTGGAGCGCCCTCTAAGGGCAGTTGTAGGTGGCCTGGAATGTAAGGCGGGATCTCTGATGATAAGTGTTTCCCAAATCTTAGGAAGCTTAGTGCAACCGTATTTATTAAGATTTGGTTGATTTCTGAGAACTGCAGCAGCAGGTCTCAGAAATCAACCAAATCTTAATAAATGTGGTGTAAGGTGGGATCTCTGATGATAAGTGTTTCCCAAATCTTAGGAAGCTTAGTGCAACCTGTGTGTGTGTGTGTGTTCAAAATACATACACCTCTTGAGCCCTTTGATCAGATGTACAGATGACGCAACGAGTCAAATTTTTACCATTCCAGTGGTTTTAAACTGCCCAGAAGGCGAGGCAGGGTGAACACTGAAACAATAGCACCTAGAAATCAGTCGCTGTTGATTGGTTATTGTTTCAACCAATCCGACTGAACGTTGTTATTTGTCATGAGTTGCTGTTTTTGTTTTCCGAGTTTCATCTTTTTTGCATGCATGAAGTGTGAACTGATGCGATAGGCAAGTTTTTATATATAATATAGACAAGTTTTTAATATATACTTTTCCAAAAATGTACAACTTTTTTTGCCACTTTACAGGAAAACAATGTTGATGATCTAATGAATGGCCTGTTTTCTGCCAGAACTTTTGCAGATTGTATGACTGTAGTTGAAGGAGGTAAGCTTCATCCTCCTCTTCCAAATTTACTTAGAAAGCACAAAGATGCAAAAACTAAGTATCCGAGACACTTCTCTATTTCACAATACAATATAGTAGAATGGTTAACTGGATGTGAAGTGTTGTCAGGACTTTTTTATTGGCCTTGTTTATTATTCTTCAGAGAGAAAGGCATTTGGAATAAGCATAGATATTCTGACCTTAATTGTTTATCAGCAGCAGTGCAAAATCATGAGCACTCCTAATTCCATGTTCAGTCATTTTTAAATCTTAAGATGTTTGGAAAACCCAGAATTGGTGCTCATTGACAAAAAAAAAAAAAATTGAAGTTACCCATTAATGAACTGGTAAAAAAAAAGACATTTAAAAAAAAAATTAATTATACTGTATGCTATTTGGCTGAGCAAGAGCTTCCTTTGAGAGGTCATGATAAGTCTGAAGATTTAAAAATTCTATATAATCGAGGAAATTATATAGAATTTTTAAATGTGCTCCGTGACCCTCTTTTTAGATAGTCATTTAAAGGATTGGACTGTATTTCAAGGAACTGCTTCCGCTGTATAAAGTGATATCATTAGTATTTCAAGGAACTGCTTCCACAGTACAAAGTGATATCATTAGCTATCTAATGTAGTTAAAGATGTTATATGGCATGTTAGTTTTACCTCTTTCAGTAGAATTTTATTTTTAAAATTAACATTTGTTAAGTTGTCTGGATGATATCAAATATCTGAAATGCAATTCAACCTACTTTCAAGTTATATATTCATTTTGCTAAACAGAAATTGAGTTCTTTCTGTATCAATGACTGTATTATAAACAGCTGTTACACATATTTTTTGGAACTGAAAATTGAAAGCCGATGTTAGGACAATTGTGTTTAGTTAGCCACTATGTTTACTGCTAAAATAAATCTGTTCTGTTTGCATGCATGCAGCATAGTTTGTGGGAGTGGAGTGTTTTTCATTACGTGTCGAATTCAAAAACAACAAACAACAAAAAAAAACCATAAACTTTCAGAGGAAATCCTACAACTACTAAAAAAAAGAGATGAAATATGAAACAAGACAAAAACTTAATTTCTTAAAAGAATATGCAGAACTCTGCAAAACAATTAGGAAAAAGATGAGAAATGAAATAAGATCTTATAACACTAAACAAGTAAAAGAAACAATCGAAAAACAATAAAAATATGAAACTACTAAGAAAACAGTTATCAGTTGGCAAAAGTAAAATAACTGCAATAAAAGATAAGAATGGAACTACCATAAGTAGTTCCATTCTATGTAGGATTTGCAAATCCTACACAGGCTAGAAGAATTTTATAAAGAACTCTATAGTGATCCTTCAACAGATAAATCAAATATAAATAACTCCGCTCCATTGCATATGGAATTCATCCTCCCATTCACTTCAGATAAAATAAAACAAGCATTAAAACAAATGAAAAATGGAAAATGTCCTGGTGAAGACCTAATTCACATAGATTTAATTAAACAGGGAGGAAAAATATAATTCGCCATGTCACAAACTTACTAAATTTATGCCTAGAAGAGGGGAAGATACCGGAAAATTGGAAAAATGCTACTCTGATACTGTTATTTAAAAAAAAGGGGACAATGAAGAAGTAAAGAACTCTAGACCAATTAGTATTCTCTCTCTCTCTAATCTGTACAAAATTCTCACAAAAGTAATAACAAACAGGTTAACACCTCTTCTAGACTCAAATCAACCAGTAGAACAAGCAGGATTCCGTAAAGGCTTCAACACAACTGATCGTATTCATGCAGTAAAACAAATAATAGAAAAAGCAGAAGAAAACCAATTGCCTCTCTGTTTAGCCTTCATTGATTATGAAAAAGCATTTGATTCCATCAAAACTAACGCAATAATCAACGCACTCCAGAATCAGGGAGTTCCTGGAGAATATATGGTCCTCCTCCAGGCAATATACCTCACTGCAACAGCAACAATCCAACTTCACACGAGTAGCAACAAAATATCAATTGAAAAAGGTGTCCGACAAGGAGACTCTCTATCACCCAAAATCTTTACAGCAGTCTTTCAGAAATATTTAATAATATAAACTGGACAAAGCTTGGTATAAAAATTAATAACAGAAACTTAACACATCTAAGATATGCAGATGATATCATAATTTTTGCAAACACTCCAGAAGACCTATATCATGAAAGCAGAAAAGTCGGTCTAAAGATAAACAGAGAAAAAACTAAAATCATGTTTAATTGTTTAGTAACACCAAAAAACATTATGATAGAAAACAATTTTTTGGAAAGAATCTCTTCATATACATACTTAAGTCATCTCATTGACCTAAACTGTGGATGCCAAAAGGAAATAAATAGGAGAGTTCAACTTGTCTGGAGTGCATTCCGAAAATTGAAAAACATTTTTCAAAATGATGATGTCCCACTTTATTTAAAAAGGAAGACATTTAACCAGTGTATACTTCCAGTCATCTCACATGGTTACGAAACTTGGTCGCTAACAAGAGCACTGGCAAATAATTTAACAACAACTAAAAGAAAAATGGAGAGGTTGATGCTAGGCATCACATTAAAAGATAAGAAGCGAAACACCTGGATAAGAAGCCAGACTCGCATCACAGACATCATTCTTCACCACAAGCAACTAAAATGGAAATGGACCGGACATTTATCCAGAAGGGAAGATGAGTGATGGACCACCATACTTACGAACTGGATTCCTAAAGAAGGGAAACGAAGCCGAGGACGTCCTAAAAGAAGGTGGAGTGATGAACTGTCAGAGTTTATCGGGGAAAGTTGGTCAATCATTGCCAAGAACAGAGAAAGGTGGAAAGAACTGGAGGAGGCCTTCGTCCAGCAGTGGACAGAAAATGGCTGAAAAGAAGAAGAAGAAGAAGATTGTAGGTTTCCCAAAAGTGTGGATAATTCTGATGAGGATCGGATATAACGTATACTGAGTTTCAGTAAACAAAAGAAAATTCTTAGAAAACGAAGTGAAATATACATAAATCATAAAAATACACATAACATGCACAACAAATTTTATGAGACAATTTGCTGCTCCATCAAACCACATATATTCCTTCCATGCGTAAATGAATCATTTGATCAACATTATTAATTCATTGGATTAGCTTCTCCTTAAAGTTTTTAACCGAACTACTAAATATATATAGCTTATGTTTATTATTGGTTAGTTACTTATATTTTGCAAACAAATCTCTTTCTCCCTCTCTTTGTAAGTGTTTTTTAATTATGCCATCATAAATTTGCTTATTCACATCTAGACTCTATAGGATCACATGCTATTTGCTCTACCCAGCAACTTATAGGACACACATATCACAAATGTTAATTATTAATAATTTGTTTGCCATCAATGAAAGTATTTCTATTCACACTTATTTTTTCCTTTACATTTCCCATTCTCACATGGCTTATAAATTATGGTTCACATATTTACACCTTTGAGTAATCCAAATATACCAACCAAAAAGAGCATTCTCCTTTATTATTGTTTTCTAATATATCTTAAAACAAACACATTGTCTTCCACTCTATGCAGATTTGGTTACAATTAATTGATAAATTAAAGAATTCAAAGTTATCCTACAATTAATTGTATTAGACCAATTAAGATGAGCACTGATGCGCTAAGCATCAGTGCTCATCTACCAGTACATTAAAACTTTCATGCATCAATAAAAATGCAATCATGTGGTCAAATTGACTTGAATTTAGTAGAGCAGGTGGCATAAGCCACACGACAGCACACACCCAACTGAAATGGGCATGCGATGACACCAGTTAAGAGGTACATGTGAACTACTACTACTATAAGGCAGTGCTGTGGAATAAGAATGGGCTAACTGTTTTTTTTTTTTTTCCATTTTCTAAAGTAACCTTTATTATTATTATTATTTCGGGCAACTCCAAGGAGTTTAGTCGACATACTCATCGAGGGAGGCCCTAACATCATGTCAAGAACAACTATTCGAGATTTACACAGTATCTATCATACCTTGCCTTGAACTCATTCACAGTTATAGCACCCACAACAGACTCTGGCAACTTATTCCACTCGTTCACCACTCTCTAAATAAAAAACCTAGCTCTAACACCCCTGCTAATCACATTCTTGCCCAGCTTCCATGTATGGCCCCTAGTCCTCCCACCACCAGTCCTATTCTCAAAAATATCTTCTGGATTAATCTTATAGAAACCCCTTCAGTAATTTGAATGTCTCAATCATATCACCCCTTTTCTGCCTATCAACCAATTTTTGCAACCCACAAATCTTCAACCTGTTCTCATAGCATTCATTCCACAGACCTGCTATCATCTTGGTTACTCGTCTCTGGAACCTTAACTGTAGAATGAACTGCATTTATTTTAGAAGCAAAAAGTCCTAAATCAATTATAGCTCCACCCATTTAACTTGTTTATGCAGTTCATCAAGATCCTACTGTGAAGCCCTACTCCTCATAGTTCTTTTCAACTTTGCATCATCTGCAAACACCTACATATCTCCAATTAGCGTGTCACAATATCATTAATATATAAGTGAAACAATAATGGTCCCAAAAACAGAACCCCCGTGTCACACCCCTAGTGATCTTTCTTTTTTTGGGATGCTACTCTCCCAAACACAACACCCAAAATTTATCTGAGAACCACTCACCTATCCATTCACAAGTCTTCTTATCCCATCTTAATCATTCCAATTTAATTACTATCTTGTCATGTGACAATTTGTCAAAGGTGCTTGAAAAATTCAAGGATACCACTATAATATCCATTTCTCTTAGTGAATTTGTCACCTTCTTGTCACATATTTCTGCATATTTGGGACATTGCTGAGAATACCACCTCAGTAGCACAAGTGGAAGAATGACGGTATGATTGGAAAAGGCCTAAGTTCGATTCTCATCGTGACGAGAGGATCTTTATATGGAAATATTTTCACTGAAGATGAGTTAGCTGATCTCATACGGAGGTAGCACGGTTTTTCTCCCGAAACTCTGGGTTTTCATCCTGCATTGAGACAAATAGGCCTTTAGTACACATGAATAAACTCATACTGATCATCATAGAAAATACTGCAATCATCAACCCAATATCAAACCAATCCAGCTATTAACTCTGTAGAAAATCATAAATCTGCCCATCCATAGAGTATTTATTTACACATCTGGGGAGGTGCCCCTAAGAGCTCCGTAAAATACTTGACACAGTACAGAAGAGAGCAGTCAGACTGATAAACGGCTCAGTACCATCTCACTACCATCTCACTCCAGCCACTCTTGCACAGGTGTCTAGTATCTATTGCATGCATCTTCTATAAATATTTCCATGGTGAATGGTCATCAGAACTATCATCAATAGTTCTCTCTCCTCCCCTCCTCTCTCTCTCTCTCTCTCTCTCTCTCTCTCTCTACTAAATCCATTGAAACACGTGCAACTACCTCCCAAACACCCTTCACAGTCAAACTCCATACTCATAGAACAAGTTTCTCTTCCTCCATCCCTACTACTGCTGCTGTATTTCTGGAACAGTCTTCCCTCCCATGTGTTTCTCAAGGAATACAATGCACAAGCCATCAAATTCAATGTGAACAAGGAAAAAAAAAACTTTTGTTGCTCTGACTGAATCATATTCCTTTCTCTTTTGGGATGCTACTCTCCCAAACACAACACCCAAAATTGGCTGCTTACTCCTCATGTAACTGATTATTACTCTTCCTCTTGTGTTGGTTCCATAAAGATTATTTTTCCAATTGCATGCTTAATTTCTTTATTCATCCATTTTACTTTTGCATTATTTAGCCTTTTAGTCCTTTCGAATACACTCAGATATTGTTAGTATTAAATATCTCTTAGTCAGTATCCAAGCAGCATCTGTCTTCTTTCTGTTCAACTCCTCTTTCTAATTACTTCCATTTGTCTCCTATGTTGTTCATAATCAATGTCCTTGTAGTTCCAGATAAATCTTAGAGATGTTCTTATATGAGGAAGATTAGATACTCTATTCATAATCACATCCTCTGATGATATGATTAGATCTAAGACTCAACTCTTGTGTGCTCTCTGTTGTAAATTGCATAAGATAGTTGTTCCTCAAGAATTTAAGGAATTTATTCTTTTCATTCCCTGATAAAAGGAAGAATAATAAGAATGAACTTCTTGGGGGAAAAAATGCATGCATTTTTCCCCCAAGTAAAATAAAATTAAGTAAAATAAAATTAAGTAAAATTTTATTTTACTTAATTTTTTTATTAATGAGGAATTTTATTGACTACTGTAAAAAAGTAAAATATTCTTCTGTTACTTGTATTTTATTGTGTTCCATTTTTTACTTGTACTGAAGATGCCTTTGATACTAAAGCAAAAATTTTACATCTATTAAATATTTTAACCATGCGAGTTAGGGGGGGGGGAGGGTGAAGTGTTATCCATTCAGCTAAACAGGCCAACAAACTGGTTGCTTTGGCATAATCAAAATTGACCAACTTAACATTTCAAGATTGAAGAATCAGAAAACTTAAAGCAAAGAACATCCATAAGACACCTTTTATCCTAAATGGAACAACAAAAAATTCATCATACAAATAGCAAAAAACAGAAATCGCTATCAGGATAAAGAAAAAATCATCAGAACATAAACAAAGGGTGGCTGATATCATATCAAATCAGAAAGTGATGCATGAAAGTACTGAGTAGAAGAGGAGGATGACTAGTGAGGTGCTACATGATTCTGTACTACAGCTGTTGTTTAACTTGCTTATTAATTTGAATTAAATTTATACTTAATTGCACTGTATCTATGGGATTTTGGTCACTACTTTTCAGTAGTTTGTCATGGTGATTTGCTATAGCAATGTTTGCAGTAGTGAAGGTCAGCTGTCTTTGCTGTTGATGTAAATTTGGAATGGTTAATGAAGAATGGATACAAAATTTCTGTAGGTTATGATTTGAATAGACTGGGTCTGTGGAAAATTAATAATGAACATTAGTTCAATGTTGCCAAGTACAATTATATACTTGTTTGGGACTGAGAACATTTCATGCAGAAAATTATATTAATGGAAATTTGCTGGATCTAGTAAATGAACCAGAGACCTCAGAGTGACATTTAGTCATCACAACAAAGCATTATAAGTAAGAATAACTAATGGTTTCCAGAATACGTATGATTTTCTTCCATTTTACAACAATTTGAATTTTTATCAAATTATTGTAAAGGCTGTTGCTCTAAGATATAGCCACTTGAGTTCCCTAGAGATGGAGAGACAATCAGAAAGATATAATGGAGGTTATAGCAAAGATTATATCTTGCCAACCATACAAGGACTAATTGAAGAAATATGGTATTCAAAGTTTGAGAAATATATGGAAATAGGGCTGTGTGACAGCATACAAAATGATAATGGCATTTACAGTATAGATGTAAGTGAAGTGACAGTTTGCAGTTCATGGTGGGTATGGTTGAAGGGAAACCCTGAGTTATCCCTGGATGCTGAAGAAGGGGGTGTGGCTAGGAAGCACGTGTGGTCCATGTTTTTTCATAATGTATAGAATGAACTGTGAGCTACCATTGGAATGCATCTGTAGTGAGCATGTTCAAAGTGAGATATGATATGTGTTTTAGCCATTCCTTCTATGAATGACACAGAAGCATCCTTGATTCCTGGAGTACAAGGATTCACGAGGAAGGGGCTGTTCTATTTATAATAATATAATAAATTAGGTTTTAGTTTTGGGAAGGCCCAAAATGAGTAAAATTAGAAAACAGCTCCTTTTGTTCATGCTCAGCACTTATTATTATTATTATCCCCAGATCTCCATAGAGTAAAAGACTCATCGTGGGAGGTTCCCTGTCATATACACACAGCCTATGATACCATGCCTCAAACACATTCTCTGCAGACACCACACTCTTAAGATCATTCCAATCATTCACTACTCTCCATGCAAAAAAACTGCTTCTCATTCCTTTCCTCTTTATAATACAGCTTCCAGAGATGATCTCTTTTCCACCTCTTCCCTCCCCCCAACATTCTGTGAAAAGCCTCTTCAACACTAACTTGATAAGAACCTCTTACTGACATATATGTCTCTATCATATCACTCCTCATCTTATCTACTAGACTCTGTAAATTTCATCTTCTCAACCTTTCTTCCTACTCAACATTCCAGAGACCACAAACCACCTTTGTCAGTTGCTCTGGAAACCATTTCCAATGCCTCTTGATCCTTTTGAAAACCAAGAAATGACCAAATCCATGCATAATAGTCCAATATGGCCTAATAGGCCTTATACAAGAACTCTGAATCTCCTACAACACAGTATCCTCTGCATCATTGCCAAAATTTGTTGTGTAGGCCTCACAATTTTAAAAATGTGTACTCTAAAATTTTAGATTCCTATCCACTATCACTCCCGGATCTCTTATTTCCTCTACCTCCTCCAATATATCTGCACCAAGTGTATACTCTGCATTCCATCTTTGTTTTCCAAATTTTAAAATCTTACACTTTGCAACATTGAACTGCCCATTCACTCAGTCTATTCAAGTTTTCTTGTATAGCCACAGCATTTGCTCTGCTTTTTATAGTTGTTCCCAATTTGGCATCATCTGCAAACAGCTGAATATCTCCATTGAAATCTTTCCAATATCATTAGCATATAGATTAAAAAGTAATGATCCTAAGATAGAACCTCGAGTTACACAACTAGCGTCTTTCCTCTTTTGGGATATTGCTCCCCCATACACAACTTACTGATACCTATCAGAGAGCCAATCTCCAATCCAATGCACTAATCTTCTATTTGACCCCATCCATTCTAGTTTAACTATCAACTCATCATGTGGTAATCTATCAAACATCTTTGTAAAATTTACATATATTACCGTGTATCCATCTTCCTTGTCCAATGTACCTGTCACCTTATTGTAATAAGTAAGCAGATTACTAAAACATGATCCTCCTTTAGCAGATCTGTGCCGTCCATCAAAGAGAATACCACTCTTCTCAACCGAATTCTGAATCCTGGTTCTCAGCTCTCCAACATTTTAACCACCAGTGTCATCTCTCTCTTATGAAGTAGTACAGTCCTGCATACCTTCCATTCCTTTCGAACATGACCTGATGTAAGACTCATATGAAACAGATATGCAAAGACAGATGTCAACTCCCTGGCACATTTCCTCGAAACAAGTGGTCTCCTGCAATGAGTCTCCAGACTCCATGGAAATGTCATAAATAATAATAATAATAATAATAATGTATCATCAAATAATAATAATAATGTATCACCACTTTGAGATGAGAAGATTGCATACTTTATATCAAATTGATGGCACTGCATTATGGGAAATTCATGAGGCTATGAATCTGAATGTGATGGTGAATAGAGATTTGAAGTTCAGAGGACATATTGCAAGTAATGGCAAAATAGCTCAGAGGTTTACTTGGATTTGTTGAAGAACACATTGACAAGCGAAGATAGGGACATTATTATCCCTGTTTATAAGGCTGTGTGTTAGCCACATCTTGACTATTGCACACAGATTTGGTCAGCTGATTTTATTGGAGATCAGGAGGTGGTGGAGTGACCAAGCCTATCACAGGTCTCTGGAATGCTGCATATGAGGATAGATTGAACATGGATTGCAGAGTTTGATTAACAGGCAGAGGAGGAGGGGAGGGGCATGAGAGCAACTTATACATCACTGAATGGATTCTATAAGATCGACACAAAAAGAAATTTTTTAATATATGAGTAGTACGGTGCTTAAGGGTCAAAGCTGTATAACTGAGAGGAGACCTCCACATAGCCTTTAAAGGAATGCGGAGAACCGACCAGGGCTTCTGACCTAATGTCCAATCCTCACCTTCTCGTGGTGCACCCTGTTGGGTATCTACTTGGATACTGAACGAACGAGGATGGGCTGGCAATTTGGGATTTAGCCGACCAAATTGTACTCTTATTGGTTAAACCAAAATATAGAATGATGGTACAACATGACAAAATTTCATGCCGGCTGGGGCGTCGCCCGGTTAAACAAGGCCCCCGTTGTTTTCGTCAGGGAACCAGGGCGAACAGCGAAAAGTCAGCTACTGGAACAAATCTGAAAACAAACCCCAACTCAACATCACCAGAGTTAAAGATCGGTACTATCAACGTAAGAAGCCTGAATGGCAAAGAAATGGAGCTAGCTGAGGAATTAGATAAGTACCAGATCGACATAATAGGGGTGACTGAAACAAAAAAGACCAAAACTGGTGAGATCTTTCTGAGCAATAAATACAAAATGTTATATTCAGGCAATGACAATCAAGGAAAAGAAGGAGTAGCCATAGTATTCAACACAAAATACGAGGCTAATCTTCTTGAATGGCAGTCAGTCTCAAGTAGAGTAATGTGGGCAAATATGAGAATGGGGAACTGGACAATGAGACTTATTTGTGCCTATGGTCCCACAGAAGGTTCTACTAAGGTAGAAGTGGAGGAATTTTTTGAGGCTTTAGAAAAAGCAACTGACACAATGAAAAATGAAAAGTTGGTCCTTGTTGGGGATCTAAATAGCAGAGTAGGAAATGATTGTGAGACATACAAAAATATTTTGGGAAAATTTGGAGAAAAGAGCAAAGCTAATAATAATGGCAAATATCTGTTGGATTTCTGCTCAGGACATGGACTAGTTATTACTAACACCATGTTCCAACATAAAAATGTGCACAAATTCACATGGAGAGAAGAGGCTAGGAATAAGAAAAGTCTCATTGACTATGTTATTGTTGATAGTGATGTTTTCTCCCTGGTGCAGGACACCAGAGTGTACAGAGGATTTGAAATTGGAAGTGATCACTATTTAGTCTTGAGCAGGATAAAATTGAATTTCATATTGAAAAGAATAACATGTAAGAAAGTTTTAAAGCGAATAAAAGTTGAGCAGCTCTCAGATGTGAGCTGTAGACTAAAATACACAAAGATTATTGAAGGAAAAATGAAAGAGTTTGAGAACAGGAATCAAACCTTGGAGATTCAGTGGCAAACTCTGAAGAAAACATTGATTGATTCTGCCAGAGAGGCATGTGGTGAGGTTGTTTGTAAGGATAAAAAAATCAGAACTCCCTGGTGGACACAGGAGGTTAAAGAGGTAGTGAAGGAAAAGAAGAAAGCATACCAAAAGTTCCTGTCAAATAAGTCAGCTTGTGCTCTTAGAGAATATAGAGACAAATGCAAGAATGCTAAACACTGTGTAAAACTAGCTAAACAAAAGTCATGGGAGGACTTTGGCAAGAATATAGAAAATAAATATCAAGAAGGTGGCAAAATATTCTGGAGGTTGTTGAAGAAGCTTAAGAATGGAGGAAAGAGTGCTATAAAAGGAATTAGAGATGATAAAGGTGACATGAAAACGGGAGAAAAAGATATCCTTGAAGTATGGAGTAATTACTTTGAAAAACTGCTAAATGAAACAAGCAGTGATGACAGCACAGTGGTAAAAAAGACTGACCAGGCATGCAGTCAGGAATACATATCCATACTTGAAGTAGAAAAAGCCATCAAAGGCTTGAAATGTGGAAAGGCAGCAGGAGTAGATGATATTCGACCAGAAATGCTGAAGTATGGTGGTATAAGAGTCTTACAGTGGCTTCACTGCATAGTTCAGAAAGCCTGGACAGAGGGACGAATTCCCGATGATTGGAGTAGAGCTCTCATAGTACCCATATATAAAAAGGGAAATAAAACTGCATGTCAGAATTACAGAGGTATTTCCCTACTGAGTGTTCCTGGCAAGATCTATGCAAGTATACTTGAGAAACGGTTGAGAAGAATTGTGGAAGAAAAGCTTGGTGAAGAACAAGCTGGATTCAGGCCAAATAGAGGCTGTCAGGATCAGATCTTCACTTTACGACAAATAGTCGAGAAAGCATGGGAATATAACAAAGATCTGTATTTAAGTTTTGTCGATCTGGAAAAGGCATATGACAAGGTGCCCAGAGAGAAGCTATTCAATACGCTGCAGTTATATGGTGTCAATGGGACATTATATCAAGCAATACTTAGTCTTTATTTGAGTTGTAAGTCAGCAGTTAGAATTGAAGGAAGTACAGGAAGATGGTTTAATGTTAAATCTGGTGTGAGACAAGGATGTACATTATCCCCTCTGTTATTCATTATCTATATGGATCACATTATGAAGGAAAGTGGTATTAAACATGATATCAAAATTGGAGATGTTAATGTCAGCTCTTTGCTTTATGCGGATGATGTTATACTTCTAAATAAATCCGCTACAAGTCTGCAAGATTCTCTGACTAAATTGAATAGCTCTTGTAATAAATATGGTATGAAGGTCAGCAATAAAAAGACAAAGACAATGAAAATAGGCAGAATCATTGAAAATGTCAACTGTGTTGTGAATGGAGAACCTGTGGAACAAGTAAAACATTTCAGCTATTTAGGCACGATTTTTACTGAAGATGGTAAATTAAATACAGAAATAGACAACAGAATCAGCAAAGCTGGTATGGTGGGAAGTCAATTGAATAAATTCATATGGAATAAGAGAGAAATTAGTCGGAACACTAAATTAGCTGTATACAAGACAGTGTTCAAACCAGTTTTAACTTATGGATCTGAGAGCTGGGTCAGAAGTAAAACACTTGACCAAAGACTAGAGACTTCAGATATGAGAGTCCTGAGAAAGATTATAGGCGTGAACAGATGGCATCAATGGCAGTATCATATTAAAAACGAGGATATTAGGAAAGAACTTGACATTGTCAGCATCCAGGAATGTGTTAGCAGAGCTAATCTCAGGTGGTATGGTCACTTAAACAGAATGGGCGAGGAAAGATTAGCAAAACAAGTGTTCTCTGCCAGGTTGGCAGGAAAACGACCCAGAGGAAGACCAAGATATAGGTGGATTGATACAGTACAAAGTGCTTTAGACGATAGAAATATAAGATCTGATAATATTGGAGTGTTGACAAGTAACAGACTGATTTGGAGGAAAATTATAGATAGGAAATTAATAATGATGTAATTTTTTTCATGTAGTACTATCATATCCTGTACACCCCTTGAGGGTACATGGCAGGAATTTGATGATGATGATGATGATGATGAGTAGTACGGTATGAAGTGAATACCCCAACAGTGAATAAGCACTAGGTATGAGTCTTTTGGCTCCATGGAGATACTCATATATGAACAACAATAATAATAAATATACAACCAAATATAGCATTCTCCTTAATTATTGTTTTCTAATATACTAATATATCCTAAAACAGACACATTCATTTCTAATCCTCTCCCCTGCAGATTTGGTTACAGTTGAAGAACCTGTCATGATATGTGGTATGTCTGCCAATATGCAAACATGGAATTGTCTCAAGACAAAGTGCTTTCTCTCACCCTGATAGAAGGTCATAATGGACATGTTAATTCAGTGCTTCATTGAACCTGCTTCTATCATTCTATTCCAATAAGCTGTACATCACTCCAGTCATTATTTCATAATGGTGATAGTTATTTATCTCTTAATGTTTACTTTCATTTGGTTCAAGACGTTTGGTACACAAGTATCTCAGTTTCAGCAATTAGTGATAAATGGGTATAAATCTTATTATTATTATTATTATTATTATTATTATTATTATTATTATTATTATTAAACAAGACCTCATGGAGTCAAAGACTCATCTAGAATGTTTTTTTATCATACACATAGTTCATCATTCCGTGCTTGAAACACTCAAATTCTCTGCAGACACCACACTCTCAGGCAAGGCATTCCAATCATTCACAACTCTGCATGCAAAAAACCTGCTTCTCACTCCCCTGCTCACACCCTCTTTATACAGTTTCCAGGGTTGACCTCTGGTTCTCTCCTGTTTTCCCACTGTTTTCTGTAGAACCTCTCCAACATTTATCCTATAACAACCCCTTACTAACTTGTAGGTCTCTATCATATCTCCCCTCTTCCTCCTACCCACTAGACTCTGTAAATTGCATCTTCTCAATCTTTCCTCATATTCGACATTCCAGAGGTCAGAAACTACCTCAGTCAGTTGCATCTGGACCCTTTCCAACATCTCTTCGTCCTTTTGAAAACCAGGTGACCAAATCTGGGCACAGTAGTCCATGTGTAGCCTAATCAAAGCTTTATACAATGGAACAAGAATCTCCCTACGTCAACAAGTCAGTGTCCTCCTCATCATTCCCAGCAGTCTTTGTGTTCTCTTCACAATTTTGACAATGTGCCCCTAAATTTCAGATCCATATCCACTATCACCCCAAGATCTCTTATTTCCTTTACCTCTGACAATATATCCCCACCAAGCATAATTCTGCATCCCATCTTTGTTTCCCAAATTTTAAAATCTTACATTTTGCAACAATGAACTTGCAGATTTGGTCCCCAGGATTTGAAGGGGATAAATTAACTGTGGAAAGGGTACAAAGGCAGATAACAAAGACGGTTTCAGGACTGTACAATGATAGTTATGAGGATCGGCTGAGGGAATGTGGACTGCAGAGTTTGGTGGATAGAAGGAGAGGTGATATGATTGAGACTTTTAAACAGTTGAGAGGTGGTTACAGAGTTGACATTGGGGAGTTCTTTTGCTTGGTTGAACAGCGGGAAGGAGTAATGACAAGAGGCCATCCCTGGAAGTTACGAAAGAAAACTGTGAGCAAGAGGGTGAGGAGTGGTTTCTTTGCATGGCGGGTGGTTGAACCATGGAATACATTGCCTGATGGAGTGGTGAGAGTGAGAACAGTCAGTGAGTTCAAGGCGTGGTATGATAGACTTTGTGTTTCTTAGGGGGGGGGGACCTCCCCTCAATAAGTCTTGATAGACTTTGTGTTTCTTAGGAAGGACCTCCCACAATGAGTCTTGACTCCATGGAGGCCTGAATAATAATAATAATAATAATAATCCCCATTCCTGTGCCCAGTCATTCAGTTTATTCAAGTCTTCTTGTAAGGATCCAATCTCTTCTCTTCATAGTTTGTCCCAACTTTGCATCATCAACAACTGAATATCTCCATTCAAATCTTCACCAATATCATTAATATACAAGTTAAACAGACCCCTGAAGCATACCACTAGTGACCTTCCTTTTCCAGGATATTGATCCCCAATACACAACTTTCTGATACCTATCACATAGCCAGTCTACGATCCAATGCACTAATCTTATATCCAACCCCATCTTCTCTGGTTTGACTATCAAATTATCATGCAGTAATATATCAAAAGCCTTTCCAAAAATCTAAGTATATTACTGTGTCCAAGTATATTACTGTGTCTAAGTATATTACTGTATCCCTCTCCTATGTCCAAGGAAGCAGTCATCTTATTATAATAAGTAATTAGATTACTAAAACATGACCTTCCTTTAGCAAATCCATGCTGTCCATCAAAGATAATACCATTGTTGTCAACCCAATTCTGGATCCTAGTTCTCACCAACTTCTCCAACAATTAACCACAACACCTGACATTGCCTATAATTTGATGCATCAGTTCTATCACCTCCCTTATGAAGTGGCACAATCTTGCCCTCCTTCCACTCCTTAGAAACTTGACTCGGTGCAAGACTCATATTAAAAAAATATGTCAAGGCAGAATATCAACTGGGAATTTGCCAGGAAGATGTCAGCTCCCTGGCACATTCCTGTAGAATATGTGGTGATATATTATAAAGTTCCACAGCCTTATTAACATCTAGTTTGCTCAACTTCCTATACACCACTTGTTCACATACAGTCAGCCTCTCCTCACCATCATCAACTGCTTTCAATCCCTCCATGAAGTCACATTCACAAGATTGAAAGACCTTATGAACTGCTCATTAAGTATCTCCACTATATCTTCTGCAACAGCTGTCTATATACCATTTTCTCCAATCAATGTCATCCTGCCATAATTATTCTTTTTTTGCTGACAACATATCGAAAGAACTCCCTAGGATTCTTTTTTTGGCTTCATTAGCTAAGTGCTGGTCATACCTCACTTTTGCTACCCTTAACCAACCAAGTCACTTCCTTGCCTGGTCTTTGTAATCCTCATGGAATTGGTTATTACCACTTCTCTTATGCTGCCTCCATAATGCCCTTTTTCTCTGTATCATATGCTTAATCTCTTTATTCATCCATTTCACACCTGCCTTGTTTAACCTTCTGACCCTTGGAATACATTTAGACTCTGCTTCTACTTGAAAATCCCCCAAGCTGCATTGATCTCTTTTCCAGCTAACTCCTCATTCCATGCTACACCTGCAAGCTGTCTGCTGAGTTCTTCATAATCACCCCTAGTAGTTCTACATATACCCTTTTCTCACACTGCTGGCAACCACCCAAGTAAATCACTCTCACCAATTGGAGGGTGATTGGACACCTCATTTATAATTACATCCTCTGATGAGATGATCAAATCCAAGACCCTTAATCCTCTTCTGCCCTCTGTTACATACTGTCTGAGGTAATAGTTGTCCCTCATAAACTCAAGAAACTCATTTTCTTTACTTCCAGTTGCTATCTCTTCATTCCAGTCTATATTGCCATAATTAAAATCACCCATAATGATCACCCTTTTCTTATTTGCTTGGCTTATTTGACTATACATTTCACTATCATCACATTACCAGGTCTATAACCACATTACCAGGTCTATAACAACATCCAACCAAATATTTCATTCTATTCACCTCTATCTCACACCATTCTGCCTCAGAACCACTGGCACTATTTTCCTCTTGCATCTCTACTTTGTATGGACATAACTCTTTCTCTATCATCAATAGCACTCCCCCCCCTCCCTTTTTACCCTTTCTATCCTCATGAAGCTCATGATACCCTTCCATCTCTATTCCTGTCAGGATGTCGTCCTCATTCATTCATGTCTCTCTTATTCCAGCAATTTTTGGGTGAACAGACTCAATTGATGCAACCATTTCATCTGCCTTGTTTCCCACACTTCTAGCATTTGTATACAAACACATGTAGATCCAGCTCATTCCTGGATCTACAGCTAGTTCTACTGATACCACTCATTCGATGTGATTTTTCCATGCTCTACTGAAGCCATTTCCCTTTCTGCTTATTCATTTTAGAACCTTCAAGTTCCACTGTTTCCTCTTGATCCCAGGTCATTTCATTTCATTCCATTCCTTTCCTGTTTACACATGCATTCACATCCTCTTGGAGCATCCACCTTTCTCACTTCCTTCTCATATCCAATGCCACAGTCACTCTACTCATTCTACCTCCAGTAAAACATACCTTGTGCATTGTCTCGTCCAGCACACCTTTAATAATTGAGTCACCATACTATGCCACTTGCGGGTCTTTTGTTACCTCTTTTATACCAACATGATTTGTTTTCATAATTTTTCGCAATCCCATACATTTCCCGAATTTTCTTAACCTCATTTTGCATTCATTTCATCTCTTGCCTCATCCTAACCAACTCAACTTTAGAATCTTGCATCACATTTTCTCTGTTGTTCATTGTTTCGAATTTTCGAACTCTAGAACTCTGCGTTACACTTTCACTCTCATTCATCCTTTCGCATTTTCGTATTTTTGATCCTTGCATCAAAACTTTCGCTGTCATTCATTCTTTCAATTTTTTGAACTTTTGAACCTTGTGTCACACTATTTCCGCTTTCATTCATTCTCTCAATTTCGTTGCCTTCCCCTACATTCGCATCATTTTCATACTTCCTACCATCCATTAAGTTTTTCAGATCACTCGTTTTCTTTTCCAACAAATTTTTAACATTTTTTCGCTGTTCTTTCACACCATCGTTCTCTATCAGATGAGCACTCATTCTCCTCATAATGGAGAATCCTCGTGGCATTCTCGCTATAGTTTGCCCACCATTTCTAGATCCCTTCTTGGCTTTGTGCCAAGAATAGTCGATTCATGCTGAAGGGGAGAAATAAATGAAGGATGTACGAATTGGTCGCCAGCATGCGAAATCACGTGCTTTCTTGTCTGTCGCTGTACTAGTACTAGCTTGATTTTTGTTGTTCTCTTTTTGCATTATTTTTTTATTATTAATTTGTATAATGGATCCAGTATAATGGATCCAGTACAGTCAACAAGTTCTGTTGTTAAACGTTTCAGTAGCTCTTGCAAAAGACTATTGAATAATGTGCTGACATTCTGCGAAAAAGAATCGTCAGAAGGCCGTCTTCTTGTTCCCCTTTCTCAAGTCATAAAACGTGCAAGTGCAATTGCGGGAGTATCGGGGTCGACTGTTAAAAGAATTCGTAGGGAATCAAAAGGTGAAGGTAAGCCAAAATTTAAATCTCCTAAAAAAAAAAAAAAAGCACCAGAGAAAGAAACCATCGAAACTGTAGCTTTGAGTGATTTTGATGTAGACGTTATAAGAAGAGCTATTCACAAATTTTACGTATTCGAGAAAAGAGTGCCAACTATTCTGAACTTGATTCCTGTGCTTAAAGAAAAAATTAATTTTCCTTGGAAAAGAGAAACTTTAAGGAAAATACTTCATGAAATGGGATTTTGTTTTAAAAAGTCCCAGAATAAAAGGAAACTTATCATGGAGCGAAGTGACATTGTTTTATGTAGAACGCAGTATTTGCACGTATTAACACTCTACGTACATTTTTCCAACTGTTATACAAGCAAAATAGTTACACTTTAAAAACAACAATGTTCGTAAAAGAAAAGCTAAATTTTCCGACCTGTAATAATAAACAAACTCAGTTTGTTTATTATTACATCCCAGAAGACAGACTGATTACCCTATTATCGGAATGGATTCTCCTTTTTCTGACATGCGCAGTAGTTTCGAGGGACCTCAAATCGGTGGGCGAACTATACTAACACTTTCTGTCATCAACATATTAGCACTCATCAAATCCTCATTCAGCTTACACTTCGCACACACCCTCCTTCCATCCACATTAAATACTCACAGTTCATCAATCTAATGAATCGAGTACATGTAGCACACCTCACATTTCATGAAACGACTGAATTTGAAGTTAAATTCCTGCAATGAAAATGCTGCCGCCATCTTTCCTTTGCTGGTTACTATACTAAGCTCTAATATGTACAAATTTGTCAATAAATTTAGGCAAAATATCCTATACACACTAATAACACTACAAGTGCATAACCTTTATAGCAACTCTTACTCATGAACACACACTTATATACAATTAATTGTTTCAAAAAAACTTATCTGCAACCGGAGTTCTCTTTACACACCACTACTTCTCTTTCCACATGAGCTATTAGTTAGTCTTTACTGTTTTGTCTACTAGTTTGTATGTTTATGCCTGAAGAAATCCTGTGCAATTAGGATGAAACATTGTGTTGTCAATCAAAATAAATGTCATCATCTTATTCCAGTGGTTCTGCCTTTTAAACTCTTAGTCACATATTCATGAACTGGCAAAGTCCGCATATTTTTTTTTTCTATTGTATATTTTAAATATATATATTTCTTTGTTTATTTTTGTTTCTTTGTTTTTTGTTAGCAAAGTCTCATATATTTGAATACTCTTTAATTTGAATATTGCAATGTATTTTTTTCGTGCAACAAATATTGAAATTTTCATTTGCTTTGTTTCAGAGAAAATATAAGAAAAAATGTTTTAAACTGGACTGATGATGCACTCTATTTTAAAGAACATAAAACATTTTATTTTGAACCTTCATTGTCATTTGGAACTCAAGATGAAATAGTTTATACATTAAACATTCCACTTGTGGTGAGTGTTTCTGCTATAAGTTTAGCTTCTTTTATTTACATTGTGGTGTTTTCTGTTAAATTTTTGTGTTAAGTTCATGTAGAATGCATGATATTAGTGAACTGCTTCTTTTCCTCTAGTGTTACTAGATAAAAGTATGTTAATCATGACCAGCAACATGAAACACAGTCAGGGATAAGAGAAAGAATAAGGAAACAATAGGACAGTAGTAGCCTAAACAGATGGTTTAAAAGGTGTTGTTAGAGGGAGTGAAAAGAAGAGTGATGGTGATAAAAACTGCATATTTATTTCTAAGACCTGATAGAAGAAAGTTGAGAAGAAAGATTACTGACTGCAAGTGATATCATGACTGGATAATAACTGCAGCCAATTCTTACTTTTTCATTCTTTAGTTCTTGTCTTTTCCCTTATTTTTTTCATTCTCCCCCCCCCCCTCCATTTGTCCCAACACGAGTCCATAAGAACGATGACAGTAGATTTACCTTCATCTAACAAATGTTTGAAATGTCATCTAACAAATTTGAAAGATATAAACAGCCAAGCACAAGCAACAGTCAGGATAGCAGGTGCAACTGGAGATTGGTTTTGCAATTGACAAGTCACAAAGCAAGGGGATCCAATATCACCAGCCATCTTCATCACACATCTGGGAAGGACACTAGATAAGATTGAAGAAGAAGAAAGAGGTATTTCAATAAATGGCATAAGAATAAACTACCTCTGCTTTGCAGACGACATCATCCTGATTGAAGAAGATGCAGCAATTCTTCCATGTGAAAATCTCCCCAGTGTTAATAAGATAACCCTTCAACAGCTTAAATGTCTCAGTAATATACCGATGGCTGGCTCTACCAACGGTGCAAGATGTGCATTTGCACAGAGTGGCAAGTTTTTTTGGGACGGCAAAATTGGCATAAACTATACAAAAAATAAGGGAGAAGAGGGTAGCAAAATATGCTACTGCATGGGATGACAAAATTCCTAGGGGTGGTCCTGAATATACCTCCCCCACACACACCTGAATCCCCTTTGTCTTCTATCTGCCAAACTTTTGCAGTCTGCATGCCCTCGGTCTATCCTCGAAATCATTATTTTACAGTACTGATATTATTTTATTGTTTGTCTCTGTACCCTATCCAAGGATACTCCATCTTCCTGAAATCCCAGTGTGCCAGATTTGAGCACTGTAATCCAGATATTGTCTGATCAAAGCTTTATATAATGGGACCACCACCCTTTTATCTCCTGTGGTCAATGTTGTCCTCAACATTGCAGCAATTCTCCGAAATGCCTTCACAACCTATGCAATATATCCTCTGAACTTCAAATTTCTATCTGCAATGACACCAAGATCCCTTGCTTCCTCCTCTTCTTCCATTATAACTCCACCATATTCATGGTGGAGTTATACGGGATCTTGGTGTCATTGCAGATAGAAATTTGAAGTTCAGAGGATATACACTCTGATCCGTGGATCCCAAATTTCAAATCCTTACATTTAGTTATATTATACTGATATCCCAATTCATTTGTCCACCTTTCCAGCTTATTCAAATCCTCTTCAAGAGCCAAAACATCAGTACTATTACTAATAGCCCTGTATAGCTCCACATCATATGTAAACAACTGAATATCTCCTTGTAGGCCTGTGACAATCTGATTGACATTAAAATTGAACAATTCTGAACTCTGTGGAACTCCACTTGCACTCTTTCTACTCCTTGATGCTTCTGCTCCATATACAACTCATTGATATCTATCAGAAAGCCAGTTACTGATCCATTCCACTAACCTGATATCTAGATCCACATGTTGCAACTTAAAAAACAAATTGTCATGTGGTGCCCTGTCAGATGAAAAAAATGACAGTGTATGCCAGGGCTGTCCAATCTTAGGTAATCCGAGGGCTGCATTTAAAAAAAAAGATTTATATGAGGGCTGCATCACAATGCATATCTACTAATTTGGTGAGCAGCAGCAACACAACCTCGAAAGCTGAACAAATGAACAACACTAAGTGCGCACTAATCGTGCACTCACATTCCCCGTGAGTGCCCGGATCATGCACGTTGGAACAAGAGTAAGAGTACAAGAGTACAAGTGTAAAAGCACTTCTTTGACACATCTAATATTTGAAAAACACGTGGGTATATAGTGATGTAAAAACACCAAATAAAATTACCCAACATTGAGATTATCGATTAGCGATAGAATTAAAATATCCAATATGCATTCGATTTAAATTGTTATTTTATTTTTTCGCTCATGAAATTCAAAACCCAAAGGTGGGCCACACAAAATCACACTGTGGGCCGCAGGCAGTTCTTTGGACAGCCCTGGTGTATGCCATACCCTCATTGACTGCTTTTGTTACTCTATTGTAAAAGGTAACCAGATTACTAAAATAAGAGCACTCCTTAACAAATTCATGCTGGCCTGCATAAATAATATTGCCTTCATCTACCCAATTTTGTATACATGTTCTTACCAACTTCTCCAAAATCTTAACAAATACCGAAGAAATACAAACAGGCCTATAGTTTGATACCTAAATTCTACCATCACTTTTCAATGGCACTGTCTTACCCTCCTTCCCTTTTCCAGGAACTGTTCTCAATAAACAGCCAAGTTAACGGCATGGTTAGTTGTACAGCACATCTCCTTAAAACATATGTGTTGAAATTTATCTAGTCCCCTGCATTAGTGATATTTAGCATACTCAGTATTCAGAATACATCTTCTTCATTCACTTCTAACACTTCACCACTCCTTATCCCTCTACAAATAAAGCCTGATATACCAGGATGGAATAGTCTAATAAAGTGACCATTAAATAGCTCAACTATGTCATCTGCATTATCACTATAGCTCTATCCAGCATGGTAATCTGACCACAATCATTTTCCCTCCTTCTCGCCATATAGCTTAAAAACTCTTTGAATTGCACCACTAAACTCCTCTCGTATTCTAATTTTTCTCTCCTCACAATACTGATCATATTCCTAGCCATTAAAACTATTTAATTTTTCTTGTCATCCTTTTGACCCCACAGTGCATATTATCTTCTTCACTCGAGGTATACAATCTACCCTTGTGCTGTTAACAATGTTTTCCTAATATCTCCCATATCCTACTGACTTCTCTTCCTTCAAATTCTTTCCTCCATTGTTCTGCTGCAAGCTGGTTTCTAAGTCTGCAATATTTACCTGCCTCATAATTACACAAAAACTTCTTCTGTCTTGATAATTCCACATGCCTATTCATCCTCTAGGTCATGAATACATAGTCACTGTCCTCAATTCACAGAAAGTATGACAGCTCAGCTCATTCACAGTTAGATCTTCTGATTCTATGACCAACCGAACCCAAAGCTCTCTCTATTTGTGTTCCCTCCACTGGATGCTGCCTAAGTTTCAGTTCTCTTAGTATTGCATGCCCTCCTCTACCCAGTTTATATTGCTATAGTTGAAGTCCCTCATAACGATCACTCGCTTTGCACTTGCCGAACTAATTTGCCTAAACATTTCTTGCTCATTACCATCTATATTCTACTAAATATCTTGTCTTATAATCCTCTTGTTTCTGTCTCACATCATATAATTCTCTCTCACGCCATAAGAATGAGCCTGCGTAACTCAGTGGAACTGGTGTTTGCACTGCTCATCACTAGACCTCCCTGAAGAAAGATGTCATTAGTTAGATTCTAGTCACTGACTAGAGGAACTTTCTCTAAGTCTTTTTTGCTGGCCTGGTTGGCCAAGTGGTTAGTGCATCCACTCTCCAGCCAAAAGGCTGTGGATTCGAATCCTATTGTGGGCATGGATGTTTGTGATTGTCTATGAAAATACTAATGGTAGTGGTCAGTATATGGTGTGGGTGTAGTTGGTAGATTGAGTGGTGGCGGGAAGTTGTGGAGTGGGTGTTCTCCCTTGATAAGTCTTTGGACTCTGTGAAGGTGTCACGTAATAATAATTAAGGAGGAGGAGGTGGAGATATGATTTCGATTGATAGTATGAATACAGGATGAAAAGAGGCCAATAAGTTATGAATAGGAAAGCATTGTTTTGAAGGAGAAGAATGACGAACAATGCAGCATTGTTCGTCATTCTTCTCCTTCAAAACAATAATGACGAACAATGCAGCATCTTATTCTGTGGCGAGTATCCAGAGCATGATCTGCAAGCCCAGAGTGGCTGTACTGGTGAATAATAATAATGCTGGTGAACTGTACTGGATACTCGCCACAGAATAAGATGGAAGAAAGCCACAATAATACACTGCAGCAAGTTCAAATATGAAAGACTATTCATGGAATCAGCCTCAGCCCTTAGAAAATGCCAAACCTCAACAAATTTGGATGCATGAGACTGCCCCAAATTTGGGAAACATTTATCAGAAGAACTTCAGCCCAAAGGCCAAGAACTACCAATATAGCCCACCAGGGGGGCACCATCAGGACTTTAGGAAAATGTTAGCTTCCTAGCTTCAGTTCTCATTTGCTGTTATGTACAGTAGTACTTGTGTGCATGTGTTTTTGTATTAAGTTCCCAAGAAGATGGCAACGTGACGTTTGCCGAAATATCGGAAAGTATATATTAAAGTTTATTTAATTTATATTTCTAGTGTACGCTGTCAATTCCTTAATTATTAGTTATCATGAAAAACCCTTAGTATTCTAGAAGATTCATCCTGTGGTGAATCAGATCTGATTTCCTTACATGAGCACTTGGTAGAATAAGCTGCCACCTCTTGTACTGATATTGTAACAGTCAAGCATTTATTATTAGTACCTGCAAGCAAAGATTCATTAAGGTATTGAGTTTCCAGAGGTGGTGATTGGTATTTTGTTAGTGAATGACATCAATTAGTATGTTGGGTATTGTATGAATAATTGTTATTTTGAAACTCTTGCGATGTGTCTTAGATTCTATGGAAATACATAATAATAATAATAATAATAATAAAGTAGATAAAAGATGTTATAATTTCAAGTTATTAAAGAACAACGAACCTATATTAGATATTGGCATTTAGATTATATATGTGAAGGCAACAGAGCAAGATAAAATAGTAATATTGTAACAACAAATGCTATCAATTGTTTTAAGAGAACGTATATACTAGACGTTGAAAGTTTATTTTTCACTTGGTTAAAATATAATAAATTTAGTTTAATCCTTTATCCAAGTGTGAGCAAACAAAGTTTGCGCCTGAAAGTATCTTCAGGACGGGTAAGGTGGTACAACACCTTACCCCAGTCCTGAAGATACTTTCAGGTGCAAACTTTGTTTGCTCACACTCGGATAAAGGATTAAACTAAATTTATAATATGTATATACTAAGACATATTTATGGATACTTATATGTAGTGCTTTTTTTTGTTGGGGGATTGGGGATGTTGTGCAAGGTAGAGACTCTGTAGCTCAGTTGGTGTACAAGCCCTTTAGTTGGAAAGATCCAGGTTTGGATTCCCATCTGTGACATGAGGAACCTTTATTAGATGTTTTCGATCAAATGGTGAGTTAACTAGTCTCATACAAAGGTGGAGAGTTTTTTTTTAATCCTGGAAACTCGAGTTTTTAGTCCTTCAAAACAGGCAAATTGGCTGGAAAAACACACGCAATATACAGACATAGGACACTGCAAATAAGGAATAACCAACCTATTCCATCAGACTTGATTTTGAATACTTGCACAGTGAAGTGTGGGTCTCTGTGTAAGCACAAATCAAGAAGGAAAGACATATGTGGTGCTTGGTCGCCATACCGGCATCATGGTTTTAATTTTCAACTTTTTCTGCTAGCAAAGAATGAGTACTGGCACCTATTGTTTTCCAAAAAAAAGCTGTGCTTATACGACTTAGATTTTTATTTATTTATTTATATATTTTTTTTAATTATTATTATTATTATTATTATTATTATTACCACGGGCTACTCCAGGAGTCCTTAGACTCATCGAGGGAGGCCCTAAACATCATGTTCACACAGCTGTTCAACATTCTCACAGTATCTATCATACCTTGCCTTGAACTCGCTCACTGTCATAGCACCCACAACAGACTCTGGCAGCTTATTCCACTCATTTACCACTCTAAAAGTAAAGAACCCAGCTCTAACACCCCTGCTAACCACGCTCTTGCCCAGCTTCCATGGGTGTCCCCTAGTTCTCCCACCACCAGTCCTGATCTCAAAAATATCATCTGAATTAATCCTATAGAATCCTTTTAGCAATTTGAATGTCTCAATCATATCTCCCCTTTTTCGCCTATCAACTAGTTTCTGCAACCTACAAATCTTCAACCTGTTCTCATATGGTGCATTCCATAGACCTGCTATCATCTTAGTCACTCGCCTCTGGATCCTCTCAACCTCCTCCCCATCAAGAAGGAACCGAGGTGACCAAATCTGGGCACAGTAGTCGAGATGAGGTCTTATCAGGGCTCGGTACAGAGGTACAATAACTTGTTTTTCTCTGCTCGTCAAGGTATTTTTCAACAACCAAGTGAGTTGATGAGCTGATTTAGCTACTTTCGCAATGTGCCCCCTAAACTTCATCTCCCTATCCACCAACACTCCCAAGTCCCTGGCCTCATCAATCTCTTGGAGTACAGTTCCACCAATGTGGTATACTGCTGCTAATCTTTTCACTCCGAAATGCATAACCTTACATTTTGTCACATTAAATTGACATCCATTCTCCTTAGTCCAGAACTCCAATCTATCTAAGTCATCTTGCAAGACTTTGACATCTTCTGCATTCACTATCGCCCTACCCAACTTTGCATCATCAGCGAACAAATGAACTGTCCCACTTAGACCATTCCCTATATCGTTAATGAACAGATTAAACAGCAGTGGTCCAAGAACAGAACCCTGTGGCACACCACTAGTCACAGGCCGTTTTTTGGACTCTACTCCTGAATAAACTACTCTTTGATATCTCTCCATCAACCACCCAGCTATCCATCTCACCAACCCTATATCCATTCCCATATGTTATAGTTTACGGATTAGAATTCCATGTGGTATCCTGTCAAACGCCTTTGTCAGGTCCAGCAGTATCACTGTAAACCCATTTCCCTTATCCAGTTCAGCCGTCACCCTGTTATAAAACTTGAGCAAGTTACTGAGGCATGATCTACCCTTCACAAAGCCATGCTGTCCTCTGTACAGTATCTCATTTTCATCAATCCATTCCTGTATTTTTCCCTTGACTACTTTCTCCAAGACCTTGACAACGACTCCTGATATGCTGATCGGTCGGTAATTTGCAACCATAGTCTTGGATCCTCCTTTATGCAGTGGAACTATTTTCCCCTCTTTCCACGCCTTCGGGACTAAGCCAGACTTGAGACTCAGATTAAACAACATGGTCAAGGGCACTGATAATTCATTAGCCGCTTCATGCAAGACCCGTGCCGGTATACCATCCAGTCCCACAGATGTATTCACATTAAGGTTCTGTAATAGACTATTCACCTCCACTTCATTCATCACAATTCCCATATAAACTAATGGTTCCTTCATTTTTTCAACGTCACCACCTGGATGATATACTTTTGCAAAGTGCATGCTCAGTAACTCCACTATATCGACTGGTTCAGTGAACTCTTTACCATCGTCATTCCTTAAAATCATTTTGCCATGTACAGTTTTTTTCTTGCTTGCAGCATATTGAAAGAACTGTTTGGGATTCTCTTTTGCTTGCATAGCTAGTTTCCTTTCATAATCAGCTTTTGCTGTTTTTACCACACTCGTTACCCTTCTAGCCTGTACTTTATACCGTTCGTGTGCCTGCAGGTCACCTCTTTCTTTAAATTCCCTCCATAGTTGTTTCTTTTTTTGCAGCTCAAGCTTAATGGTGTTATTCATCCATTTAACCCCTCCTTGTTTCACTATTCGGACCTTAGGTATACAATCAGCCATAACCTCTTGTAAATGCTCTTTGATCACTTCCCATGCTCTATCTACGTCCAGCCCTTGCAGTTGTACATGCCATGGCACTGATCCAAGCAATCTCCTAAGCTTGTCATACTTGCCAGCACGGTAATTCCACATATACCCTGTCTTAATCACAAATTTCACACCTTTAGCCACCTCCCAGGTCAAGACCTTATGATCACTCTCACCAATAGATGGCAACATGGTCATATTCATTACAGTCAAATTCTCAGATACTATTACCAGGTCAAGCACTCTCACACCCCTAGTATTTTCAATTACATGCTGTTTCAGATAGTTATCCCTTAATAATTGAATAAAATCCATTTCCTTCCTCACATGTGTCCTCTCCTCCTTCCAATCAATGTTACCATAGTTGAAATCCCCCATAATAATTACCCTCCTTCCACTCATTTCATCAATTTGTTTATGCATACCATCTCCACCATCTATTCCATCACCTGGTCTATAGCAGCACCCAACTGTATATTTTATTCTGCCAGTATCAATCTCACACCAAATAGCCTCAAATGAGCTCCTTTCACTATCCTGCAATACTTCAATTCTCCTTGGCTGCAGTTCATCAGCTATCATGGTCTGCACAATCTGCATAATCTGCACAAAATTTTATAATTATTTCTTTGAACTCTAATAGCATAATCCTGTCAACTCAGATGCGACTGAAACACAAACTAGTAAACATGAATTATAAGAATGCAACTACATACAGCTTGTGTAGTTGTTAGTGGCATTTTTCCTTTGCAACATTATGACCTGGTTGGTCATTGTGTGGCAAGATTAGTATATTTTATATTTAAATGCATGTGCTGATATTGTCAAAATTGTAGATTAAGTATTACTGTGAGATATTTGAGTGTGGAACAAAGTGTTTGGATAAATTTCTTAGGTGATATTAATCATAACTTCATTGTTTTTGTTAGCATGCTGATACAACATGGTGGTGAAAGGCAGATCATTGCTTAGGTTTGCATGGAAGACAAATAAAGTAAACAGTGTGGATTCCCCCCCCCCCCCCAAAAAAAAAGAAGAAGAAGAAGGTACGGTGCCATGAATATAGTGTGTGTAGGAATGTCGTGGATATTTATGTAGAGAGGCTGAATAAGTGAAAAGAATGAGTTTGGATATGTAGGAAATGTGATATTCTGATTGACCATGAGGCTTGCTTAAATATGAGTTTAAATAGTTTAAATATGAGGAGGGAACATGGCATCATAACTGACATAGCAGCTGAAGATTGTACGAATGTTCAGAGATTGTGTGGAACTGATAGCAAGGAAAAAAGTTCAATTGAGGATAAAATGGACAATCATGAGTTTGAAAAACAGAGTTCAGTTAATGGTAAGGTGGTGAGTGGGATTGATGATGAACAAGTGTTTGTGGCTGGCAATAAGATAATGAGAGTGCATGATATCGAAAAAAGGATGCAAAATTTGAAAGCTGAGTTGGGGAAGATGAGGTGAATGCAGAGTGAAATCAAGAGAATTGGAGATATGTATTGAAGAAAGAAGATGAAAAGAAATGATGTTGATATAAAAAAAGGTAATGAAAGACCCTCGAATGGCATTGTATGGCAATTCGATTATTAGAGGTGTGGTAAATGTGAAGATGCACCAGGTTTGTTTTCCGGAAGGTAAAATGAATAGAGTGATTGAGGCATTGGATATGAGGAGTAAGCGAGCATAGGAGTTGGTAGTGGTAGTATGGACAAATGACTTCACTGAAAATAAGGAGAATGTAAAATTGGATATCAGGATGCTGACCTGGTTGTTTAATGAAAGGCAGCGGGTAGGATTTCTAAAGAGTGAAAAAGAAGGCCAAATAGTTCCACTCCACAAGCATGATTCCGGGACAGAAGTTTCCAATTAGACCAGTCTGTATAACTGCAGTTGTTGGAGAGTTGGTTAGGAATAGAATACAGGATTAGGTTGATGAACGAAGATGTTATGTTGCTATAGACCTGGTAATGTGGAGGGTAGTGATAAAGGGTAGTGCAGTGATTGTGGAGCTCTGTGGGTTGTTAGATGGCATTTTTCTGAAATTTGTAGCTTCTGTTATTATTATTATCATTATTAACATTTGTAGCATTTGTAGCACTTTCTCCATACTCACTACAGTGTAGTGAATATGGAGAAAGTGAATGCATTTAAGGCACTGGGGATGAACTGTGTGACAGTAGCACCTTCTTTCATGAGTCTTGACTTCATGGAGGTTTGATGAAGATAATAATTATAATAATAATGATTGAGATTATCATTAAAAATTCTGTGCATTGTATATTCAGATTTCAGTCAACTATTTGAAAGTTCAAATACTGAGTAATAAATTTAAAGTTTGTAATAATAAAATGATAATAGTTTTCTTTGAGTTATTTATGGTGAATTACTAAACACTGTTGATTTATTGTCCTTTTAAGTTCTTATGCCATGGTATTGTTTCAGGTTGTCTTGAAACAGTACTACAATGGCATCACACACTAAATTTGATCTGTTCTGCCATAATTTCTACTCATTATTTATATATACTTTTCATATTTTGATAAATACCTGACAGAATTCATTAATTTATTTAGGTTTTATCATCAGTTTTGAAGAAAAAAGCATCAGCATACATGCCATATATTAGATATGGAATATCAAGTGTATTCGAAACTTATGGAGAACATTTATTTAAAAAACTCACAGTTAAAGAGCTCTTATTTGAAGGGTTTAAAGTTCAGTATCTTGAAGATATCCTAGGTACAGCTTCTGTTTTTATTAAACTTCCTCCTGTCTTGCCAAATAACACATTTGGACTCATGTATGGAGTAAGTTCTTTGTTGGTATATAATTATTCTAACTTGAAAACTGGTTTCTTTATTATATTTTGTTGTTTAAATGCTACTGTATTTTCATATGAGAGGACTTTATACTATTTTGTACTGTGTGTATATATATATAAATAATTGAAGTACAGTGGTGTATTAAAGTATAATTGTCATCATCATTTTGTCATGCTGGCCGAGTGGTGAGAGTATCTGTGCTCCAGCCAAAAGGCTATGGGTTCAAATCATGCTGTGGGCATGGATATTTGTGATTGTCTGTGAAAATACTAGTGGTGGTGGTGGTGGTGGGCAGTAGATGGCATTGGTGTAGATGATGATGGTAGTTGTGGTTCACTATAGTTGGGTGGATTGAGTGGTGGAGACAAAGAGTTAGTGCCTTCCCTCGATGAGTCTTTGGACTCCTTTGAAGTGTTACGTAATAATAATAATAATAATAATATTTTCCTCTTTTGTGTTAGGCCTAGCGTATTAGGCTGTCACAGCCAAGTATCTTTAGTTTCAATTAACCTTGATTCTCTAATATTGCATTAATCCTGTTTTCTGCTAAGTCTAGTGTCGGTCTGCTGCATGTGTGCTTCTGGCCAGTTTGCTTGTTTTGCAGGATAAAGAATCCAAGTTTCTGGATCATAAATCCTGTCACCTGCATATGATACCTGTTAACTAACTTTCAGTTAAAAGTCCTTATGACTCATGTAAAGAATTAAGAGTTGGCTGCAATGAGGGAGATAGCTCGGTTGCGTGGAGTGATACACTGGGCAAAGTGAGAGCTGAAGTGAATTCAGAAATGTCTGGTGAGTTGGTCAGCTGATAATAGAAAGAAGGAATTGTGAGATAAGAGAAATAAGGGTTTGACCAAGAGAGAAAGAAAAATCAAGGAGCGAGTGTTGTGCGGCAATTCAATCATAAAAGGTGTGATTGATGAGACTTTGACAAAATTGTGCTTTCTGGGTGCGAAAATTAATGATGTTAGTGAGGCTATTAGAGCACAAAAGGGTGGGTGAAAGAAATGATCATAGTGGCTGGAATGAATGGTCATGAGACAGGACATGAAAGAATTACTGGAAGTAGCAAAAGAAAAGAGTGAGAGAGAGTTAAGATAGTGAGTCTGTTGCTGCAGTATGAGAGTAGAGCCTGAGAAAGAGGGCTATAATAGCGAATAACTCGAATGCAGGAGTTATACAAGAAGAGTGGTGTGAAGTTTGTGGATGTGTGGAGTGAGTTTGACAGACGAAAGGACTTATACAAGAAGGATGTTTGCATCTGAATGGATTTGGTGTTCCACAGGCCGTATTGCTTGTGGAAATTCCTCTGAACTTGTTGCAGAATGTTTTCTCAAACCAAAACATGCAAAGTGTTTGCTCTGCACCATTGAAAGTCACCATTTTCAATTAGTGTAATGTATCACACCATTTAGTGTTGTCATTTAGTAATAAAGTTACGTGACCAAAAATTGAAGTGTTTCACTACATTATGGCACTCACTCAGCTTTTGTACATCTTCTGAGTTATTCTCTGTTCTCCTGCAAAGTTGTATACACTCTTTTGAAACACCCTGTATATATTTTCCACTTTATTTAATAATAACATCGACATATATTGTATAACTGATGTACAGATAGAGCTTCCATAGCTCAGTCAGTATAGACAAAGTCTTTTGGTCAGAAAGACCCGAGTTTGATTCCCGTCAGTGATGTGAGGAACCTTATCTGATCTCTTACAATGAAAGGTGAGTTAGCCGATCTCATACAGAGGTAGGGTTTTTTTTCGCCCAGAAACTCAGGTTTTTCGTCCCCGAGAACAGTCTGACTGGCCCCTTGAACATACATGGATTTACAATCATGAATACGTCCCAGCCATATGCCAGTCCCGAGCCCAGATAAAATTGGGGGGTTGGGGAAAGCAATGGTGAACTACCCTGTAAAAATCTTACCAGGAATACCTTGTGGGCAATGCCTGCATTCACCTATGGTCAGAAATGACTGAAAGGGAAAACCAGTTGATGTACAGATAAAAAAAAAAGCAATGTCCCAAGCACTGGTCCCTGTGTTACATCAGTGGTCACTCACCCTCTTCTTCATTCAGTTTCTCCTATATCTATCCCAATGGCTTTAACAGGCCTTTAAGGCCCACAACCTTCCAAGCATGCTTGGATTTCGTAACCGAAATACGAGGATAGAATGGTCACTCCTATGCCTCAAGTTATTCTTGGCTGTATCCCTGTGTGTTCATGGGCCGGTTTGCCTGTTTGCGGGATGAAAAACACCAGATAAACTGGCTGAAAAAACCCTACTGCTCATGCCCAAGACCGGCTAACTTGGCTATGGCTGAGGAAGATCCTTCAGCTCCTCACATCTCCGACGGGAATCGAACCTAGGACGCTCCTTCCCCAGGCATATGGTTGCGAAGCGCAAAGCCACTAGGCTAACCGCGCGGACGTTTCCCCTATATAGCTAACCTATTATTATTATTATTATTAACATCAGGCTTCCATAGAATCAAAAGACTCATCACACTCTAATGCAAAAAGATCTTCGAATTGTGCCTAAAATCCATTCGCAGTTTCCATTTATTATTCACCATACTTTCAGGCAATACATTCCATTCTCCATGCAAAGAACCTTCTCCTCTTCCCATTGCTCAAACCCTTCTTATATAGCTTTCAGGAAATGAGTCTTATTCTACCCTTATTTTCCTCTTTCCATGAAAATGTCCTTCCAGATTAATCTGGTAACAACCCCCTCATCAACTTATATATATCTCAATCATATCCCTTGTCATTCTTCTATTCACAAGGCTCCACAAGTCACATTCTCTCAGTCTGTCCTCAAACCCCCCATTCAATAGATCTGACACTGATTTCATGAATCTTCTCTGGACTCTCTATTAGACATCTTTATTCCCTAACACCAGGCATCCAAACCTGTGCATAGTAGTCCATTTGCAGCATGATCAAGGGATACAAGCGAACCATAACTATGTTTCTTATGTATTTCAAGGTCCTCCCCATTATTGCCATAATCCATTGTGATGTGATTCTTGTAGATAAGCTTACATGTTGGTTACACATAGCTTTAAATTTTCAGGAAATGACAACGTATACTAGAATGTTAATCATAAAAAACTTTAATTAATACCCTCCTATATTTTGTTACATTGCCATCATCATCATCATCTATTTATAATTTTACAATTATAAATAGGGAACCAATCAAAACAAATAAGTAGTATGTGTACACTAAGATAGGACTTGGAGGTTCTTATGATGTGAAGGAAACGCAGTCTTCTCTGTCATATGATAATTGACGGATCTCTGATGTGGAGAGTTGGGGGGGGAACTTGGAGAATATTGCTGATGTATTTCCAATATTGAGTCTAATATTGGAAATACATCTGATATAATAGAGTTGGGAATGTGTTTCTTGCCAGGAATAATCCAGGATATTTCTTAGACAAGTAGTTCCAAAGCTATTTATAATATTGGTTGATGCTTTTGTCGAGATGTTCCAGGCCTGGTCTGCCTCTTTTTCTTTTTTCATCTGTAGGGGTTTAGAGGACCAGAGCATCAAAAGGTGCAGAGAGTGGATGTCTAAGTTGGTGGCCAAGCTATTTTATTTGGTTTCTTTGAACGGTGCTGACTAGAGAATCTTGCTGGGTGTCATCTAATATAATAGAGTTGGGAATGTGGTCTTGCCAGGAGTATTTCCAGGATGTTTCTTAGACAAGTATTTCCAAAGCTATTTATAATATTGGTTGCTGCTTTTGTTGAGATGTTCCAGGCCTGAGAGCAGTACAGAAAGATAGACTGGCTGTGCACTTGTAAAGACGAATCTTTGTTAACTTTGAGATGAGGCTCGACTTCCATACTTTATTAAGACGTCTGTGGAACTGGAGTGCTTTCTGTTTTCTTGTCTTAATGTCTGTTAAGGAATCTGAGATGTGTGATCCTAGGTATACAAAGTCCTCTACTTCATCAAGGTGATCATTTTGATTTATGTAGATGTGCCCATCTATGTGATGTTTTTAATATCTTTGTTTTTGGGAGTTTATTTTTAGTTCAAATATTTCTGTGGTTCTCCTAAAGCTGTTGAAGTAGTTTGGGGCATCTGTTATGTTGGAGTCAATGAGGACTATATCCAGTGGTGAGCTATAAGGGGCTCGCCTGAGCCCTTTCTTATATTTTTCTCAAATTTACGAGCTCCTTGTTCTTCTTGTTTACTTTTTTATTTTTTCGAAAAAAAAAGGAAAAAAATGTTTGAAATATATTAAGCGAAAAACTCAGTGATTTTATTAAATAAACTATTATAGTTACTGTTACTACCATTTTACAAATAAGAATTCACTTTTGGTAATCGCATATAAATAAATAGGACTATAAAATAATGCCCCTTGATTAATACCGTTGATTATCACTTGAAGTATAAAAACAAAAGAGAAATATAACGTACTTCAATATTATTGTGTTTAGATAATATTTATTTATTTATAGATTGTTTGTCATAAAAACTTCTACCACAAACAAAAGAAATTTATTTTTTTTATAAAAAATGCGGACTATTTCATACAGTATGTGTGATTATAAAAGATTTTATTCTTATTATAGTTTGATAGTTAAAAAATGTTTTTCTTATGTAAGATAAATTAACACAGATGATTATGTACAAATATTTCATGTTTAGATCATGAAATATTTGTTTAAAAATTATAGCCTTTACAGGTTGATTGTCCCCTCATACTTTTTGATTGGCATTTGTACACAAGCTGTATTAATAAACGTTTTTATGTGAAATCTGGATTTTTTTTGCTCGATGATGCAAGCCCTTTATTAAAATTTCCATAGCTCACCACTGACTATATCGTCTGCAAAGCTCAAGTCTTCAAGGTGCATCTGTATATATGGGTCTTTGATGAGGATTTCAGATTTAATTTGAATCAATTTAAAAATATATATTCAGTCACTATGATGAATAGATATGGGGCCATAGTATCTCCTTGCAGGACACCTGTGGTGATGGGAAAACTGTCTCTGTTTTTTCTCCATTAACTAGCACAGTCATCCCTTGACTTACTCCCGGATTCCGTTCCATTTGGCAGGACGTAAATCGAGTAGGACGTAAGTCGATACATTAAATCAACAGAGTTATAGGCATTAGGGACTTAACTGTAATAAGTATACTGTCATTTTAATTTTTAAACCTTATTATAAAACTGTACTGTGTGTTACTAGCACTATAAAACAGGAGAATAATCACCCAAGAAAATTTCCCAGGAAAGTGCAAAGTTATATGTGAAGTGCAAAGGAAAGTGCAAAGTTATATATGTGAAGAAGTTGTTCTTTGATGTCTTTAGATCAGTGGTTTAAAGCCTGAACTGTGATACCATCTGCTCCTGGTGAGTTTACTACTTTTTGTTGTTGAAGGGCCATTGTGAACTCCTGCATGGTGAAATCATCACAGTTGATGCTAAGAGTTTCCAGTACTATGGTTTTTGAGATGAAATCAATGTTTAGGGTTGGTGTGTTTAGAAGAGTTTGGAAGTGTGCCTTCCATTCATCAAATTTTTTGGTCTTGTTTTCAAACGAGGTTCCATTTTTATAGAAGAATGGCTCAGGGAGAGATACCAGAAGGCAGTGTATGGAGGAGCCCAGTCCAGGATGAGGCAGGTGACCAGTGGTGTGCATCAAGGCTCTGTGCTTGGGCCATTGTTGTTTAATTTGTATATAAATTATATAGGAAATGGCTTAAAGGGAGATATTCAGTTGTTTGCTTATGATGCAAAGTTGGGTAGCGCAATAAAAAAATCAAGCTGATGTTGAAAGTTTGCAGGATGATTTAAAGGTAGTGTATGGATGAGCCGAGTCCAGGATGAGGCAGGTGACCAGTGGTGTGCCTCAGGGCTCTGTGCTTGGGCCATTGTTGTTTAATTTGTATATAAATTATATAGGAAATGGCTTAAAGGGAGATATTCAGTTGTTTGCTTATGATGCAAAGTTGGGTAGCGTAATAAAAAAATCAAGCTGATATTGAAAGTTTGCAGGATGATTTAAATAAGCTGGTAGAATGGGCAAAAGGTAATGGATGTCAGTTCAATGAGGAAAAGTGTAAAGTCATGCATTTTGGGATTAAAAGATTACCAGTTGCATACTACATTGATGAAACAGTACTCCAAGAGATTGATGAGGCTAGGGACTTAGGGGTGTTGGTAGATAGGGAGATGAAGTTCAGGGAACACATTGCTAAGATGTCCAAGATTGCACATAGGATTACTTGGTTGTTGAGGAACACACTGACATCCAGAGATAAAGAGGTTATTATTCCCCTTTATAAAGCATTGATACTTCCACATTTGGATTATGTGCTCAGGTCTGGCCACCTGGATTCCTTGGAGATGAGGAGGCTGTGGAGAGGGTTCAGAGAAGAGTGACTAAGTTGGTGAGTGATGTAAAAAATGCTCCCTACATTGATAGATTGAGAGCTTGTGGATTGCAGAGGTTGATTGATAGGCGGAGAAGAGGGGATATGATAGAAACATTTAAATTACTGAAAGGTTTTTATAGGATTGATGCAGGGGAAATGTTTCAGCTGTGTGATAATGATGGAAGAACAAGAGGTCATCATGGAAATTAAAGAAGAGTGTGATTAACAAGGGTGTCAGAATAAGGTTTTTTGCCTGGAGGGTGGTGAATGAGTGGAATTCATTGCCTGAATTAGTTGTGAGCTCTTCGTCTGTAAATGAATTCAAGAAGAGATATGACAGATATTGTTTTGCTAGTTTGGGTCTCCTGCAATGAGTCTACTGACTCCATGGAGATACCCGTAATAATAATAATAATCTTCTTTCTTGATTCTCAATACTCATCATCAGGGATCATAAAAAACAATATGTGCACACAGGCACTAACACTAAACAAATGAGGTTGAATAAAGGCGACATAAAACGGAATAAAGCTGGGCCTAGAGTCCTAAACGGTACTCCCTAGTGGGCTAAATTGGGTTGTCTTGCCTGTTGGGCTAATGATCTTAAAATGTATGATCAACATCTAAAATCTCAACAAATTTGGGTGCATGAGACTGCCCCAAATTTGTAAATCTGTGGAGTGAATTTGAAGGAAAGTTGGAATGGTTTAAAGTTGATGGATTGCATTTGAATGGGTTTGGTGTTGGGCATTTATTATTATTATTATTATTATTATTATTATTATTATTATTGCACCCTCTATGGAGTCAACAGACTCATCGTGGGAGGTTCATTCAACTGACAACATATTTATCGTTGTTGTTGTTGTTATGTGCCACCAGTTGTTTTTGACTCTTAGTGATCCTGTGAACAAAGATTCTCCATCCCACTTAATCTCTTGTCCTTTCTTTCAGTAATTATAAATTCAAGTTGGTAAGTTCTTTTATGTTGTCCATCCAACATAAAAGAACTTATATGGTCTTCTTCTCATTCTCTTAATCTTCCCCTAATGTAACTGCCTTTTCTAATGATTCATCAGCTCACATAATATATCCATAGTCATCGCCTCCAAGGAGCATTCTGTCCTTATATTCTCTAAAACCTTGTTATTGGTCATTATTGCAGTCCATAGTATTATTAATAGTCTCCTCCACACCCATAATTCAAATGAATCGATTCGTTCTGTCTTTCTTCTTAATAATCCAGCTTTCACATTCATACATCACTACTGGCAGTTCCAGTGCTTTGACAATTCTAATTTTCTTGGCCTTACTCATACCTCTATCTTTCATAATTTTTTGTAAGATTTAACAATACTTTTTTTCTCATGATTATCCTTCTTTTAATTTCATTTTCACATTTACCATCATTTTTGATTCTGGACCCCAGTAAAATAATAACTTTCAATGACTTCTATTTTATCTCTTTCTATTATAAATTCATTTAAATTTCCAGAAGCCATCACTTTTGTTTGTTGATGTTTAAATTAAGTCTGGCTTTTGTTACTCTCCATCTTAACTAATAGAATCAACCACTCCATATCTTCCTTAGTTTCTGCTATAAGGGCTGTATCATCTGCATATCTTAAACTATTTATTTTTCTGCCACCAATCTTAATTCCAGCTGGATCTTTGTCTAAATCAGCCATTCTCCATAATATATTCACTATAAATATTTATTTATTTAGCATATGATGATACAACGGCCGTGAGGCCTTTTTTACAGGGAAGTATGGCACCATCTCATTCCCCCTCCCCTAATTTTATCCGGCCTCAGGACCGGCATAGCTGACAAATCAGGCCTATGGCTGGTTTTTTTTTTTTTTTTTTCCAGTTGAAAAAACCCCTACCTCCACACAAATGGGAAACAAACCCAGGTCTTTTTGACCAAAGGGCTACGTCTATACCAACTAAGCCACATAGACTCACTATAAATATTAAAAACAACAGTATACAACACTGCTGCATCCCTTTTAACACTCGAACACTGTCTTTTTCTCCAAAGACTGGTTTTACTGAAGCTTCTTGGTTGTCATACAGCTCTCTTATCAAGAGAATTAGATGTTCAGGTATTCTCATTAATCTCATTGCAATCCACAGTCTTTTGTGATCCATGCAATCAAAAGCTTTCTTATAATCAATAAAACAGATTAATACTGTTATTATTATTATTATTATTATTATTCAGGCCTCCAAGGAGTCAAAAGACTCATTGAGGGAGGTCCTTCCTAAGACATAAAGTCTGTCAAGACTCATCGAGGGGAGGCCCCCCCCCCTGAGAAACACAAAGTCTATCATACCTCTCTTTAAACTCACTGACCGTTCTCGCTCCCACCACTCCATCAGGCAATGCATTCCAAGGCTCAACCACCCTCTACACAAAAAAACCACTCCTTACCCTCTTGCTCACAGTTTCCTTTCGTAACTTTCAGGGATGGCCTCTTGTCATCACTCCTTCCCGCTGTTCAACCAAGCGAAAGAACTCCCCAGTGTCAACCCTGTAACCACCTCTCAACAGTTTAAAAGTCTCAATCATATCACCTCTCCTTCTTCTATCCACCAAACTCTGCAGTCCATATTCTCTCAGCCGATCCTCATAACTATCCTTGTACAGTCCTGAAACCATCTTTGTCATTCGTCTTTGTATCCTTTCCGCAGTTAATTTATCCCCTTCAAATCCTGGGGTCCAAATCTGAGAACAGTAGTCCAAATGTGGTCTGATCAGAGACTTATACAACGGAATGATAACCCTCTTATCTCTGCAGGTCAGTGTCCTTCTCATAATAGCAGCAATCCTCTGTGTTACCTTCACCATCTGTGCAATATGTCCCCTAAACTTCAGGTTTCTATCAATCATCAACCCCCCAGATCTCTTGTCTCCCCTACTTCCTCCAGTATAACTCCTCCCATAGAGTATGCAGCATCCCATCGATGTTTCCCAAACCTCAAGACCTTACATTTTGCTGCATTAAACTGACATGCCCCATTCATTTGCCCATCAATCTAGCTTATTTAAATCCTCTTGCAGGGCTACCACATCTGCAATATTACTAATAATCCTTCCTTCCCAGCTTCGCATCATCCGCAAACAACTGAATATCCCCCTGCAATCCACTGGCTATGTCATTGATATAAAGGTTAAACAATATATATGTCCTAGTACTGAGCCCTGTGGGACCCCACTTGTAACCCTCTGCCTCCTGGAAACTGCTCCACCATACACAACTCTCTGATACCTATCAGACAGCCAATCCTGAATCCAGTTGACCAATCTGACATCCAGACCCATGTGCTGCAACTTAAATATCAGCTTATCATGTGGCACCCTGTCAAATGCCTTCACCAAGTCTAAGAAAATTGCAGTATATGCCTTTCCCTCATCTAATGTTCTTGTAACTTTATTATAAAAGGCTAGCATATTGCTAAAACAAGAGCGTCCTTTCACAAATCCATGTTGATTCTCATAGATAACATTACCCTCATCTGCCCAATGCTGTATACGGTCCCTCACTACTTTCTCCAAGATCTTAACAACTACTGATGACACACAGACTGGCCTATAATTAGACACTTCCAGTCTTTTACCACCCTTATGCAATGGCACTATCTTACCTTATTTCCATTCCCTGGGCACCTTTGCCAAAGCCGGACTTTCATTGAAAAGTCACGTTAAAGGCACTGTCAATTCCCTAGCACATTCTCCCAAAACTCGTGGTGAAATACCATCCAGTCCCACAGCTTTACTGACATCCAGAGTACTCAGTATCTGAAACATACTCTCCTCCTGTACCTCCAGACCTCGAACCAGTCCTATCCCTCTAGCATTAAAACTGACTCCTCTAGGATGAAATACTCCAATAAAGTGTTCATCGAACAATTCCACTATGTCCTCTGCATCAGTCATTCTATTCCCATTTTTATCCCACAATATCATTCTTTCACAGTCATTTCTCCTCCTACTGGCCACATAACTAAAAAATTCCCTAGGATTTTCTTTGGATCTTAGGGCCAATCTCCTCTCATATTCCAGTTTCGCTTTCCTTACCACACTAGTCACTCTTCTGGCGTGTGTCTTATATTCCTCATGCATCTCTTCACCTGTCTCCTTATATCTCTTCCATAGCCTCTTTTTCGCATGCAATTCCTGTTTAATATTGTTTGTCATCCACTTTACTCCAAATTGCGTCCTCTTCTTCACTCGTGGTATACAACTTACCATTGCTGCTAACAAATATTCTTTCACAATTTCCCACGCACCAGTGATATCCTGGCCTTCCAATTCCTCCCTCCATGAAACTTCCCGAAGTTGACGTCTAAGACTATTATAATCACCTGCCTTATAATTCCACATAAGTTCCCATCTCTTTGATACTCCTGAATGTCTATTCATTTTCAAAGTCTACACCATATGGTCACTCTCTCCAACTGGTGGGAGAGACGTCAACTCAGTTATTATCAACTCTTCTGATGCTATAACCAAATCCAAAACTTTTGAACCTCTTGTTCCATCTGTTACATGTTGCCTAAGACATTTGTCCCTCAAGAATTCTAGAAATTCCATTCCCCTATTGCTACATGCATCTTCCTCTCTCCAATTTATACTACTGAAGTTAAAATCTCCCATAACAATCATTCTTCTTGCACTTGCCAAACTTAGCTGTCTAAACATCTCCTGGTCCCCATCCTCTGTACTCCTGGGTCTGTAGCAACACCCCCACTAAATATCCTGTCTTGCCTACCTCTACCTCACACCATACCCTCTCAAAATCATTTGTCTCACTTCCTTCCAAATTCTCCACTCTTAGAGGACATAGGTCATCACTTATTATATGCAGTACCCCACCACCACGCTTTCCCCTCCTATCCTAACGAAAAATGCTATACCCAGCGACTTCTATTCCTGTTGTTATATCCCCTTCTGTCAACCACGTCTTTTGGCCAGGCTGATGCTATCTGCGCCACCAATTCCTCTCCCTTATTCCGGATACTCCTGGCATTAGCATAAAGCATATAAATGCCATTGTTTCTATAGCCAGCATTATCTCTTCTAGACTCCACTGGGCTCAGTGTTACCTGACATTGTCTCCCTTTTCCCAAGTATCCATTCCCACAAGAGGCCACCCCTACTATCATCCTCCCTGGGACACACTGACTCGTTCAGAACAGCAATCTCTCCAGATGCCTACGTCCTTCCTCATTCAAATGTAAACGGTCTCTCGCATACAATTTCTCTCTTTCCTCAAACGCACTCCAAGCATCCACATATACCAGTCCTCTCTTGTCACACATTCTCGCTATTATGCCATTCAATATCACCGCTCTTCTGCTCAGCTCATCATTATCATACCTAGGCAATACGCACACTATTTTTCCTCTCCCTGTCTTCTTCCGTACAGTCTCAAGCAAAAATCTCATATCTCTCGCTGCCTGACTTACATTACCATCACAATCATCTCATTCACCCTTTCACCTCTCTTAATTGCCATAGCCACTCTTTCTGTTGTTCCTCCTGGCAAACACTCCTCACGCATCCTATCTTGAACACCACGGATCATTGATGCGCCATAAATTATACCTCTTACCATTCCCTCGCTCCTATTGTTTCCATTTTCTCCTCTTCTTTCATTCCCATACCTCTCTCTTCTACTGTTTCCATTCTCTCCTCTTCTAGCACTCCCATACATCTCTCTCATTCCCTCTCTCCTACTGTTTCCATTTTCTCCACTTCTAGCACTTCCATATCCCTCTCTCATTCTGTCTCTCCTACTACTGTTTCCATCCTCTTGTCTGCTAGCATTCCCATACCTCTCTCTCATTCCCTCTCTTCTACTGTTTCCATTCTCTCCTCCTCTAGCACCCCCATACCTCTCACTCATACTCCCTAAATTCTCTCTCTCTCCTACTCTGATTCGCCTTGCATTTATCTCTTCCATTCTCCTAATCTTATCTTTCATACTTCTGCTCTTCACAAGACATTCCACCTCCTCTTTCAACTCATCTATCTCCCTCTGCAGGTCAGTCACTCTTAATCTAAATTCACTCTCCCAAACAAAACCATTTCCTAAACTTTCACAGTCACTCACACCTTCCACACTATCAACTATTATTTTCTCATTCTCTCCTATCACACTACTTGTCTTCCTACATTCATTCCCCATTCCTGGAGCAACAAAGTCGGATATCGATATATCTAATGTACTTATTTCCTCCAACTGCCTGCATTTTGCGCACATACGCTCTCCACTCTCTTTAACAAGCCACATATGTAATTCCCAAGAAGCATACATGCCGCAAGTACTGCATGCCACAAAGTCCCTTATGATATTGCTAATAATTGAGTTCTTAAATGGCAGAGGACTTGGCGTTACGCCACTTGCGACTGCTGCTGAATCCACCATCATTCCTTACTGCCGAGTAGCGTAATCTTTAATAATTATTCAATTAATAAATAAGAGGAAAAAAAAAGTACAAACATCAGAACATTTAAGTACTAAATATAATTAAATAAAATGAAATATAACTAAATACAGTAACTTAGCTCCGTTTTGTCTTCCACCGTTACGCGTTCGATTCCGACGGTACCAAAATATATTATATCGCGACAGCAACTAACTTCCAAAAAACAACCACTGAAGTACACTCGTATTCAGAGAAACAATTTAGCACTCAAAAACGTAGAAAAACTGGGAAAAAAGCGGACTATTCACCGATTAAAAATCACTTTCTTCTGCACAGCTCAAATTCACCGCCACGTGCTACTGCGATGCTAGCTCCACTCGCCAATGATGTCTTGTTTTTAACATTACAATTGTTACATTAGATTTAGGATTCAGGATTATCTATTATCTACAGTCCTGTTTATAGGTAACTCTTGGGGAGAAAGGTTCTGTGGGTAGAATATGTGCCTTCCATATGCTTGGGATTTTTAGGCCATCATTATTGTTAAGATTGGGGTGGTTGATAAGAATCTCACAGGCTTCTTGAAATTTGTATTCATACCATGTTTTGGTGTGATGTAAACAACTGATGCTTTTCCAGTCAATTCCATGTAAAATGTTCAGGGCATGATCAGAAAGGCCAGCTTCACTATAGTTATTATATTTAATGTGTCCTTTATGTTCTTTTTGTCTGATAGGAATCATGCGTCCTGTTTCCCCTATATATGGTCGATTACAGGTGTAGTAAATACTGTATACTTCAGGGTGGGCCAGCAGAGGGAGTGGGTCTTTGGATGAGATGAGTAAGCTTTTTAATTTTGCAGGAGGTTTAAAGGTGGCTTTGAGGTTGTATTTCTGTAGTATTCTGTTTATTTTATCTGATGTCCCTTTAATGTAAGGAATGGTTATAGTTTTATTGTAGTCTGGTTTATCTTTGTTTTTTATTGAGGTCTTGTAGTACAGAATTTTGTTAATAGTGTTTTGGCTGTATCCGTTATATTGGAAAATATTGCTGATAATTTTAAATTCGTCTTTCAGTGCCTGTTCAGCGGAAGAGATGTTTGAGCCCTGTTTTTTAGAATGTTGATGACACCTAGTTTTAGTGTTGGGTGGTGGTAGGAGTTTATGTGTGTATATTGGCCAGTATGTGTCTGTTTCCAGTATATGGAGGAAAGACTGCCAGATTGGGACATTCGTAAAGGGCATAGACGTCAAAAATGACTAATAAATCATCTTTTTCGAATGTAATGTCTTTGATTATGTTTATGAAGTGTTGTGTGTTTCTGATATAGAAGGTGGAATGACCTACCAACTCCTTGAATGTCACCGAATGTCCTTTACGAATATCTGAATCAATGACACAATCCTTCTTTTACAGAACAAATTCCCTCCAGATATAACAGCACCCTTTACGCATGTATTATGTTCTGGTTATTTTGTATGGCAAAATGCTTTCTACCTACAAAAATAAGGCACAGCCATGGGCTGGCCATTATCCCTTCTATTGCTAACTATATGGAACATTTTGAGCAACATGCTCTAAATTCCTCTCCTTTAAAACCCAAAGTCTGGCTTAGATACATTGACGATGTTTTCACGATCTGGCCCTGTACCCACCAGACACTGACACTTTTCTTAGCCATGTAAACAAACAACACAAACTTATACAGTTCACAATTGAGATTGAAAAACTATTGAACACTAACATTTCTAGATACACTTGCCACACTTCTTCTTTCTGGCAGTCTTTCCTTCACTGTTTACCGGAAAACGACACATACTGGCCAATTTATACACATAAACTCCTACCACCACCCAACCAACACAAAAACTAGGTGTCTTTAATACTCTAAAAACAGGGCTTTGAAGATCTGCTCCAAAGAACAAGTGCTGAAAGACAAATTTAAAGTTATCAGCAAATACTTTTCTAAAAAATGGTTACAGCCAAAACACTATTAACAAAATTCTCTACTACAAGACCTCAATAAAAAACAAAGATAAACCAGACTACAATAAAATTATAACCATTCCTTACATTAAAGGGACATCAGATAAAATAAACAGAATACAACCTCAAAGCCAACTTTAAACCTTCAGCAAAATTAAAAAGCTTACTCATCTCATCCAAAGATCCACTCCCTCTGCTGGCCCACCCTGAAGTATACAGTATTTATTGCACCTGTAATCAACCATATATAGGGGAAACAGGATGCACGATTCCTATCAGACAAAAAGAACATAAATGACACATTAAATATAATAACTATGGTGAAGCTGGCCTTTTTGATCATGCCCTGAACACTTTACATGGAATTGACTGGAAAAGCACCAGTTGTTTACATCATACCAAAACATGGTATGAATGCAAATTTCAGGAAGCCTGTGAGATTCTTATCAATCACCCCACTCTGAACAATAATGATGGCCTAAAAATCCCAAGCATATGGAAGGCACATATTCTACCCACAGAACCTTTCTCCCCAAGAGTTAACTATAAACAGGACTGTAAATAATCCTTAATCCTAAATCTAATGTAACAGTTTTAATGTTAAAAATAAGACATCATTGTTAATGTAAGAAAACTATCTATAAGAAAGAATGTTTCTCTCATGTTATCTTAAATAGAATTAATTTAGCTTTGATGTAGTTTCTAAATAATTATTTAATTTGTAATTTTATCTGTATTTTATTTTATTATTTTTTATTTTTCTATTATTGTTTTCATTAGAGGTTATGCCAGTAGAATAACCGGTGATCAAATCATTATACAGCTTGTCCTTGTATATTTTTATATACTCCAGATGATGACCTTAATATGAAGGTCGAAACGTTGGGAAATTAAAAAAAGTTATATATAATACTGTTGTATAGTCCATAATTTCTAAAATAAATGCTGATCACCGTGCAACACTAAAAGAAAGGATTCTTAATTTCTCTTTTCATAATCTCATCTGGATTAATCTAATAAAATCCTCTGACTAACTTAACTCTGACCTACCCATCAAAACTATGCAATCCACATTTTTTCAAACTCTCTCCATAGCCAGCAGTCCACAGTGCTGATATTGTCTTAGTCACTCACCTCTGGACTCTCTCCAATGTCTCCACATCACACTGAAAATCAAGTGACCAGATTTGAGCACAATAGTCCAAGTGTGAACTGACCAGTGCTTTATACAGTGGCTCAACCAGTTCTTTATTCTACATGTTAGAGTACTTCTTATCATAGCAGCACTAAGATGTGAAGCCTTTTCAACACTAGCAATATGCCCTCCAAGCTTCAGTCAACTTTCAATCATCACCCCCAAATATAATCTCACCAACTTCCTGCAGTACAGCATCGTTGATATAGTACACAACCTTATATTTCTGCATTCCAAAATACAACACCTTGTACTTAATGATATTAAAATTTAGATTTAAATTGAATGAAAACATAATGATATTATTATTAACTTCCATAGCTCACTCAGTATAGATGAAGCTCTTTGGTCAGAAAGACCTGGGTTCGATTCTTGTCTATGACATGAGGAACCATTATCTGGGTTCTTTCGTTTAGAGCCTGTGTTGCTCAGAGAAAGTCATTTGCACTCCATGACACTTGACTGCACGAATGAAGACTTGGGTTCAAATTTTTGAACCCAAAGAAAATTTTTTTAAATCCTTGGTAGTATAATGGTCAGTATCCCTGTTTGTCATGTGGGAGACCGGGGTTCGATTCCCCGCAGGGGGGAAGGATTTTCTTAAAGTTCAAAGGAAGTGGCAAGAGGGCAAAATTATTCCTAGGTTTCTAGGTTCTGAGACTACAGTAACAAATTATAGACCAATCAGTATCTCAGGTATGGTAGTAAAATTATTAGAAAAATTGGTAAAAAAGAGAATTCAAGAATGGGTAAATAAAAATGTGATACTGTATGAGGGTCAACATGGCTTTGTGAAGGATCGGTCATGCATTAGTAATTTATTAACATTTTATAATAGAGTAACAGCTGAGTTGGATAAAGGAAATGGCTTCATGCTGATTTGCAGGATTTTGCAAAGGCATTTGACATTTGTGTAACTGAGTACCACATGGTACTCGATTACACAAATTAGAACAAATGGGAATGGATATGACTGTTTAAGTGGATAAGAGGGTGGCTACTGGACAGATATCAAAAAGTGGTATATGGAGGGGCAGAATCAAGGCAAAAGCAAGTGACTAGTGGTGTGTGCCACAAAGTTCAGTGCTGGGACCATTGCTGTTTAATTTGTACAAAAATGATATAGGAAATCACCTGAAAGGAAATATTCAGTTGTTTGTTGATGATGCAAAATTAGAGTAATAGTAAATCAATTGATGTGGAGAGCTTGCAGGACGATTTAAATAGGCTATCAGTATGGGCAAAAGTTAATGGTGTCAGTTTAATGTCAAAAAATGTAAAGTTATGCACTTTGGAATAAAGGAATAAACAGATTACAAGCCACATATTGCATTGATGGTACTATACTACAGGAAACAGATGAAGCTAGAGACTTAGAGGTGGTGATAGACAGAGAGTTAAAATTTAGAGGATATATTACTAAGGTTGCTATGGGGAAAAAGTATATTTCGTTCCTCATATTTCTTTTTTGACCCTTATTTTTTTATGCAAGAATTAGAGTATGTCTCAGGGCCTAGTTAATGGAAAAAAATGACAATAAAACATATTCAGAATATAATTTATTATTCTACTTCTTAACAAAGAATTGAGCTAACATAGATTGGCGGTCATTCTGTTTCTTTTTTTCATACAACTGACGGTATGGCCTCTTCTACTACTGCAATTTTACTGCTTTTCTCTTCATTAGGGTCAGCCTCTAAGCATGCTGCTTAAAAACTTTGATTGCACGATAAATATTTTAAAATTGTTTCTGTGAAATCTCTTTGGGCTTGCCAGTGATTAAATTTTCTTCATATTCTTCACAATCTTCATGCTGTGCATCTAAATTTAGCAGCTCGGAATCACCCAATTCCTCAGAATGAGATTTAAATAACTTAGATTCATTTGAAAAGCCTCTAAAATCATTTGCCATAATTTCATTCGACTTGCAACTTTATAACCAGGCTGAGATTTCTTTGATTTGGCCAGAAAAGTCTTGGAAGGCATTCACTTCCTAATATAGCCTGTTTCATCGACATTAAATATTTGTTGGTTACAACAGCCTCCCCTTCTTACACAATTTTCTTAAAAATCTCTGGATAATTTGCAGCCACCTCATTATCTGCACTTGCAGCTTGGCCTGTGATTAGAACATTATGTAGGCTATTTCTCTTTTTGAAACGCTCAAACCACTCAGCACTAGCATGGAATTTTTCTGGTTTTTCCATCATTGATAGCCCTTTATTTCAAGGTTGCAACGAGACTTAATGCTTTTGATTTAATAAGGTCGGTGCTTAGCGGGATCCGTTTTTGGTTACAATCTTCGATCTATGTAGAAAGAAGTCTCTCTAATTTAAGCATTATAATACTTTGATTTTGAGTGCATGCATGATGAACTCGATGCATCCTTACCTTTCTCTTTGTATTCAGCAACTTTGCTTAAAATTGCTCTTATAGTTGATTCACCCATTTTTGTGTTCTTGTTCTATCTTTGCTCTGGACTCGCCTTGTTCATTTTTCTTTATTATTTCAAGTTGTTTTTCTTCCAATGAGATTACTTGTCGAATCATTTTTACACTTCCACTTTTTTGCTCACTAATTCTTTTACTCATGATGAAAGGTTGGGAAAATACTGTAAAATAAAAAAAGTAAGAAAAACAATTGCAAAAATTGTAGAGATGCAAGAGGGAAATAGGGCCAGTGGTTTTGAGGCAATATGGTGTGAGATAGAGGTGAATAGAATCAAATACTTGGTGGGATGTTGTTATAGACCTGGTAATGTGGATGGTGGTGATAGTGAAATGTATAGTCAAATAAGTCAAGCAAATAAGAAAAGGATGATCATTATGGGTGATTTTAATTATGACAATATAGACTGGAATGAAGAGATAGCAACTGGAAGTAAAAAAAATGAGTTTCTTGAGTTTTTGAGGGATAACTACCTCAGACAGTATGTAACAGAGGGCACACGAGGATTAAGGGTCTTGGATTTGGTCATCTCATCGGAGGATGTAATTATCAATGAGGTGTCAAATCATCATGTCAACCACCGAGGTGATTACCTCGGTAGTTGCCAGCAGTGCAAGGACCCCTATGAAAAAAGGGTATATGTGGAACTACAAGGGGGGGGGGTGATTATGAAGAGCTCAGGAAACAGCTTGCAGGTGTAGCATGGAATGAGGAGTTAGCTGGAAAAGAGATCACTGCAGCTTGGGGGATTTTCAAAAAATATTTAGCGGATACAGTGTCTAAATGTATACCACGGGTGAGAAGGTTAAATAAGTTAGGTGTGAGATGGATGAATAAAGAGATTAAGCATGCAATACAGAGAAAAAGGGCATTGTGGAGGCAGCATAAGAGAAGTGGAAGTAACCAATTTCATGAGTTCTACAAAGACCAGGCAAGGAGAGTGACTTGGTTGGTGAGAGTAGCTAAAGAGAGGTATGAACAGCAGTTAGCTAATGAAGCTAAAAAGAATCCTAGGGAGTTCTTTCGATATGTAGCCAGCAAAAGAAAGAATGATTATGGAAGGATGAATGACATTGATTGGAGGAAATGGTATAAAGACAGCTGTTGCAGAATGTGTGATGGAGATACTTAATGAGCAGTTCATAAAGATCTTTCAATCTTGTGAATGTGACTTCATGGAGAGATTAAGAGCAGTTGATGATGGGGAGGAGAGACTGTCTGTAAGTGAGCAAGAGGTATAAGGGGAGTTGAGTAAACTAGATGTAAATAAGGCTGTGGGACTTGATAATATATCACCGTGGATTCTGAAGGAATGTGCCAGAGAGTTGACATCTGCCTTGACATATTTTTTTAATACTAGTCTTGCACTTGGTCAAGTTCCTAAACAGTGGAAGGAGGGCAAGATTGTGCCACTTCATAAAGGAGGTGATCGAACTCAAGCATCAAACTATGGGCCTATCTATGTGTCAGGTGTTGTGGTTAAGTTGTTGGAGAAACTTATGAGAACTAGGATCCAGAGTTGGGTTGACAACAATGGTATAATCTTTGATGGACAGCATGGATTTGCTAAAGGGAGGTCATGTTTTAGTAATCTACTTACTTATTACAATAAAGTGACTGCTTCCTTGGACAGAGGAGAAGGATGCACAGTAATATACTTGGATTTCGCAAAAGCTTTTGATAGAGTACCTCATGATAAGTTGACAGTCAAACTAGAGCAGATGGGGGTTGGATATTAGATTAGTGCATTGGATTGGAGACTGGCTATCTGATAGGTATCAACAAGTTGTATATGGGGGTGCAATATCCAGGAAAAGGAAAGTCGCTAGTGGAGTGCCTCAGGGGTCTGTTTTAGGGCCATTACTATTTAACTTGTATATTAATGATATTGGTGAAGATTTGGATGGAGATATTCAGTTGTTTTCAGATGATGCAAAGTTGGGACGAACCATAAAGAGTGGTGAAGATGTTGTGGCCTTGCAAGAAGACTTGAATAAATTGAGTGAGTGGGCAAGCAAATGGGGATGTGAGTTCAATGTTGCAAAATGTAAGGTTTTAAAATTTGGAAAACAAAGATGGGATGCAGAATTTATCCTTGGTGAGAATATATGGTCTGCCATTAAAAATAACTTTTTAAAATGTCTTAAATCGCTAACTAAATTATTTCATCCTGGTGAGTGATTTATTAAAATAGTTAGCCATAAAAATTTATAGATAGAAAATTTTTAAAATCTGTAACATTTATTTTTAAAATGTATATAGGCGCACTAATCGAATTTTAGAGGCACACTAATCAAAAACGCATTAATCGAGGGTGCATTAATCGAGGGATTGCTGTACCTGTAGCTTACAAGTACTAGTTAACATTTATATTTATCTTTTTGTATGAATATTTATATTGACATTTATATTTTATATCAATATTCATGATTTACATTTATATTTTTATATATCCATATATTAACACCATATAATTCAAATAATATCAGTAATTTATGTTAGATTACAAAGCACTGGAAGTTGATCTTATTGGCAAATTTAATTAATTCTGAGTAATACTTTTCGATAAGTCTCTGTTTTGTTACTGGCCACTTGTCTCTGGAAATTTAGTTAATTCTGAGTAATACTTTTTGATGAGTCTCTGTTTTTATACTGGCCACTTGTCTCCGGAAGTGATGACATGTTGTATATTAAGGACATCCGGTAGGAGTCCAGCAGCTGACAGTCATAGAGCATGTGGTCAACAGTCTGTGGAAGGTGTGGCCTACAAATGCATGATGGCGATTCCAGGATATGGAATCTGTGTAAGTAGTATCCTAGTTTTCCATGTCCCATTAGTAGTGTGGTTAAACCTGGAGAAATGGTGTATCTTTTCAGCCGGAGTCTGCTTCTGATGCTTGGCAAGGATTCTTTTTTTTATGTCTTCCATTCTTCTTCCCACAAATCTAGCTTTTCTCTTCTGCAAGTGTTTTTATAGCAAATTTGAGTACTTTTGGTAACTTGTTTCTAGCCATTCGTTTCTAGCTGTTTCTTTAGCCAGCTGATCCTCACTCTTGTTTCCTGCTACCCCAGTATGCATATTCACCCAGCAGAACTTGATTTCCCATCCCTCTAGAGTGAGATTCTGAACCAGATTTCTTGTCTGCTATATTAATGGTATATGGTTGTTTTGGTTTTTTATGCCGTCTATAGTGCTTTTACTATCACTGTAAATTGTTGCTGTCTTTTGATGAGAGGTGTTCAGTTCTAATTCCCAGAGATATGTAAGTGACTGAACTATAGCAAGTTGTTCTGCTTGGTTGTTGGAAGAGACAGGATGCAGCTTAGAGCAGCATTCTTGTATAATTGACTGTCTGTTATATGCAATGAAAGAACAACCGACATTCCATTCGGTTTTGCTTTCGTCAGTGTATATTTGAAAATCGTCGCTTTCTGAGCTTTCTTTCTCCTTAATATATGTTCTCTTTGCTGGGTGAGGCCAACTACTGTAGTGAAGCAGGCTTTCGTAGTAATTTGGATCGATGTTGTAACTTTCATTATATCTTCCAGAAGTGACATCCTTTACAAGAGATAATTCTTGTATTTATAGGCAGATCGGTGTTAGAGCTGCAATAATGCAAGCTGCCTCGAAAGATGTTGTCCTGTATCCTTTAATTATACGTATGGCTATAAGGTGTTGAACTTTGTTTAGTTTTTGTTGGTTTAGCTTTGATTTTAGTGTATGAGGCAGGTGCAGCATAAGATATCGGTGGTAGTATAGCACTGGTATATATTGTTTTCAGCACTCATTGACCTAATCCCGACTTAATCCTTGCCAACTTAGCTAGGAGATTTACTACTTGTAAGCTAGCTTTTTTTGGCAATATATGAGATGTGCTTATTGAAGGTAAATTTTTCATCTATTAACATCTATTTCATCTATGTATTTTAACTCACTGGCTACCTTGAGAACTTCTCCGTTTAGGAAGACCGTTATGCAGGCATGTCAAACACGCGGCCCGCGTGAGGCCCGCCGACAAGTAACATGCAACCCGCCAAACTTTGTAACCAATATGGTTATTTAACTTTTGACAACATTGAATTAAATAAACATATTTAAAAAATTAACATTTCCACTTAAGATTATTTTATATGCCAACTACTCTGCAATTTCTAAAGGAAATAATATTCTATTTGTCATTCCAAAAAATCTTGTTACACCACTGCTTAAATATCGAATTTTAAGGAGCAAGTTCTATGTACGCGGCTACATCCGCTGACCACAGCAATCAGAGGCTAGCCGTTAGCAATTTTCAAGTCGTAAGAAAGTGTAGTGTTTTCATTATAATTAATAAAGAATTTATAAAAATAATGTCGAAACCTTCAACCAATGTGATTAAAAAACGATTAATTGAAGAAGAACATCATAGTTTTCAAGAAAAATGGGAGATACAATATTTTTATATTCAAGGGAAAAAAAATGATACCTGATATGTAGAAACTTTATTGCAGTTTGCAAAGAATATAATATTAAAAGGCATTACGATACAAATCATAAAGAAAACTATGACAAATATGTTGCAAAACGTCGTGAAGATAAATTGTCAGAATTAAAGTTGACACTTCAAAATCAACAAGGTGTATTTACCAAACCTATCGAAGATAATAGAGCTCCGGTAAAAACTAGTTATTTGTTATCACATGTAATTGCAAGCAAGTCGAAACCATTCACCGAAGAGGAATTTATTCGCGAATGTATTATTAAAGCAGTTGAAGTGTTGTGTCCTGATCATTTAAAGAAATTTAAAAATGTAAGCTTATTTCGAAATGCCATTGCTAGCAGAATTGATGGTATAGCCGGGAACTTAAGTAATCAAATAAAATCAATAATTCCAACATTTCAGACAAACTTATTCCCTTGCAATTGACGAAAGTACAGATGTACGGGATATCGCTCAGCTGGCTGATTTTATTCGTGGATGTGATATGAACTTAAAAGTAAGTGAACAACTTCTAGAAATTATTCCTATGTATTATTCCAATACAACCACTGGAGTTGATATTTTTGACGCAATTATGGAAGTTTTGAATGAATACAATTTACTGTTAAAAAGCTAGTTTGTCTTGCAACTGATGGTGCTCCTGCAATGACTGGAATTGTTAAAGGAGTTGTTACAAATTTAAAAGAAAAATGCAAAGAACAAGGCAATAATAATGTTTAACATTTTCATTGCGTTATTCATCAGCAAACACTGTGCTCCAAAGTTTTGAATATTGGACATGTCCTATATTCCAATTTTACTGACGAAAAATGTCAGTAAAAATTGTAAATTATATTGGTGCAAGTGGGCTTAATCATCGCCAATTTAGCAACTTTCTAGAAGATGTAGAAAGTGAATATAACGATCTACCTTATTATACAGAAATTAGATGGCTTTCCAGTCATAAAGTTTTAAAGTGATTCTTCGAATTGTTGGATGAAATTACCATTTTTTTAGAATCGCAAAATTATGAATGTGAAATATTAAAAAATGATCAATGGATAAAGGACCTGGCTTTTTCAGTTGACATTACAAGTCACCTTAGTAAATTTAATCTTAAGCTACAAGGCAAACATCAAGTAGTTACCATGTTATTTGACAATATTAAAATTTTCAAACCGAAATTATTACTTTGGCAAAAACAAATTCAAAAGGAAAATTTATCCCATTCTGAATGTTGTCAATCATTCCAAATTTATTACAAAAATCACTGAAATTGAAATTTTCAGAACATGCCAACCAAATGAAGTTATTAGAAAATGAATTCGAAATAAGATTTTAAAAAATATGAAAATCAGTTTCACCTATTTGCTTCTCTATCGATTGATGCCGAAACTGTTGATGACAATTTACAATTGGAATTAATCAAAATTCAGTGTGATTCCGTATTGAAACAAAAATATATGGATGTTGGAATTACAAGTCGATCGATACCCTCAATGTGTTATGTGCAATTAGGCATATTTTATGTATGTTTGGTAGCACATATTTATGCGAACAACTATTTTCAACTTTAAAGAATAATAAAACTGTGGAAAGATCAAGATTAACAGACCAGCATGTGCAAGCAATATTGTTGATGATAAAATTAAAATATTTAATTATATCATCAACAATCATAAACAATTCTCTTATTTTGTATAAAAAATAATAAAAATCCATCTTGTAGCACTTAGAAGGATGAAGGATGCTAGCAGCACTGTGTTTACCACAGTCTCATATTGCTAGTATTTGCTATGTGTGCAAGCATAAAGTATGCACGGTGTAGCGAGTTACGAGCTATTAGCATAATGCGGCACTGTCTGTTGCGCAGTTCCACTGTTGTTTATATACAGTTTACTCCAGTAGTAGAGTGTTTGTAGTGCTTATCATGTTTACTCCATCTCTTTAAATATTTGGACATTACAATTAAAGACATAACATTTGTTATACTTTTTATTTTAGAACATTATTGGGGCTATGATAATGGATTTTATTTTTAAGTAATTTTGAATTATACTGAATTATATAATTTTATCAATAATAAACAATATTTTTTCATGAAACAAAACAACAATATATTTTATTTTTAACTAATTTTGAATTATACCAAACTATAATTTTATCGATAATAAACAATATTTTTTCATGTTTAATTTTTTTAAAAAATTTTTACCATAATTTTGATATTTTATCCAAACATGTGTACACTGTATGTATATTTCGAAAGTTGCAGAACCCCCAAGATTTCAAACCAAGAGCTGCCACTGATTGATGCTATTGAAGGTAACTTTTTTCTCACGTGCCCACTCTGCAATTTTAAAGAGTTCTTCATTGGCCATTACTTCTAACTGTAAGTTGTCACGTTCCTAAATCATTGTCATTGGCAAAGGCTATGACATTTGTTTCAGTAGTGAAAGGAAGTCTTAAAAGCAAGTCGTACTGGATGTTCCAGAAACCTGGCCCATAACAGGAACCTTGCAGGCAGCCTCGTTTGACTTCTTTCACTACAGTTGTGGTTTTTAATGTCACGGTTGCACTTCTGTCTGTTAATTTTTTGTAAGGTAGAGTAAGTTTTTTGGGCATTTTAAATCTATTAACCGATTGATCATGGCTAGCCACCATGCCGCATCGAAGGCTCCTTGCACATTGAGTGAGATCAGTAGCGTCTTTTTTTTGCTGTAGACTGTCTTCTGTGAACTCTTGAACCTCCATAATTGTGTCTACTGTGCTGGACTGAGGTCTAAATGCATATTGATTGTACTTAATAGGTTTCTTGAGTAGACATAGTGCATTATTTGGTTTATTAGGAGTTTTGCTAATTTCTTCGGATGTTTCTTTTCCTGGTTTGATTATGGGTATAACTTTTGAGCGTTATCATATTGAAGGAAATAGACTTATTTAGGCATTCATTGTAAACTGTTGTTATGAATTCTGGAAATTCGAGAAATGCTCTTAGGATTATATCACTGGTTATTCCGTCTTCTCCAGGCTTTTTTTTTTTTTTTTGGATCCATTGATTTTAATTGTGACTCGATTTCATTAGATGTAAATAAGTCATTGTCAGGAGTGTCTATGTCTGTTTTCATTCTCTAGGTTCTATCTGTAAGTTTTGTGGATTTCTTCATCTGTTGATTCATCATCATCGGGAATGAACCTCTTTATCATAATAGCTGCAGTTTCTGCTAAGTTTTGAGTGTAGATGCTGTCTTTTTTCTTGATAGTTGATAATATAAGTGTTGTCTTATTCTTGCTTGCTGCTAATTTATATATTCAATTCCAAGGATTCGATATGGTTGAAACAGTACAGAATTTTTTTTCCATGATTCTGTTTTCGCATTTGTAATTTTTGACTGACAGCTGTACTTGGTTTTATAGTAGTTCTGTCTTCTACTCTCTCTCAAATCTTGGTTATTGTATGTTCTTTATTATAGTCGTCAGAGTACATTAACACATTTTCCTAGGACTGTTAGTTCGTCGTTACACCAAAGTGTTGATTTTCTTCCATCGATGTTTAGCTTATTGGATGTTCTGAGTGTTTGGTCACTGGATTTTATTGGACTTGATGAAAGAACAGAAACATGGAAGTCTGTATCAGTTTGTACTGATGCCCAGATGGCTAGGTTTTTGTTTAAGCTGGGCTGTTGTTCGCTGTTCACATTATAGTGATCTTCTGAGATTAGGAGTGAAAATTCCCTTTTTAATGCTTTTATAAATTTCTGTAAGTGGGTTTTATTGGTGAAGTACTTTGTATTAATTCGATGGTTTGTGTTGTATATTCCATTAAATTTTTGTTACTAATAATGAAACTTAATATGCGATGGTCAGAACAACTTCTTCGCATTTCCATTCAGAAACCCGGGGTAAAATAGCGTCGTTTGCTATTGTCAGCTCAATGAAGCTGCTTTCTCTTGTATTTTCAAATGATGGACTGTTACAATCGTCGGTTAGAATGTGTAAGGAATTTGATATTATGAACTCTTCCAAATTTTTTCCTCTATTGTTTGTGTTTTCGTTAAACCATAATACTGACTGGGCATTGCTATCTATTCCTAGGCCATGGTCGATGGTAAAATCGATGATGTTGTCCTTTTTTTTAGGTCGTATTTTATGTCATCATGATAGTTTAGATACATACTTGCAGCAAAAGTTTTAATTCCTCTGTATGTAATTTCGATAAGTACTGAGTCCTTGTTGCTGTGCTGAGAAATTAATATTGTCTTGACTTCAGGATTGATCACTAGTATTGCAGCTCTCTTTTTTTCTGATCCCTTTGAAATTATTTTTTATAATTACTTGGAAAGTCGCATATTTTGTTGTTGATGTAGGGTTCTTGTATTAATGCTAGTCCTATATTTTTTCTATTTATGAGTTCTATTAAATTATTTACAGCCTTTATAGAGTGTGGAAAATTTATTTGAAGGCATGCCAGGGAAGTAGTGCTGTTTATGTTAGCTTTATTATTGCTTTCCATAATCTATGTTTTGAATTTTGAGCTGTCTGTTGTAGTTGTATGTCGGGCAGTCTTTGTTTAGTGCCATGTGTTTGTAGTCGTTTTAGGTTTTGGCATGCTTGTTGTGATTTTGGCAATTTATGCAGTTCATCTCGGACTTATTTCGTGGGCACTCTCTGAACTTATGTTCTTTAGAGCAGAATGGACAGGTGGTTTTCCCCTGCAGTCTCATGTGTAATGGTGGAATTTATTGCAGTTAAAGCACCTGAGGACGTTTACATAGTCTGCACAATGGCAAATTCTCCACAGCATTTTGACACCAGTTTTTAGCAGTTTGGTCCTCACTGTTGGGTCGACTTCAATAATTAAATTTCTCTTGTTCATTTTTCTATTTGTCATAATAAATTTCTGTGTCAGCTTTGTATCTGTTCTGAAGAGATCTTCATTCTGCATGCGAATTGAGCCAATTGTGTTGTTCATATCAATTTCACTGGAATATCATATATAATTAGTCTTGGAAGATATTTCTTGCTGGGATTTGCTACTAACGTGTCTTTGCATTCCTTTGTGATTTCGTTATGTAGCAAGTCTATGTCAATCTTTTCTTTGGATTCATTTAAGACTCCGTTATTAATACTTTTCATTTTTGTTATTCCAATTTTGATTTTCCTTGGGTCTATTTTTTCTTTGATGATATTTTTAGTTTCCTCGCTACTTAGTTGAGCTATCAGTTTCACTATTCGTTTATAGCATGGATTGTTTTCAAACTCGTCTTTGTTTTTATCATTGTTTTTAACGACTTGCGAGTATAGCTGAGTAGGCTGAGCTAAGTTAATCTGTTCCTGGTTACTTGTAGCTGCCTGTAGTTCTATTGCTACTTTAGTTTCATTTTTCATTTTATGAAAACCTTCATTAGTTTGCCAACTGTGGTTAGTATGTCCTTTTTTTTAAATCGTTTCTTAAATTACTGCTTACTTTGGCAATGTTACTCAGCAAATCTAGAGCTTTTTTGAACTCTAATTCATCTCATGCCACTATCTTAATATTATTTAAAGTTGTGCATTATAGCTTTCCTATTGAACTGCTATGCCTTCTAAGATACAAATACGCCTTCTAAGAACAAGCAGGACAACTTACAGTTGTCCTGCTTGTTCCTAGAAGTGACAATTCCATTGAATAGGCTTCAGTGGCAGCAGTTGGATGGGGTAAAGATGTTAGACCTTGCTGTAGCATCTAATCCTATTATGTCCGGAACCCTGTCCTTGAGGTAGCTGAACAATAGATAGTCTGACCAGCAGTATTCAGTTCATAAAGATAGAATAAAATTTCACTCATATGTGCTTAGAACTATGAAACTGTAGAGTAATTTATTCACTGTTAGATAGAGCACTGTGCGAGCTATTAGTCGATGCTAGATACATAGTTTTTCTGTTCTATACCGCACTAATTCAAGGTAAAAGCAGGAGCGATTTCAAGCACATCTGTTCAAATCCGAGCTTGTTCGACTTATTCTGTGTGTGTGTGTGTGTGTGTGTGTGTGTGTGTGTGTGTGTGTGTGTGTGTGTGTGTGTGTGTGTGTGTGTGTGTGTGTGTGTGTGTGTGTGTGTGTGTGTGTGTGTGTGTGTGTGTGTGTGTGTGTGTGTGTGTGTGTGTGTGTGTGTGTGTGTGTGTGTGTGTGTGTGTGTGTGTGTGTTGATCTTATTGGCAAATTTAATTCATTCTGAGTAATACTTTTCGATAAGTTTCTGTTTTGACACTAGCCACTTGTCTCCAGAAGGAATGACGTGTTGCATTAGGGGCATCCGTATGGAGTCCAGTAAAGTTGTGAAATACAAATATATGATTGATTGTGATTCCAAGATATGGAATCTGTATAAATAATGTCTTAGTTTTCCATGTCCCATTAGTAGTGTGGTTAAACCAAGAGATGGAGTGTTTTTTCAGCTGGAGTCTGAAATTGTTGATGATCAATTTTTTGATGTTTTCCATTCTTCTTCCCACCATTCTAGGCTTCTTTCTTCTGCAAGTGTTTTTATAGCAGATTTTGAGTACTTTTGGTAACTTATTCCTAGCCGTTCCTTGCTATCCGCCTTTTTAGCCAACTGATCTGCTCTCTCGTTTCCTGCAACTTCAGTACGTGCGATCACCCAGCAGAACTTGATTTCCCATCTCGATAGAGTGAGATTCCAAACCAGCTTACTTGTCTGTTCTATTAACGCTATATGGTTGTTCTGGTTTTTTATCCCGTCTATAGTGCTTCTATTGTCACTGTAAATTGTTGCTGTATTTTGATGAGGTGTTGACTTCTAATTCCTGGAGATATATAATTGAATGAACTATAGCAAGTTGTTCTATTTGGTTGTTGGAACAGAGAGGATGCAGTCTTGAGCAGCATTCTTGTATAATGGACTACCTGTTATATGCAGCGAATGTACAGCCTACATTCCTCCTGTTTTGCTTCCATTAGTGTATATATGGAATTCATCACTATCAGAGCTTTCCTTCTTAATATTGTTTTCTTTGCTGGTTGAGGCCACTTACTCTAGTGAAGCGGACGTTCATAGCAATTTGGATCAATGTGAAAATTTTCATTATATTTTCCAGAAGTGACTTCCTATATTAGAGATAATTCTTGTATTTTCATACAGATCGGTGTTAGAGCTGCAATAATGCAAGATGCCTCGAAAGATATTGTCCTGTATGGCTATAAGGCGTTGAACTCTGTTTAGCTTTTGTCGATTTTTCTTTGATTTTAGTGAATGTTTCCAGGCAGGTGCAGTGTAAGATATTAATGATAGTATAGCTCCAGTATATATATATATATTGTTTTCAGCTCTCATTGGCCTAATCTCCACATAATCCTTGCAGACTTTGCTAGAAGATTTACAATTTGTAAGCTTTTTTTGGCAACATATGATATGTGCTTGTTGAAGGTAAATATTTCATCTGTCATTACTTCTAGGTATTTTAGCTCACTAGGTACCTCGAGAACTTCCCTGTTTAGGAAGACCATAACAGGTTGTTTTGATTTTTTACATGAGATACGAAGCACTTTATTTAGACTTGCTGCTGTTGAATGCAAGTTTCTTCTCGCATGCCCACTCTGCAATTTTAAAGAGTTCTTCGTTGGCCGTTACTTCTAACTGTAAGCCGTTCTGTCCCCGAATCATTATCATCGCATCATCGGCGAAGGCTATGACTTTTGTTTCAGTAGTGAAAGGAAGTCTTAAAAGCGAGTCGTACTGGATGTTCCAGAAACCTGGCCCACAAAAGGAACCTTTTGGGCAGCCTCGTTTGATTTCTTTCACTCATGGTTGCTCTTTTGTCTGTGAAATAATTTTTTGTAAGGTGCAGTAAGTTTTTTGGCATTTTAAATCTATTAACTGATTGATTATGGCTGGCCACCATGCAGCATCAAAGGCTCCTTGCATATCGAATGAGATCAGTAATACGTCTTTTTTTTTGCTGTAGGCTGTCTTCTTTCAACTCTTTAACCTCCATAATTGTGTCTGCTGTGCTGGACTGAGGGCTAAATGCATATCGATTGCTGTTTAATAGGTTTCTTGAGTAGACATAGTGCATTATTCGATTTATAATGAGTTTTTCTAGTACCTTACCAGCAATGTTTATGAGACTGATTGGTCTGCATTGAACAAAATAAGGATTTCTCAACAGGAGAATATAAGTCATGTCACATAGTTGCACAGTAGTCCATACAGTATGTTCACCTTTGCATGTTTATTATTATTATTACCCAGGCATCTCTGTGGATTCATAGACTGATTATGGAAGACCTACTCTAACCATTGTTCACACCATACTCAATATCATACATATCTCACCATTCCAAATATAGACAAGTCTGTATAATTGCAGTTGCAGTCACGGTGTTGAAGAGATTGGTCAGCAATAGAATACAAGATTGAGTTGACAGACAGTATTCTTTATGATGGTCAGCATGGATTTGTAAAAGGCACATCTTGTTTTAGCAAGTTACTTAAATCTTATGAAAAGGTGATGTGTTACATAAGCGGAAATCATATACAGTGCTCTCTTGGACTTTGCAAAAGAATTTAATAGACTACCATATGATATGTTGATGGGCAAACTGTGGACAATAGGAATAGCTAGCATATTAGTTAGATGGATTGGCGATTGGTTGATACCAGCAAGTGATATATATATATATATATATATATATATATACACATTTTATACCCAAGGTAAAAATACTTTCTACATATATATATACATATATATACAGGATGGTTCAAAATTCCACGTACAGACTTTGAGGGGAGGTAGAGAATATCAATATCAACCATATTCACATAGGAAAGCATGACTGGAAACGCCACCAGAATGTACTAACAGGGGCACAAAGATACAGAAATAACACAAGGCAGTAAGTAGTGTAAAAAACTTTATTAGGCATAACTAGACAGTTCAATAGTAGTTGAATACATAATATGGTAAATAAGGTGCATGTCTACCATCTCAGCATTCGTAAAATGACACATGTTCTTCTTACGATGTCAAATGCTTGAATGAGGAAGCCCCAATTGCTCACCTGGAGTGATGGCGAACAGCGCCACATATCACTTTCAGGTGGCGTTATGTCATGCTTTTGTATGTGAATATGGTTGATTTTGATGTTCTCTACCTCCCCTCAAAGTTTGTATGTGGAATTTTGAACCACCTATATATATATATATGACTACTAATATTAACTCAGAGTTGGGATATGTTCATTTTTTATATAAACTGACTAAAAATCCGAGAATTATAACAAATTGAAATTTGTTTGATACAGGATCGACTTCATCAGGCGTTAAGAACATAGAAAGCTATTAAGAGACAACGAAAAAAACATTCAGACACTCTAAAGCTATAAATTCGACTGTAAGTTACAGTTATTATGAACTTGAGCTATAGTCTGTGTTAAAGTTCTATTGTTGTACACCTGTATGTGGTTCCGCGAGATCTCGAGTATCTGATAGTAGAGCTGAAAGAGTAAGAAGTGGAAATAACCAATTCCATGAGGACTAAAGAGACCAGGCAAGGCGGGTGACTTGGTTGGTGAGGGTAGCTAAAGAGAGGTATGAACAGCAGTTAGCTAATGAAGCCAAAAAGAATCCTAAGGAGTTCTTTGATATGTAGCCAGCAAAAGAAAGAATGATTATGATAGGGAAGAGAGACTGACCGTAAGTGAGCAAGAGGTGTATGGGGAGTTGAGCAAACTAGATGTAAATAAGGCTGTGGGACTTGATAATAAATCACCATGTATTCTGAAGGAATGTGCCAGTGAGTTGACATCTGCCTTGACATATTTTTTTAATACTAGTCTTGCACTTGGTCAAGTTCCTAAAGAGTGGAAGGAGGGCAAGATTGTGCCACTTCATAAAGGAGGTGATCGAACTCAAGCATCAAACTATAGGCCTATCTATGCGTCATGTGTTAGTTAAGTTGATGGAGAAGCTTGTGAGAACTAGGATTCAGAATTGGGTTGAAAACAATAGTATTATCTTTCATGGACAGCATGGATTTGTTAATGGGAGGTCATGTTTTAGTAATCTACTTACTTATTACAATAAGGTGACTGCATCCATGGACAGAGGAGAACGATACACAGTAATATACTTAGATTTTGCAAAGGATTTTTTTTTTAGATTACCTCATGATAAGTTGATAGTCAAACTGGAGTGGATGAGGTTGGATATTAGATTGGTGCATTGGATTGGAGACTGGCTATCTGATAGGTATCAACTGGCTATCTGATTGGGGATGGGAATGAGGATGTAAGTTCAATGTTGCAAAATGTAGGGTTTTAAAATTTGGAAAACAAAAATGGGATGCAGAATTTATGTTTGGTGAGGATATATTGTCGGAGGTAGAGGAAATAAGAGATCTGGGGGTGATAATGGATAAGGATCTGAAATTTAGGGGACACATAGCCAAAATTGTGAAGACAATACAAAGGCCTCTGGGAATGATGTGGAGGACACTGACTTGTAGAAGTAGGGAGATTCTTGTTCCATTCTATAAGGCTTTGATTATGTCGCACATGGACTATTGTGCCCAGATTTGGTCACTAGGTTTTCAAAAGGATGAAGATATGTAGGAAAGGGTCCAGAGGCAACTGACTAAGGCAGTTTCTAACCTCTGGAATGTCGAGTATGAGGAAGGATTGAGAAGAATCAACTTGCAGAGTCTGGTGGATAGGAAGAAGAGGGGAGATATGATAGAGACCTGCAAATTAGTGAGGGTTTGTAGGATCAATGCTGGAAAGGTTCTACAGAAATTAGTGGGAGATCAGGGGAGAACCAGAGGCCACCCCTGGAAACTATAAAGAGGGTGTGAGTAGGGCAGTCAGAAACAGGTTTTTTTCATGCAGAGTTGTGAATGATTGGAATGCCTTGCCTGAAAACGTGGTGTCTGCAGAGAATTTGAGTATGTTTAAAGCACGGTATGATGAGCTGTGGGTATGATAAAAGCACCTCCTAGATGAGTCTTTGACTTCATGCGGTGGGTAATAATAATAATAATAATAATAATAATAATAATAATATTTTTTTGTGAAATCTATTGTGATATTGTCAGCATAGCACCAATGCAATGAACAATGGTGGCAAAGACTATTTTGTCCAGCGATTTGATTTTGCATAATTTTATTCAGTGCAATGTGTGTGTGTGTGTGTGTGTGTGTGTGTGTGTGTGTGTGTGTGTGTGTGTGTGTGTGTGTGTGTGTGTGTGTGTGTGAAATGTATTCATTGAGAAAATTAAAGAATATGTGGAAGGAAATTGAAACTGGAGAGAGAGTATGTATTAAGTGTTTCAAAACTGAGTGTCTGTTAGGTGACGAGAACTGAGCAAATGCCGATGGTAAGATGGAAAATTATGTTATTAATGTCGAATGTGATGCCTTGGAAACAGAGGAGAACAAAATGGACATTAATGAAGAAATAGCTTGCTTAAATGTTATCCTTCATAGGACAAAGTGCGAATTGAAAAATTATAGATGCGGCAAGAGATTAACAGGGCTGAAAAGAAAATGAAGCAGGTGGTCTGATGGAATAATAAAGAATTAGTGGACAAACAAGAAACACAAGTTAAGGAGAAAATCATGTGTGGAGACTCAATGATTGGGGAGTACTTAATGAAAGTGTGACAAAATCCTGTTTCCTTGGTGCAAAAATTCATGCTATTAGCCGCACCATCCAGATGAAAAAAAGGTATGTCAAAGGAAATGATTGTCTTGGTTGGTACAAATGATTTGAGAGGCAAGAAGTATTCTATGAGGGAGGTTGTAAAAGAGCTGTTAGAAGAGGCAAAACTGAAGAGTGGTAAGGTGAACATTGTAATCAGTGGCAGCCGGTGAAAATTTTAAGTGGGGGTGCTGCATATACAAAATAAAAAAAAATAATAATAAATTATTTTTTTCCTAATCAGTAACCAATTTATTAATAAATAAATTTACATATTAAAAAATTGCTTTATTAAAAATATTTCACCCTAACCACGAACAAACACCAATAATAAAAGTTTCGTATCTCACAGAAATAACTTGTGCAAGCAAACGATACACTGCCCAAAAGAGCAGTGTCAGATTCACTAGTTACGTGCAATGAGAAATGCAAATGAATATCAGCGAGTCTGGCTGCAATTGGTTGAACATGATAATTCGACACTGCGTTAGATCGCAGTGTATTTGTTTCGTAATCTAAAGCGTTAATCGAACAATTCATATTATTGACTATTCAATCAATGTTGAAACATAAGCTGTAACCTTTAACATGTTAGATTGCATTTATATAATGTTGTAAGCATTGTTATTATTTATAAACACAAACAAAATTTAAATTTTTCATTTTTTTCTTGGGGATGCTGCAGTGTTGCAGTGCTTATGTACGGGCAGCCACTGATTGTAAGTCTCCTACCATGCTAGGATAGAGGTGAACTGAATAGCAGGGCATTGATAGCGTCTATATACCAGGGGTCGGCAACCTTTTTTGGATTGAAGAGCAATTTTTAAAATTATATCTGTTAAAAAAAAATAAAAAAAAAAAATTAGCCTGCAAAGTATACCCTATTTGATCACAAAAGAAACAAAGATATTATGAAAGAATTAAACCAAGAACCAGTAATTGAAAAAATTAAAAAATATAAACATAGATGGATGGAACACGTTCAAAGAATGAAAACAGAAAGATTACCAAAACAAGCCTTAAAGTACAAGCCATTAGGAAAAAGAAAACCAGGACGTCCTCTTAAACGATTCAACGATGACTTCTAAGGCCGGAACAGGCCATACTAGGCCTAAATCCTTGATATGTATGATGATGATGATGATGATGAAAAAAATTTAACAAGCCGCACGCAGTGATGAGCAACCAATGGTCTGCAGGTTGCATGCAGCCCTCTCAGGTTTTTTGTGTGGTTCACGGTGTTCATTTTGTATGGCAGAATTAGTATATTTTAATTAAAAATCTATTTTATGAATGTTTATTTTTACATGTGGATTTATTTGTGCAGGTTAAAAAATTAAAATATAGCTAAATAATGGAAAATAAATTAATACTTTATCAAAGAAAAAGAAAATATTCTTTATGCAGATTGAGCCAAGTATTTGATTTATTATTTAATTGCTCATCACTGCTTTAAATTTAGAAACTACATTGAAAAATATTATAATTAAATTATTTATTCAGTTTTTTTTTTTTTTTTTTTTTTAGTTTTTTTTTTTACAGTAACACGTTTTCATACTTGTGAACACAGGGGTGGCATGTCACACGAAATTATATGATATTTTTAAATATTAAATAATAAAACAAATATTTGCTCCTCCTTACAAAAACATGTATAAAATCCAATAACATACCTATTTCTTTCATTTTTTTTTAAATTTAAAATATCTTCTTAGTGCAACTTTTGCTGTTGAACTTCTTGGGATAGTTTCTCAATATGCATCGTATATGCCATAATTTTCATTTTCAAACATGAAAAAAGACTCGTGTTGTTTAATAGATTTCTCAATTTACTTTTAATAAAATTCATATTAGAAAATATTTGCTCACAGAAATATGTCGATCCGAAAATCGATAGAAGTCCAAATGCGTATGTTTGAAATCACCGAATGTAAGTGTCCGGTAAACAATTCCATGTGTCAAATACAATCTTATCTTGCTTTTTAAGATCTTCTATTTCAGACCATTGTTTTGTATTGCAAGGGTAGATTTTTTCTCTTTCCAACTCCTCTAGGTCAGCTTTAAGATTTCTAAATTTTGAATTTCACAAATCCTAGGTTTTCAGGTCCTCTAACTGAAGTTGAAATGCAGCCTCATCAATTCCAGCAAAAGGTGAAAAATTTAATTCGGCAGAATTAATTTCAAGTGGTCGCAATAAAAATGTCAAGTGGTCGCAATAGAAAGAACAAGGCAACATAGTTGCCTTGTTCTTTCTAAATTCCTCAAATCTCCCATTAAATGCAGGTTGCATATAGTATGCCCACACTTTTGAGATCTCCACTTGGAAACTTGCCAAGAATAGTCAATTCATGCTGAAGGGGAGAAAGAAATGAAGGACAAGTACGAATTGGTCGCCAACATGCGAAATCACGTGCTTTACAGGTAAATTTTTCCAACTGTTATACAAGCAACATAGTTAACTACAATGATCATAAAACAGAAGTTAATTTTCCGATGTGTAATAATGAACAACTCATCCCGCAATACGGATTGACCTATTATCGGAATGGATTCTCCTTTTTGTGACATGCGCAGAAGTGTCGAAGGGTCACTAATCTGTGGGCGAACTATATTTACCACAATTTCTTTGAAAAAGGTTAAATTTATGGAATTATTATCAGCTTGTTATTGTTGATATTCCTTCAATGTAGGAAAATGTAATAATGTACCTTTCTCTAAGTCTGTCGAAACAAATATAATTTTTGTTCAAACGAAATCACTTCTTCTTAAAGCAAAACTGCTGTATTTCCCCTTCCCTGTAGTTTCTTATTTAGTGCATTTAAACGGGAAGTCGTATCCACCATAAAGTAGAATTTTCATAAAATGTAAATAGAATATAAAGAAGGATTATCGCATACGATTTCAAAGAGTTCAAACATGACAGTATTAAATTTTTCAGCATCGCATGTACTATTTTCAATTGTAAAATATTCTTGACTTAATGTAAAATGTCCTTGATTAAATGTAAAATGCCCTTAATTTATTGCAAATGCTAAATTTAGGGTTTTTAGTTTCTAATTTAATAAATAACATTCATTTTGCATTATTCAAAAATAGATTGTTTAATAACAATTTTAAAAATGAAAAGAGCTGCAATTATTCATTCAAAGAGCCGCAGGTTGCTGACCCCTGGTCTATACATAGATGAATAAGTCTATACATAGATTATGCAGAAGGAATGATGTAGTCTGTGTTTGACAGAAAGAAGCATTTGTTCAGTGCTGATGGACTGCATCTACCATATATGTTGGTGTATAGGATGACCAGTGTATAAGACGAGGCCTAGATTTTAGGCTATTTTTAGGTTTTAAGCTTATGTCGGTTGTATAAGACAACCCCCCCCCCCCCAATTTCTTCTTTCTTGTATTAATGCAACGTTAGGTGTAGTTGTTATATCCATTATTTTTTTTGCATAGCATAGATTTAGTATTTACGTGAATTACCCTAATTAAAAGTGATTATCCCCATTTTTAATTATTAATTTTGCTTTTTTTTTAATTTTAGGATTATTAAAATTGTTATCATTTAAAATCATGGAATCAGCAACAAAATGAAGAAAGTATGAAGCTTGATTTAAAATAAAGGTAATTGAAATGGCAAAGCAAACTAATAACTGTGCTGCTGCAAGAAAGTTTGACATAACCAAGAAGATGATAAGAGAATGGAGGAAGAAAGAAGATATTTTTAAAAAATTGCCAAAAAAATGTGTGATGAGAACAGGGATCACTCAATGGCTGCAACTGGAAAAATCACGTTGCAGAATGGGTGTTCGAACAAAGGCAGAATGGTTATCTTGTTACAAGAAATATGATTAGAACATATGCACTAAAATTGTCAAGATTGAATCCAGATGAAAGTATAGAATTTCAAGCTACTTCAAGCAGATCTTGACCACAAACTTACCAGTTTCCATAAATTTATTACTCAGTTGAGACAAGAACACAAATTTCTATTGTCAAATATTGAAAATATGGATGAAACTCCTATGAGCTTTGATATGATAAGTAATAAAACAGTGGAGTCTAAAGGTAGTAAGAGTGTGCTAGTTCGAAGTACAGGCCATGAAAAAACAAGGTTTATTGTTGTGTTGCCATGTTTGTCTGATGGAACCAAGTTAAAACCAATGATCATCTTCAAACATAAATTAAACCTAAGATAAAATTTCCTTCAGGTGTTTTTGTATATTTTCACAAAAAAGGATGGATGGACGAAAATGGTGTGAAATTATGGATAAATAATGTGTGGAACATGCGACCAGTGGTATAATGAAGAAACACAGTTTATTAGTATGGGATATGTTTCATAGGCATTTAACTGAGAATACTAAAAGTCTTCTAGGAAAAAAAAACACAAAAATTGCTGTTGTACCAGGTGGTTTAACTTCTATATTGCAACCACTAGATGCCTGCTTGAACATACCATTTAAAGATCACATATCAGAAGAGTAGAATAATTGGAATGTTGACTTGAAAAATCATTTACAAATGGTGGATCTTTGCATCACTTGATATGTTGTGCAATTTTGTGATCAAAGCATGGAATAAAGTAAAAGTAGAGACTATAATAATATCATTTAAAAAGTGTGTTATCTCCAATATGGATGGTACAGAAGATGATCTGTTGTGGGACACTGATGTTGATGAAAACGAAATCAATTCACAGGATTCGAACTGGGATCCATATGGCAATCATTTAAACAATGAATCTGAAGAACTATTTTCAACAGATGATGAAGAAAATTAACATGAAAATTGAGGTTAATAATTATTATTTGTTTTTTAAGACTTACATCTATTGTAATATTTTAAATAAATTTATGTAACAAAAAATTAATCTGATTTGTTTATAAATACTGCCTATTTTCTTATATAACGATGTATTGTAACTACCTAAATGTTCAGTCAAGAAATTAAGCCTCCCTTTTTATACTCGCCGTATAAGATGACCCATGATTTTGAGGTGTTTTCTGTAGTATTTGAGAGTCGTCTTATATGCCAACATATATGGTAAATGGTTTTGGGTATTGGAGAGAGCTTTGTTCATTGAGCATGCTGAAATGCAAGTTCAAGAAAACTTAAGCAATTAGGGGGGGGCAATTTGGTTGAATTGACCTATTCAACCAAATATTGAATAGGGTAGTCATTTCAAGAAGTGAAGGTGGGTAGGTGACTAAAGGGATGCTGCAGTTTTTATGTACTAATGCAAGAAGTATGAGGATCAAATGGGAGGAATTTTTGGCATTGGTTAGTGTAACCTTGCCAAAAGGCATTAGTGAGACTTGACTAACATCAAATGATATAGTTACAGGGATTGAATGTGAAGGGTTTAGTATTTTCAGGGAAGATAGAGAAGATAGGATGGGCAGAGTACTGCTGATGATTGCAGATGAATTGCAGCCAAAAAGAATAGGAGACAGGTGGGAGGGTGGATTTTCATTTGAAACTATCTTGTGTGAGATTGTTTCAAACTGTGTGCTATATTGCAAATGTTGCAAAGACTGCATATCATGATGCTACTGTGATATGAAGTCCTCTGCCATGTAGGGATATGGAAGTGGTTGTGCTACTGGCCAGACCACATTTGGACTATTATGCTCCGATTTGGTCATCTTGGTTTAACCTCCCCACCGGCCAATGTGGATGAAATAGTGATACCAAATTGCACTTCTTATCCATGTTATTCAACGGGTTTTAAAGCTTCGTATCCAGATTTATCTTGACGTTTATAGATGTCGTGGCCGGTTGGGGGGAGGGGGGGTTAAATGTGATGTAGAAACATTGGAGATGGTCCAGAGACAAGTGACTAAGACAATATCAGGACTTTGGAATGCTGGCTATGGAGAGAGGTTGAAGAAATGTGGATTGCATAGTTTGGTGATTAGTCGGAAAAGATGTGATACGATAGAGGCATTTAATTTAGTGAGAGGATTTTATCAAATTAATCCAGACGGGATTATAAAAAGAGTAGAAGGTGAGAGGGGAAGAATCAGAGGTCATTCCTGGAAGTTATATAAAAGTGTGTTGAAGAAGGAGTAGATTTTTTACATGGTGAATTGTCAGTGAATGAAACGTATTACTAGAATGTGTGTTAATACAAGAAGTGTTAAGGATTTTAAGATTCAGTATGATAAATATGTTGTCAGTTGAATGACCCTCCCATGATGAGTCTGTCACCTCCAGGGAGGGCACAACAGCAATAATAATTATAATGATAATAAAAACCCCTTTTCCCATTCTGTTCCCACCCGTACTCTCTGAAAATATCATATCCCTATGCAATCTATTGCTATAGCTATATCATTATCTGTCAACCAAGTCTCACTAATGACTTTTGGCCAAGTTGAACTAACCGATTACAAAAATGCTTCATCATTATTCCAAATTCTTCTCACATTAGTGTACATAAACTGCAGTAATACCCGTTTCATCTCACAACCTTCTTTACATTTTGTGTAAGATCACGCCCAGACAAATTCCTAAACTAGAAATCATGATGAAAGTAGAACGAGGTATCCATGATCTTCCGCCAGCAATGGCCAATAACGTGCGACTAGATATAGCAAGCATTCTAAACAAGGCTAAGCCTCCAAAAAGTAATATGCCACGTAAGCAAATAACTGCCCTAAAAAGCTATATAATAATAAAAATATTATTATTACAAAAGCTGATAAAGGAAGTGCAACAGGTATCATGAATCAAGAAGAGTATAACAGAAAAATGCAAGATCTTCTTGTGACAGTTCCATGTATCAAATTATACATCGAGACCCTACAATGTCTCAAAAGAAAAAAGTCCGAAAATTACTGAAAAAAGTGACCTCATGGCCCAAAGAAATCATCAGGAAAATAAAACCCATTCATGTTAAACCACCCCATATTATCGATTACCAAAAATCCACAAAACTAATATCCCCCCCCCCCCCCTCATAGTCGATAGCATAGATAGTCTCACATATAAACTGGCCCGGCATTTAGCCAAGTCACCCCCCCCCCCCCTTACTGGCAACTCCTCTACTTTTGTAAAAAATTCATTCCATTTCAAAACACTGGTTAAAAATCTAATCCTAAACAATTCAGACATAATGGTTAGTTTCGATGTCACCTCCTTATTTACCAATGTACCACTTATAGACACTCTTGATTTAATCAAGTCTAAATTTCCCCCTGATATTTTTGAATTATTTAAATTTACAATGAATGCAGGTTACTTAACATGGGGAGGAAAATTCTACAAACAGATTAATGTTACTGCTATGGGTCCCTCCCCTCTCTTCCCCATTAGCAAATTTTTACATGGAACACTTTGAAAACAAACCACAGCTACATACACAAGTGTGGTTATGCTATCTTTGGATGCGTTTGTCACAAGACACTTTGGATGCGTTTGTCACCTACCTAAACAGCCAACACCCCCAAAATCCACTTCAGAAAAAGAATCAAATAACTGTTTACCATTTCTTGACACATTAGTCACCTGCCTTTCAGATGGATCACTATCTTTTTCTATTTAGAGAAAGCCTACACACACACACACACAGGAAGATACCTACATAAACAATCGCATTATCATCTAGTCCAACAGTATGGCATTTTGAAAACACTTACACACACAGAGCCAGAGCCATTTGTTTTAACGATACAGCTCTGACCACAGAACTCCGATATCTGCGCCATACATTCTTAGCCAACGGCTACAATCCCTATAAAATAGATAAAATACTACATAGGCCCATTACTCTGCCCTCCCCCTAATATACAAGAATACAACATGACCGTTTCTATTCTCTATATCAGAGGTACATCGCAAAAGATAGCCAAAGCTTTGTTGAAACATGGCCTTCGCACCACTTTCAAACCTCATGTTAAGCTGGCAACTCTGATCTGCTCGCCTAAGGATAAACTTCACCCTTTAGCATACCCAGGAGTGTATGAAGTTCCTTGTGACTGTGACTTGGCCTATTATGGGCAAACAGGAAGATCAGTGAACATCCCCCCCTTGAAGAACATGAAAGATACATTCGCTACTATTACTATGGCAAGTCAGGACTGGCAGACCACGCTTTAGACACTCCTTCACACAGGATTAGATGGAGGAAAACGAATGTGCTATTTTGGAGTCATTATAGATCTGAAAGGTTATTTTTTGAGTCAGCAATGGCTTTGTAGAATTCTCCCAACCTTAACAAATATGGTTGCATTAATTTGCCAAACATTTGGGAGACGGTTATCCTAAGAAAAACTCCTGCATAGCTGTTTTTTTTTTTTTTTTTTTTCGTTAGAGGGTGCCAAAAATAGGACTTTAGATCTTTTGTCTTTTGCAATTATATTGTTTCACTCACTGACTGTCGTGTGTACAAGTGTGTTGTGCTCTGATGATGCTGAGTTGAAAATCAGCAAAATATAAGCGTTAATAAAACATCTTTGTGAAAAAAGTGTGTGGTGTTGTTAATACCGTGAAAAATAAGTCATGAATCATATAATGACTCTCTCATCTCTCCACTTGTTTAGGTTGCCTGAATCCACACTTACCAGCATTCCCCCCCTGCCCCCAGCCCATTCAAATCATTCTGCAAGTACTGCATATCAGCAGCTTTCTTGATTACCCTACCTATCTTTGCATCATCAGCAACTAGCTGTATGTTGCTTGTCAAATCCTTCCCAATATCATTAATGTACAGATTGAATAACAGTGGACCAAGCACTGATCCTTGTGGTACACCACTTGTTACCTTAAACCTTGCAGACTCAGATCCCTGGTATTTCACTTTTTGATATCTGTCAGTCAGCCATCCTCTTATCCATGCTAATATTGTATAACCCAAACCCATTTTTTTTCCAATTTAAGCAACAGTCTACCTTGCTGTATTCTGTCAAAAGCCTTAGCAAAATTCAAAAGTATTATGGTGTATCCATTCCTCTTGTCTAGTTCAGTGGTATCATTTTTATGGAATGTGCGTAAGTTGCTAAAACATGAACTTCCCTTAGTAAACCCATGTTGTTCATTGCAAAGTAGAGATTCACCCATTTCTGAATGCGAGCCCTAACCAGTTTTTCCAAAATCTTCACCACCACTCCTGAGATACTAATTGGTTGATAGTTGGATATATTGACCACCCTTGTGCAATGAAATCACCATACATTCTTCCCATTCCTGCAGAATGTTCCCTATTCTGAGACTCATGTTAAACAGCCTGGTCAAAGGAATGGCCAGTTCAGCTGAACACTCTTTTAGCACATGTGCTGATATTCCATCAGTCCCTATTGCTGAAATCTTATTCAATTTGTGCAACAGCTCTAAAACCTTGACCTCTCACACCTGTGTTTCTTCATCTAGTGGAGAGGTAACAGTGAGCTCAATGTTGCATTCACCAGGTTGATAGCTTTTAACAAAATGGGCACTCATTAACTGAATAACCTCTTCTGCATCTGTAACTGTCATTCCATCTGGATTTATGAGAGTCATTCTTTCATATTCATTCTTTCTTTAACTTGCAGAATATTGATAGCATTCTTGTGGATTGTCTTTAGCATGCAGATCCAGTTTCTTTTCATACTCAGATTTTGCTTTCCGTACAACAGTTGTGACTATTCTAACCTGCTTATGATGTTCATAAGACGTCCTCCTTAATCCTTATGCAAACGGTATTCCTTCCACGTATATATATATATATATATATATATATATATATATATATATATATATATATATATATATATATATATATATATATATATATATATATATATATATATATATATATATATAAACAGTCAGAGAACCTATAAGCACATCAGTGTGGGGTGCATGTGAGGATTGAGGAAGTTTATCAACATTTTTCTTGATGGGTTGTAGTATTGGTTGTTTGGAAATACTTCATGAGGAAGGCTGTTCCAGAAAACAGAAGTAGATAGAATAAAAGAGAAAGAGGAAAAGCAGATTCAGTGTGTTTGCAGTTTTACTCAAAGGGATGCTGGACAGCTGCTGCTTCTGTTTTAACACACCCAACAGAAAGTGGAGCAATGATGGGTGCTAGTTCATTGGGGTAGTGACTATGGAAGTATCTGTAGAACAGACACAGTGCTGAAACATTGCATTTGTGATATTAATGTTGAAGTGAGTCTCTAAGGGAGGGAGGAAGAGTCTGTGAGCCAAATTGCTTTCCTCTGGACAGCACTGAGAATTTTTAGGGAGGTTTTAGGTGGATCACCCCAAGCCTGTGACTGCGAGTAGTATTCTAAGGATGGGCAAATTTAGGATTTGTATAGAGTTAGTAGCTGGATTTCTATAAAATAGCATCTTGACATAAGAAAAAGGCTTATATTTTTGGATGCTGAGGAAGCTATTGAAGTAATATGTTTATGTCAGGAGAGTTTGGAGGTAAATTTTAGTTATGTAATCAGAGAGATGTGATCCTGTCTGGTAATTTGTGTATTACTGAAGGTAGGGGGTAGGTGACTGAAATCCATTTTTTTGGAGAAAAGGCAACACTGTGTTTTGGTGGCCAGATTGTTCTTACACCATTGAAGGATGTTATATAGATCAACATTTAAGGCACCGGTTGAAGATGATCTTAAAGCTGAGGGTGTCTGAGTACTGCATGATCTCAGCACCTACCTCTGGATCCTCTCCACTTCCTCTTCTTTGGGCAACTCATCTATTGATAGTGGTCCAGATTGTCTTATTAAATCCATATAAAGAGGAATAATAAAACCTGATGAGCTGTTTTGTCCCCTTTGCCATTATACTCCCTGTGTAAAATCATTCCAATATTCTTTGTTTCATCAATTTCCTGTGGTTCAGTTCCATCAGTGTAATGCATAGCTTGTGATCTCTTCATCCCAAAGTGCATGACCTTTGCAACATTAAACTAACAGCCGTTATAATTTTCATATACTTCCACTGTATTTAAATCATTATGTAGGATCTCTGTATCCTGTTCCACCCAGTTTGGATCATCTACAAACAAAGTAAGCAAATGTGACTAACAGTAAGATAACATGCGAGACTGATGGTTAGAAAGAAAATGAGCTTAACCATAATGATAAGATAGCATGCAAGAATGATGGCATGAAAGAGAATGTAACTGACAATAAAATAGCCAGCATTAAAGGCAACAAGGAAGAGTGCAACTGATAAGGTAGTGAGTGTGAATTGCAGCAAGAAATTGATTCAAGACATGAAAGCAAAGTTGGTGAAGACGAGGCAAGAGATGAAGTGTGTGTGTGTAGTGAAAGGAATAGAATTATAGATATGCATAAAAGAATTACTATTATTATTATTATCACGGGCGACTCCAAGGAGTCCTTAGACTCATCGAGGAAGGCCCTAAACATCATGTCCCTCACAACTATTCGACATTTGCACAATATCTATCATACTTTGCCTTGAACTCATTCACTGTCATAGCACCCACAACAGACTCTGGTAGCTTGTTCCACTCATTCACCACTCTAAAAGTAAAAAATCCAGCTCTAACACCCTTACTAACCACACTCTTCCCCAGCTTCCATGGATGTCCCCTAGTCCTCCCACCACCAGTCCTGTTCTTAAAAATATCCTCTGAATTAATCCTATAGAAACCCTTCAGCAATTTGACTGTCTCAATCATATCTCCCCTTTTCTGCCTATCAGCCAATTTCTGCAACCCACAAATCTTCAACCTGTTTTCATAAGGTTCATTCCATAGACCTGCTATCATCTTGGTCACTCGCCTCTGGATCCTCTCAACCTCCTCCCCTTCAAGAAGAAATCTAGGTGACCATATCTGGGCACATTAGTCGAGATGGGGTCTTATCAAGGCTCTTAATGGACTTAATGCTGACCCTTGATGCAAGCCAACTGTTACATGAAAACTTTCTGTCTGTCTCAAACAGGTCCGAACACTTGTCTTCACATTTCTGTACATTTCCCACACCAACCAGACATATTTCTCCGGCACCTTCTTCTCCCTCAGACACCTCCAGACTTCTTGCTTTGGCACTCTATCGTATGCTTTCTCCAGATCAATAAATACCAGATGTAGCTCCCTTTGTTTCTCTCGATATTTTTCCATCATCTGCCGTAACCCAAAGATAGCATCTGTTGTTGATCCTTTGCAATCTCCACCTCCTCCCTCAATCTACCATCAAGAACCCTTTCTAGGATCTTCATTGTGTGGGACATCAACTTTATTCCTCTGTAATTTTTACAGTCTTGTGCATCCCCTTTACCCTTGTAGATGGGAACAAGAGTACTCTCAATCCATTCCTCGGGTATATTTTCCTGTTGGCAAACTTTCATGAACAGGTCCCACAGCAGGTCAATTCCCTCTTCCCCCAGTGCCTTCCATGCCTCCACTGGAATTCTGTCAGGGCCCACCGCTTTTCCATTCCTCATCCTCTTCATGGCCTCCGTCACTTCCATTCTACTGATGTTCTGCACCATCCCCTCAGAAGGCTGCCCATCTCCTCTGTGAGTCCTTGCATTTTCCTCATTCAAAAGTCCCTCAAAGTATATTCTACATCTGTTTCTTATGTCCACATCCCTCCATAATACTCTTCCTTCAGCATCTTTGATCTGCTTCACATGTAAGATGTCCTTAGCTGCTTTATTTCTACATTTCGCTAGTTGGTAAATTTTTCTCTGTCCTTCCTTTGTTTCTAATTGATCATACAGATCTTGATATGCCATGGCCTTCACCTGTGCCACAACTCTCTTGGCTTCTTGCTTTCTCTCTTTGTACACCTCTCTGTCCTCTTCCACTCTTGACTCATCCCACTTCTGCTTTGCCTTCCTCTTAGCTGTCACTGCCACTTGTACATCATTATTCCACCACCAACCCTCCTTCTGTTCTCTAATCTTTCCATATGTCTCACCAAGCCATATGCTGCTAGTAAAAGAAAAACTGTACATGGCAGAACGATTTTAAGGAACGCCGATGGTAGGGAGGTCACTGAATCAGTCGGTATAGTAGAATTACTGAGTGAGCATTTTGCAAGAGTATATCATTCAGGTGGTGACGTTGAAGGAATGAAGGAACCATTAGTTTATATGGGAATTGTGGTGAATGAATAGAAGGTGACTAGTCAAATACAGAACCTTATTGTGAATACATCTGTGGGATTGGATGATATATCAGCACGGGTCTTACGTGAAGCGGCTAAAGAATTGTCAGTGCCCTTGACCTTATTGTTCAATCTGAGACTAGGGTCTGGTTTAGTCGCGAAGGGGTGAAAAGAGGGGAAAATAGTTCCACTGCATAAAGGAGAATCCAAGACTACTGTTGGAAATTACCGAACGATCAGGATATCAGGAGTCGTTGTCAAGATCTTGGAGAAAGTAGTCAAGGGTAAAATACAGGTGAAAATGAGATAATGTATGGGGGACAGCATGGTTTTGTGAAGGGTAGATCATGCCTCAGTAACTTGCTCAAGTTTTATAACACAGGTAATGGGTTTACAGTGATACTGCTGGACCTGGCCAAAGCCTTTGACAGGATACCACATGGAAGTCTAATCCACAAACTGCAACACATGGGAATGGATTATAGGGTTGGTGAGAATAATAGGAGGGTGGTTGATGGAGAGATATCAGAGAGTAGTTTACTCAGGAGTAGAGTTCAAAAGATGGCCTGTGACTAGTGGTGTGCCACAGGGTTCTGTTCTTGGGCAACTGCTGTTTAATTTGTTCATTAACAATATAGGGAAGGATCTGAGAGGAACAGTTCATTTGTTTGCTGATGATGCTAAGTTGGGTAGGGCAATAGTGACTGCAGAAGATATCAAAATTTTGCAGGATGATACGGAGAGATTGGAGGTATGGGCTAAGGAGAATGAATGTCAATTTAATGTGGGAAAATGTAAGGTTATGCATTTTGGGGTGAAAAGATTAGCAGCAGTATATCACACTGGTGGAACTGTACTCCAGGATATTGATGAGGCCAGGGACTTGGGAGTGTTGGTGGATAGGGAATTGAAGTTTAGGGAGCACATTGTAAAAGTGGATAAATGAGCTCATCAAATCACTTGGATGCTGAAGAATACTTTGACGAGCAGAGATAAGCAAGTTATTGTTCGTCTGTATTGAGCATTGATAAGACCCCATCTCAATTACTGTGCCCACACATGGTCACCTAGGTTTCTTCTTGATGGGGAGGAGGAGGTTGAGAGGTTCCAGAGGTGAGTGGCCAAGATGATAGCAGGTCTATGGAATGAACCTTATGAAAACAGGTTGAAGATTTGTGGGTTGCAGAAATTGGTTGATAGGCAGAAAAGGGGGAGATATGATTGAAACATTCAAATTGCTGAAAGGTTTCTATAGGATTAATTCAGAGGATAGTTTTGAGAACAGAACTGGTGGTGGGAGGACTAGGAGACATCCATGGAAGCTGGGCAAGAGTGTGGTTAGTAAGGGTGTTAGAGCTGGGTTTTTTTACTTTTAGAGTGGTGAATGAGTGACATAAGCTGCCAGAGCCTGTTGTGAATGCTATGAAAGTGAATGAGTTCTAGGCAAAGTATGATAGATACTGTGAAATTTCGAATAGTTGTGATGGACATGATGTTTAAGGCCTCCCTCGATGAGTCTAAGGACTCCTTGGAGTCGCCCGTAATAATAATAATAATAATAATAATAATCACACTACCACCACCACCATGCTTACTAACAGTATGGCATCTTCAAAACACTTACTCACTGAGCCAGAGCTATTTGTTGAAATGACACAGCTCTTGAAACTGAGCTCAAGAACCTTCACAACAGGTTTTTAGCCAATATAAAATAGATAAAATATTACATGCAAATCCATCCATCCCTCCTACATCCGATGCACAGGATCACAACAAAACCATTCTCATCCTGTATGTTAAGAGAACATCAGAATAAACAGCTAAAGTTCTCTGCAGATATGATCTTCATACTACTTTCAAACTTTTCATTCACCTAGCTACTTTCATATTATTATTATTATTATTATTATTATTTAGGTATCAAATTTTATTATTATTTAGGAGTCAAAAGACTCATCGGGGGAGGTCCTTCCTAGGAAACACAAGTCTATCAAGACTCAACGTGGGAGGTCTCTCTTAGGAAACATAAAGTTTATCATACCACTCCTTAAACTCATTTACCATTCTCGCTCTCACCACTCTATCAGGCAATGCATTCCACGGATCAACCACCCTCCATGCAAAGAAACCACTCCTCATCCTCTTGCTCACAGTTTCCTTTTGTAACTTCCAGGGATGGCCCCTTGTCATCACTCATTCCTGCTGTTCAACCAAGTGAAAGACCTCCCCCAGTGTCAACCCTATAACCACCTCTCAACAGTTTAAAAGTCTCAATCATATCACCTCTCCTTCTTCTATTCCACCAAACTCTGCAGTCCACATTCCCTCAGCCGATCCTCATAACTATCATTGTACAGCCCTGAAATCATCTTTGTTATCCGCCTTTTCACCCTTTCCACAGTTAATTTATCCCCTTCAAATCTTGGGGACCAAATCTGAGAACAATAGTCCAAGTGTGGTCTGATCAGGATCTTATACCACCTTTGCAATATGTCCCTTGAATTTCAGGTTTCTATCAATCATCAACCCCAGATCTCTTGTCTCCCCTACTTCCTCCAGTATATCTCCTCCAATAGAGTAAGCAGCGTCCCATCGATGTGTCCCAAACCTCAGGACCTTACATTTTGCTGCATTAAACCGACACCCCATTCATTTGCCTGTCTGTCTAGCTTATTCAAATCCTCTTGCATGATTACCACACATGCACTATTACTAATAACCCTTCCCAGCTTCACATAAACAATTAAACATCCCCCTGCAATCCACTGACAATGTCATTGATATAAAGGTTAAACAATATAGGTCCCAGTACTGAGCCCTGTGGGACTCCACTTGTAACCCTCTCCTTCTTGAAACAACCAAACCATAAACAACTCTGTGATACCTATCGGACAGTCAATCCTGAATCCAGTTGACCAACATGACATCCAAACCCATGTGCTGCAACTTAAATATCAGCTTATCATGGCACCCTGTCAAATGCCTTTGCTAAATCCAAGAAAAGGGCAGTATATGCCTTTCTCTCATCTACTGCTCTTGTAACTTGATTATAAAAGGGTAGCATATTACTAAAACAAGAGCACCCCCCTCACAAATCCATGTTGAATCTACTGATGACACACAAACTGGCCCATAATTAGACACTTCCAGTCTGCGACTGCCTTATGCAATGTCACTATCTTACCTTCCTTCCATTCCCTGGGCACTTTTCCTATAGAAAGACTTTCACTGAAAGCCAGGTGAAAGGAGCTCTCAGTTCCTTAGCACATTCTCTCAAAACTCGTGGTGAAATACCATCCAGTCCCACAGCTTTACTGACATCCAGAGTACTCAGTATTTGGAACACATTCTCCTCCTGCACCTCTAAACTTCAAACCTGCCATATCCCTCTAGTATTAAAATTTACTCCTCCAGGATGCAATACACCAATTAAAGTGTTCATTAAACAATTCCACTATGTCCTCTCCATCAGTCACTCTATTCCCATTTTTATCGCACAATGTCATTTGTCCTCAGTTATTTCTCTTGCTACTGACCACATAGCTAAAAAATTCCCTAGGATTTTCATTGGATCTTAAGGTGAATCTCTTCTCATATTCCAGTTTTGCCTTCCTTACGATACTAGTCACTCTCCTGGCCTATGTCTTATATTCTTCATGCATCTGCTCTTCACCTGTCTCCTTATATCTCTTCCATTGTCTCTTTTTCATATGCAGCTCCTGTTTAATATTGCTTGTCATCCACTTTACACCAAATTGTGTCCTCTTCTTCACTTGTGGAATACAGCTTACTATTGCTGCTAAATATTCCTTCACAATTTCCCAAGCACTAATGATATCCCAGCCTTCCAATTCCTCCCTCCATGAAACTTCCCCAAGTTGATGTCTAAGACTATTGTAATCACCTGCCTTATAATTCCACATATATTCCCATCTCTTTGATACTCCTGCATGTCTATTCATCTTCCAAGTCAAAACCACAAGGTCACTCAACTGGTGGGAGAATTGTCGTCTCACTTATTATCAGCTCTTCTGATGCTATGACCAAATTGAAAACTTTTGAACCTCTTGTTCCCTCTATTACATGTTGCCTAAGATATTTGTCCCTCAAGAATTCTAGAAATTCCATTCCCTTATTGCTACATGCATCTTCCTCTCCCCAATTTATACTGCTGTTGTTAAAATTTTCCATAACAATCATTCTTCTTGCACTTGCCAAGCTCAACTGTCTAAACATCTGGTCCCCACCCTCTGTGCTCCTTGGTCTGTAGCAACACCCCATTAAATATCCCATCTTGCCTATCTCTACCTCACACCATATGCTTTCAAAACCATTAGTGTCACTGCTTTTCAAAGCCTCCACTCTTAGAAGACATAAGCAGTACTCCACCACCACCACCGCGCTTTCCCTTTCTATCCTGCCGAAAAATGCTATACCCTGCTACTTTCGTACTATCTCAAGCAAGAATCTCATATCTCTCGCTGCCCAATTTACATTACCTCTCAAGTCATTTGTTTCTACCATCACAATCATCTTATCCACCCTTTCAGCCCTCTTAATTGGCATAGTCACACTTTCTATTGTTTCTCCAGGCAAACACTCCTCACGCATCCTATCTTGCACATCACGGATCATTGAGTCACCATACATTACACCTCTTACCATTCTCCTCTCTCCTACTGTTTCTATTCTCTCTACTTTTATCATTCCCATAACTCTCCCTCTCTTCCACTTATCCTATTCTCCCCTCTTCCATCATTCCCATAACTCTCTCTCATTCCCTCTCTTCTACTGTTCCCATTCTCTCCTCTTCTATCCTTCCCATACCTCTCTCTCTCATTCCCTCTCTTCCACTTATCCTATTCTTTCCTCTTCTATCATTCCCATACCTCTCTCTCGTTCCCTCTCTTCTACTGTTTCTATACTCTCCTATTCTATCATTCCCAAACCCCTCTCTCCTAGTGCATCTTTACTCTCCTCTTCTATCATTTTCAAACCTCTCTCTCTCTCTCTCTCTCATTCCCTCTCTCCTACTGCTTCTATTCTCTCCTCTTATATGTTCTCCTAAAGATCAACTACAACCTCTTGGACATCCAGGAATGTATAAAGTTCCTTGTGTCTGCAGTTTAGAATAATCTGGACAGACTGGTAGATCAGTTAACATCCTTGAAGAACACAAAAATTACATCTGGATTATCTGAATATCAAGTCAGGATTGGCAGACTGTGCTCTCAATACTCCTTCACCTAGGATCAGATAGAGAAGGACATCTATATTACATAGAGTTGTTACAGGTCTAATAGGCTATTCTTAGAATCAGTATCAGCTAGGAAGCACTCTCTCAACCTCAACAAGTACAGTTGCATTAGGGAGACTATCATTTTAAGACCTAATAGCAGGAATTCTCTAAATTAACTTTGTAGTTATCCACCCCATGAATTGTGTCACAATTTAAATTGCTTCCACAGTCACTTAGTTTAGTGCTGTGGACCTGTCAAAGTTATTGTTGTGCTCTGATGATGAAAACCAGTGAAATATTAGTGAGTTTGATAAATGCATTTTTCCCCTCTTGGCATTGTTTATACTGTTAAGCATTATTATGAATATAATTTGCAAAAAGATATAATATGACATATTAACCCAGCATTAGTAAGGTGGGCGTCACAGACCCCAAAGATTTTAAATTGACTATAACTTTTTAACAACTCGTGGCGGTGAGTCATGCCTCAGTATACCTTCCCCTCTCATAACCCGCTACTTGACGCCATAGACGACAGGCTGTTGTCTGCAAGCAAGTTTAGTGTGTTGAGGTGTAAAGTGTGCTTGGGTCCACCAGAACCCACCTTACTAAAAGTGTGACTATATTTACTTCTGAAACATAAGTTGTTTTCATGCATATTCTACTAAAATATTATCGTTACTGCTGTGTCTTCTATATTTTTAGATAGCAATTACAAGCAAATACGTTTTCGTAAATATTTAGAATAATATATTGATATTATTTTCAAAATAATATCTCAAAAAATATATTAATTTGAGAATATCTTTTTTTTTTTACCAGATGAGTTACGAGCAGGAAGAACACAGGTTACGTCAACTTATAGATGATTGAAAGTAAAAATAAAGATGTTTAATTAGAGAAGTATTTTTGGGTAATAAAAATTTAATTTTGTGGATCTGCGTTTTTATTCTGTAAAATTACAAGACACTTAAACAATACGTAATCTAATATTGATTAAAAAGATATGGATTTCTATGATACACTACATTATTTGGGTGGGTCTGTGGGACCCCACCTTACCACATTACATTTTCCCACCTCACCAGCGCTGGGTTAATTAAACATATATAAATTATCAGTAAAGCAAGGAATCTTTATTGAGGCTTTTCAATCTAAGGTGAGTTAGCCAGCCAGTCTCAAATTCGGGGTGAAGGGTTATTTTACTAAGGAATGAAAAATTCAGATTTTTCATTCCTCAAAACAGGGATTTTTCATCCCTCAAATCAGCCCTGTGAACACATCTACAGACATAAAAACTGTTGAGTGAGGAAGTGAACCTAATGGGAAACCACCTTGTTCTAAGTAGCACTTAGAACAAGGTGGTTTCCCATAGTTTCCCACCTTGTTCTAAGTAGTACTGGTACCCCACCAACCATTAGGTTCAGGAGAAAGACACACAAACACAAATTATGTATATATATTTATAACTATAGTCATTGAAAATGAACACTTGCATTTCAGATTTGTTGCTTAGACTGGAAAATTCAAGATATATAATATTGCTCAACTTTGTGAAGGCAATCGACAAGACACCACACGGAACTCTTGCATAAATTAGTGCTAATGGGTGCATAGATATGAAGTTGGCGATATGGAGGGCAGAGTGGTTGACAGACAGACATTGAATGGTATATGGTGGAAATGAATTCAAGACAAGGAACAGAACCGTGTGGTACTAGTGATGTACCATAGGGCTCTGTACTCAGGACACTGCTATTTGATTTGTACATTTGTGATATATAGGATATGATTTAAAGAGAAATATCCAGTTATTATCATCATCAGCAGCACTATGTAGAGCCCAAAGATTAGGCATGGGAGATCTCACTATCGCCCACACAGGTGATTATATTAATAAAGTATAATATGCATTCATCATCTCAATGAATTCTCAATGTTATGCATTCTCAATGAATGCAATTTTGCATCATCTGCAAACAATCATACATTACTATTCAAACCTTTCCCAGCAACATTAACATACAAATTAAATGGTAACAGTCCCAGACCCTTCAGGAGCACCATTAGTGACTATCCTCTTCTGAGATATCATATACAACAACTTGATTAGCTTGTCCTTAATGAAGTGAAACAGTTTTGATCTCTTTCCACTCCTTCGGAACTTGGCCCAATCTAAGACTCATGTTAAAAAGGAACATAAATACCAGCCTGGGTGGCTAAGTGGTTAGCGCATCTACTCTCTCCAGCCAAAAAGCTGCAGTTCGAATCCCAACATGGGCATGGATGTTTGTGATTGTGTGTGAAAATACTTGTGATGGTGGTGGTGGTGGTGGGCAGTAGATGGCATTGGTGTAGTTGCAGTTCATTGTATTTGGTGGATTGAGTGGTGGGGTGGATGCCCTCCCTCAATGATTCTTTGGACTCCCTGGAGATGTATTTTTTTTTTTTTTTTAGAATTTTCAAATACATTTATTTACTATATTATAGAGAAATATTGTCTTATCTGTTTCTTTTATATTATGATTCTCATTACATTTCACGAGATATAATTAAAATGTTTATTCAATCCTTTTAGCTAAATGGGAAGGTTCGATTTAATTACTGCTATCCAAAATCAAATATCGACATTAACTGCTCTGAAAGATAGCATTCTCATCCTCCAGTCTTATCCTGTCTTCTTTTACAATACGATCTTAAAGAAATTTGGGGAGAGTGCTTAAAGGGGAAATAATAATAATAATAATAATTTTTTTTAATAATTATTATTATTTTATTTTATTGATTGCTAAAATATTTATACATACAATAAACATCTTGTGTGACATTGCACCTTATAATTTTACAGAGTTCAGTACTAAGTGCTGAACTCTGTAAAATTCTCAACTTCATTTGGAAGCTACTACTTCCAAAAATTCATGGAATATAACGACAACATTAAGCAAACATGGGCTACACTCAACGAATTAGTAACCCGAAAAAATAAAACTTCAGCACAAGATTTTATTGCAAAAAGCTTCAGTCAGGACACAAACAAAGAGGAACTAGCAGACTCATTCAAACATGCTTTCGCAAACAACATCACACAACCTCAAAAAAGACAAACTAACAACGATCAACAAAAACCTACCGACACAAAGCCAACCACAAACGATGTATTTTCCACCCATAACAAAACAGGAACTGAAAGAAGCAATCCTACAACTAAAACCAAAGACCACTCCAGGAATAGACAAAATAAGACTCACAGACCTTATAACACACTTTGAACAAATAAATCCAATATTTTTGAAACTCGTGAACATAATATTCGACACAGGCATTATTCCACAACAACTAAAAACTGCAGTAATTATGCCAATATACAAACACGGCAAAAGAAATGATACTCAGAACTACAAACCAATAGCTACACTACCAGTCATATCAAAAATTCTAGAAAAAATAACACACACCAGACTTATTATTATTATTATTATTTCCCCTTTAAGCACTCTCCCCAAATTTCTTTAAGATCGTATTGTAAAAGAAGACAGGATAAGACTGGAGGATGAGAATGCTATCTTTCAGAGCAGTTAATGTCGATATTTGATTTTGGATAGCAGTAATTAAATCGAACCTTCCCATTTAGCTAAAAGGATTGAATAAACATTTTAATTATATCTCGTGAAATGTAATGAGAATCATAATATAAAAGAAACAGATAAGACAATATTTCTCTATAATATAGTAAATAAATGTATTTGAAAATTCTAAAAAAAAAAAAAAAATACATCTCCAGGGAGTCCAAAGAATCATTGAGGGAGGGCATCCACCCCACCACTCAATCCACCAAATACAATGAACTGCAACTACACCAATGCCATCTACTGCCCACCACCACCACCACCATCACAAGTATTTTCACACACAATCACAAACATCCATGCCCATGTTGGGATTCGAACTGCAGCTTTTTGGCTGGAGAGAGTAGATGCGCTAACCACTTAGCCACCCAGGCTGGTATTTATGTTCCTTTTTAACATGAGTCTTAGATTGGGCCAAGTTCCGAAGGAGTGGAAAGAGATCAAAACTGTTTCACTTCATTAAGGACAAGCTAATCAAGTTGTTGTATATGATATCTCAGAAGAGGATAGTCACTAATGGTGCTCCTGAAGGGTCTGGGACTGTTACCATTTAATTTGTATGTTAATGTTGCTGGGAAAGGTTTGAATAGTAATGTATGATTGTTTGCAGATGATGCAAAATTGCATTCATTGAGAATGCATAACATTGAGAATTCATTGAGATGATGAATGCATATTATACTTTATTAATATAATCACCTGTGTGGGCGATAGTGAGATCTCCCATGCCTAATCTTTGGGCTCTACATAGTGCTGCTGATGATGATAATAACTGGATATTTCTCTTTAAATCATATCCTATATATCACAAATGTACAAATCAAATAGCAGTGTCCTGAGTACAGAGCCCTATGGTACATCACTAGTACCACACGGTTCTGTTCCTTGTCTTGAATTCATTTCCACCATATACCATTCAATGTCTGTCTGTCAACCACTCTGCCCTCCATATCGCCAACTTCATATCTATGCACCCATTAGCACTAATTTATGCAAGAGTTCCGTGTGGTGTCTTGTCGATTGCCTTCACAAAGTTGAGCAATATTATATATCTTGAATTTTCCAGTCTAAGCAACAAATCTGAAATGCAAGTGTTCATTTTCAATGACTATAGTTATAAATATATATACATAATTTGTGTTTGTGTGTCTTTCTCCTGAACCTAATGGTTGGTGGGGTACCAGTACTACTTAGAACAAGGTGGGAAACTATGGGAAACCACCTTGTTCTAAGTGCTACTTAGAACAAGGTGGTTTCCCATTAGGTTCACTTCCTCACTCAACAGTTTTTATGTCTGTAGATGTGTTCACAGGGCTGATTTGAGGGATGAAAAATCCCTGTTTTGAGGAATGAAAAATCTGAATTTTTCATTCCTTAGTAAAATAACCCTTCACCCCGAATTTGAGACTGGCTGGCTAACTCACCTTAGATTGAAAAGCCTCAATAAAGATTCCTTGCTTTACTGATAATTTATATATGTTTAATTAACCCAGCGCTGGTGAGGTGGGAAAATGTAATGTGGTAAGGTGGGGTCCCACAGACCCACCCAAATAATGTAGTGTATCATAGAAATCCATATCTTTTTAATCAATATTAGATTACGTATTGTTTAAGTGTCTTGTAATTTTACAGAATAAAAACGCAGATCCACAAAATTAAATTTTTATTACCCAAAAATACTTCTCTAATTAAACATCTTTATTTTTACTTTCAATCATCTATAAGTTGACGTAACCTGTGTTCTTCCTGCTCGTAACTCATCTGGTAAAAAAAAAAAGATATTCTCAAATTAATATATTTTTTGAGATATTATTTTGAAAATAATATCAATATATTATTCTAAATATTTACGAAAACGTATTTGCTTGTAATTGCTATCTAAAAATATAGAAGACACAGCAGTAACGATAATATTTTAGTAGAATATGCATGAAAACAACTTATGTTTCAGAAGTAAATATAGTCACACTTTTAGTAAGGTGGGTTCTGGTGGACCCAAGCACACTTTACACCTCAACACACTAAACTTGCTTGCAGACAACAGCCTGTCGTCTATGGCGTCAAGTAGCGGGTTATGAGAGGGGAAGGTATACTGAGGCATGACTCACCGCCACGAGTTGTTAAAAAGTTATAGTCAATTTAAAATCTTTGGGGTCTGTGACGCCCACCTTACTAATGCTGGGTTAATATGTCATATTATATCTTTTTGCAAATTATATTCATAATAATGCTTAACAGTATAAACAATGCCAAGAGGGGAAAAATGCATTTATCAAACTCACTAATATTTCACTGGTTTTCATCATCAGAGCACAACTATAACTTTGACAGGTCCACAGCACTAAACTAAGTGACTGTGGAAGCAATTTAAATTGTGACACAATTCATGGGGTGGATAACTACAAAGTTAATTTAGAGAATTCCTGCTATTAGGTCTTAAAATGATAGTCTCCCTAATGCAACTGTACTTGTTGAGGTTGAGAGAGTGCTTCCTAGCTGATACTGATTCTAAGAATAGCCTATTAGACCTGTAACAACTCTATGTAATATAGATGTCCTTCTCTATCTGATCCTAGGTGAAGGAGTATTGAGAGCACAGTCTGCCAATCCTGACTTGATATTCAGATAATCCAGATGTAATTTTTGTGTTCTTCAAGGATGTTAACTGATCTACCAGTCTGTCCAGATTATTCTAAACTGCAGACACAAGGAACTTTATACATTCCTGGATGTCCAAGAGGTTGTAGTTGATCTTTAGGAGAACATATAAGAGGAGAGAATAGAAGCAGTAGGAGAGAGGGAATGAGAGAGAGAGAGAGAGAGGTTTGAAAATGATAGAAGAGGAGAGTAAAGATGCACTAGGAGAGAGGGGTTTGGGAATGATAGAATAGGAGAGTATAGAAACAGTAGAAGAGAGGGAACGAGAGAGAGGTATGGGAATGATAGAAGAGGAAAGAATAGGATAAGTGGAAGAGAGGGAATGAGAGAGAGAGGTATGGGAAGGATAGAAGAGGAGAGAATGGGAACAGTAGAAGAGAGGGAATGAGAGAGAGTTATGGGAATGATGGAAGAGGGGAGAATAGGATAAGTGGAAGAGAGGGAGAGTTATGGGAATGATAAAAGTAGAGAGAATAGAAACAGTAGGAGAGAGGAGAATGGTAAGAGGTGTAATGTATGGTGACTCAATGATCCGTGATGTGCAAGATAGGATGCGTGAGGAGTGTTTGCCTGGAGAAACAATAGAAAGTGTGACTATGCCAATTAAGAGGGCTGAAAGGGTGGATAAGATGATTGTGATGGTAGAAACAAATGACTTGAGAGGTAATGTAAATTGGGCAGCGAGAGATATGAGATTCTTGCTTGAGATAGTACGAAAGTAGCAGGGTATAGCATTTTTCGGCAGGATAGAAAGGGAAAGCGCGGTGGTGGTGGTGGAGTACTGCTTATGTCCTCTAAGAGTGGAGGCTTTGAAAAGCAGTGACACTAATGGTTTTGAAAGCATATGGTGTGAGGTAGAGATAGGCAAGATGGGATATTTAATGGGGTGTTGCTACAGACCAAGGAGCACAGAGGGTGGGGACCAGATGTTTAGACAGTTGAGCTTGGCAAGTGCAAGAAGAATGATTGTTATGGAAAATTTTAACAACAGCAGTATAAATTGGGGAGAGGAAGATGCATGTAGCAATAAGGGAATGGAATTTCTAGAATTCTTGAGGGACAAATATCTTAGGCAACATGTAATAGAGGGAACAAGAGGTTCAAAAGTTTTCAATTTGGTCATAGCATCAGAAGAGCTGATAATAAGTGAGACGACAATTCTCCCACCAGTTGAGTGACCTTGTGGTTTTGACTTGGAAGATGAATAGACATGCAGGAGTATCAAAGAGATGGGAATATATGTGGAATTATAAGGCAGGTGATTACAATAGTCTTAGACATCAACTTGGGGAAGTTTCATGGAGGGAGGAATTGGAAGGCTGGGATATCATTAGTGCTTGGGAAATTGTGAAGGAATATTTAGCAGCAATAGTAAGCTGTATTCCACAAGTGAAGAAGAGGACACAATTTGGTGTAAAGTGGATGACAAGCAATATTAAACAGGAGCTGCATATGAAAAAGAGACAATGGAAGAGATATAAGGAGACAGGTGAAGAGCAGATGCATGAAGAATATAAGACATAGGCCAGGAGAGTGACTAGTATCGTAAGGAAGGCAAAACTGGAATATGAGAAGAGATTCACCTTAAGATCCAATGAAAATCCTAGGGAATTTTTTAGCTATGTGGTCAGTAGCAAGAGAAATAACTGAGGACAAATGACATTGTGCGATAAAAATGGGAATAGAGTGACTGATGGAGAGGACATAGTGGAATTGTTTAATGAACACTTTAATTGGTGTATTGCATCCTGGAGGAGTAAATTTTAATACTAGAGGGATATGGCAGGTTTGAAGTTTAGAGGTGCAGGAGGAGAATGTGTTCCAAATACTGAGTACTCTGGATGTCAGTAAAGCTGTGGGACTGGATGGTATTTCACCACGAGTTTTGAGAGAATGTGCTAAGGAACTGAGAGCTCCTTTCACCTGGCTTTCAGTGAAAGTCTTTCTATAGGAAAAGTGCCCAGGGAATGGAAGGAAGGTAAGATAGTGACATTGCATAAGGCAGTCGCAGACTGGAAGTGTCTAATTATGGGCCAGTTTGTGTGTCATCAGTAGATTCAACATGGATTTGTGAGGGGGGTGCTCTTGTTTTAGTAATATGCTACCCTTTTATAATCAAGTTACAAGAGCAGTAGATGAGAGAAAGGCATATACTGCCCTTTTCTTGGATTTAGCAAAGGCATTTGACAGGGTGCCATGATAAGCTGATATTTAAGTTGCAGCACATGGGTTTGGATGTCATGTTGGTCAACTGGATTCAGGATTGACTGTCCGATAGGTATCACAGAGTTGTTTATGGTTTGGTTGTTTCAAGAAGGAGAGGGTTACAAGTGGAGTCCCACAGGGCTCAGTACTGGGACCTATATTGTTTAACCTTTATATCAATGACATTGTCAGTGGATTGCAGGGGGATGTTTAATTGTTTATGTGAAGCTGGGAAGGGTTATTAGTAATAGTGCATGTGTGGTAATCATGCAAGAGGATTTGAATAAGCTAGACAGACAGGCAAATGAATGGGGTGTCGGTTTAATGCAGCAAAATGTAAGGTCCTGAGGTTTGGGACACATCGATGGGACGCTGCTTACTCTATTGGAGGAGATATACTGGAGGAAGTAGGGGAGACAAGAGATCTGGGGTTGATGATTGATAGAAACCTGAAATTCAAGGGACATATTGCAAAGGTGGTATAAGATCCTGATCAGACCACACTTGGACTATTGTTCTCAGATTTGGTCCCCAAGATTTGAAGGGGATAAATTAACTGTGGAAAGGGTGAAAAGGCGGATAACAAAGATGATTTCAGGGCTGTACAATGATAGTTATGAGGATCGGCTGAGGGAATGTGGACTGCAGAGTTTGGTGGAATAGAAGAAGGAGAGGTGATATGATTGAGACTTTTAAACTGTTGAGAGGTGGTTATAGGGTTGACACTGGGGGAGGTCTTTCACTTGGTTGAACAGCAGGAATGAGTGGGGGGGGGGGTGGGGGGGGGGGGGGGTGGGGGGGGGGGGGGGTGGGGGGGGGGGGGGGTGGGGGGGGGGGGGGGTGGGGGGGGGGGGGGGTGGGGGGGGGGGGGGGTGGGGGGGGGGGGGGGTGGGGGGGGGGGGGGGTGGGGGGGGGGGGGGGTGGGGGGGGGGGGGGGTGGGGGGGGGGGGGGGTGGGGGGGGGGGGGGGTGGGGGGGGGGGGGGGTGGGGGGGGGGGGGGGTGGGGGGGGGGGGGGGTGGGGGGGGGGGGGGGTGGGGGGGGGGGGGGGTGGGGGGGGGGGGGGGTGGGGGGGGGGGGGGGTGGGGGGGGGGGGGGGTGGGGGGGGGGGGGGGTGGGGGGGGGGGGGGGTGGGGGGGGGGGGGGGTGGGGGGGGGGGGGGGTGGGGGGGGGGGGGGGTGGGGGGGGGGGGGGGTGGGGGGGGGGGGGGGTGGGGGGGGGGGGGGGTGGGGGGGGGGGGGGGTGGGGGGGGGGGGGGGTGGGGGGGACGTCTTATGAACATCATAAGCAGGTTAGAATAGTCACAACTGTTGTACGGAAAGCAAAATCTGAGTATGAAAAGAAACTGGATCTGCATGCTAAAGACACTGTACACACTGTACCTTACACATTCTATCCCACTAACTATATCATCTTCTGTCATCAATGTTTCACTAATGCCAATAACCTGTGGCCAGGAAGAGCCAACCAAGGCTAAAAATTCTTCCTTCTTGTTCCTAATACTCCGGGCATTAGTATACATGAAATGCAGAGGTCCATTTGTCCCACCCCTATCTTGATGCATTATACTAACTATCCCATTCTGATTTTTTGTCCTTCATACTGGCTTGTTCACATTATAAACATTCTTACACTCAACTGCCTCACTGATGGCTGCATATCCACTTCCTCCTCTCCTTATTAGTTCTAGTTTCCCTGATTTTGCATATCCACTCTCATTTCACTCAGCAACACTTTTTCCAGTCTTCGTACACCAAATCCATTGAAATGTAAGCCATCCATCTTGTACAAATCCTTTTGCCCATTTGCCCATGTGGAGTTTGTGGATCTACACATCCACAAACTCCACACCACACTGTCTGCATAACCTGCGCATAAAGTCATTTGCGATTATGGCCCTCCTTCTAAACTCTTCTCTGTCATCTAAACTCTTCTCTGTCATCTAAACTCTTCTCTGTCATATCGTGGCACCAGACTCACTATTCTAACTCTGTCACTCTTTTCTTTTGCTACCTCTAATAATTCCTTCACGTCCTCTCTCATATCAAATTTATCTCCTTTCAAATCATTCGTTCCCGCTACGACTATCATTTCTTTCGCTCTCAGCTGCTGTGCACTAACACTCTCACTTACATCCTTAATTTTTGCACCCAGTAAGTACGATTTAGTCAAATTCTCATCTATCACACCTCTTACTAATGAGTCACCATACAACACTCTGTCCTTCATTTCTGAAACACTCCCAATCATATGCTTATTATTTCTTTCATACACTTTGTTTATTTCCGTTTGCCGGGGCACTCGGGAAAGAGTTTTGCAGCTCCACCTGCCGCTTCGTCCTATGTATTACTCCGTGTAACTGTGCGATCTCACTCATTACAGCTAATTTCTCATTTTTTTCATCATTCAAACCATTTTCTCTCTCTGTATAATTACTTCCACTCTCTCTTTCATCACCGCTCTCATTGCTATCTTGTACAACATCACAATTTACTGTCAAACCACTATTTTCTCTCACATTCTGGCATTCTTCTACAACTATCTCATGACCTGACCTACACTTCAATTCTTCTCTTTCCTTACACTTTCGGCACTGTCTCTCACCACTATCATTATCTATCCAAATTCCAGCCTCTTTCGGGAATACATGCATACCACACATGTCACACTGGATGAATTCCCTTACATTAAAGTTCTTGAACAAAGATTGTGAATTCTTGGTTGCCATTGATTTTTGTCGCATTGCCGCCATGTGCTATCAATTGTATCTTTAAACTACTAGTTTAATTAAGGCGGAACACCAAAAATCACATGGAGACACACCAAGCTACCAAAAACAAACAATACCATGTCAAGATTAAATCAATATTGTCAATTTATTCTCAAAATAATACTTATCCTTGCAGGAGCTCTCTGCAAGGATAAGTATGAAACACTACATACCGCGTAGCTCTGTAGCGGACATTCCGGACATTACATAAATAATTTACATTATTTATGTAAATACCTTTCAGTATGAGTTGGGGAATGAGGGGAATCCATATTAAGCTATTTTCTTATTTTTCCTTTTCATAGGAAATTTCATATACAGTTATACCCCGACTTATGCTACCCCGACTTACGTGAATCCGGAGTTACGCGGATTCATATATGTATGTATTCCCATCTCGCTTCATGCCTCACCACTAGTCGTATCTTTCCAGCGCCGGCCGCATTCACCGGCATTGCACATGCTGTGAACAAGCACTGACGTGTTTCACGCGGTCTCCATTCATACACAATTTTTATAGTTTACAAACCTTGTGATTGTTTAATATTATGTTCTTGATAAAAATTTTATCACATAAAAAATAATAATGTTGTCCAAAGGAAGCAAGTCCGATTCTTCTACAGCTATCAAGAAAAGAAAAACATTGACTTTGGAAACAAAACTCAACATAATTAAGGATTTTGAAGGCAGAATGAAAATTTGTGAGCTAGCAAAGAAGTTTGATCTACAGGAATCCACAGTAAGACAATCATAAAAGAAAGGTTTACAGATTTTGGAGGACATAGATTCTAACGAGGAACGAATTGTAGCCACAAGGTAAGGAATAAAAAAATCATTAGCTTGCTATGAAGAAATTTTGTGTGACAAGAAAAAGACATTATGCCGTCAGATGAATCTATTAGATTTTATGAAACTATTGACATCGAAATAACTTTCTTTTTTTTTATGTATGAAAAACTACAATTATGATTATATTTCTTAAAAAATATAGGTGTTTTTGTAAACCTTTGGTCCCAATTAACTACTATTTTGTATGTTTGTATGCAAAATTGTACCCGAGTTACACGAATTCGACTTACGTGCTTTTTGTTGGTCCCACCTACCGCATAACTTCGGGGTATGACTGTATTTCATAGCTATCATTTTATGACATAATAGCAGGACTTCTCCAAATTAACTTTGTAGTCATCTGACCCATAGATGGCACCATCTAAAGACATTTGCTATTTAAATTGTTTTTACAATTATTTAGTTTAGTGCTGTGTACCTGTCACAGTTATCATTGTGCTCTGATTATGCTGGGTAGAAAACCAGCAAAAGTAGCGAGTTTAATAAGAGCATTTTTTCCATCTTGGTGTTGTTTATATCATTAAGCATTATTATGTATAATGCATGATACTGAAGCCTTTCTTTATGTATGCAGATTATATGTATTTACTTTTACTTTTGTTCAAATTCATATTTCAGAAAAATAATTCACAAGAGCAGTTTTCAACATTCAGTGGAGCTGATGGAATTGAAAATCTTGGATCTATTCGTGAATGGAATAATATGAGGTAAGATTTTCAGAATAATTCTCTCTCCTCATTTTCCAGTTTCTTAGAGTAACATTATTTTCCCCCCTTGTCTATAAGCACAAAGCTTCAATTTATATTATCATTATAATAATCTTAGCACACTCATGTTAGGCTGTATCTTATGCATAGTGATGTGCAGCATGCGCAATCATACTGATATACATCTGACATACTCCTTAGTTTCCTCCCCCTTTTCTAAGTCACATAAATTTCACTAGCAAACCCTTTGTGTTGTCATTGAAGCTTTGGAAATCTTAGGTTTTAATTTCATCTACAATAAAAGGAATATTAATGAGAGATTTCCTGATAAAGGTGATTTAGCTGGTTTCATGCAGTTTTTGTTTCTCTTCCTTAGCAGGTTTTGTTTTTCTTTCCTGAAAAAAGAGAAACCAACCTTTCATAATCAACAAGGGAGATTATGGAGATAGAAATAAATGTTATCATCAATAAAATTAGGTTTATTAAGAAGTCAAGTTGCTTGGCTATAACAGCCTATTATATCTGATATGTAAAGGATGGTAGGATGAAATCTTGCAAGCTTTAGATTAAAAAGTAAATTATATTAGAATTCATTGAAATAGTTGAGATTGGATGAAAGTACTGTCTGTGTGAAACATGCAGGAGATCAGAAGAAAGAGACTAAGGAAAAAAAAATCAGGAGAGTGGTTCTGAAGAGACAGAAATGCTTGGCAGCAAAACAGTAGTAGTGTGATAAATGAAGAGAGAATGGGAATGCAAGAGGAACAGGGAAATGGGGGGGGGGAACTCGGGCAGACAGAGAGACAGATAGGAAGAGTGGATGTTGAAAGTTGCAATGAATATGAAGGTGGAGTATATTGTGATGTCGGTGGGGAAGTTGAGACTGAGCAGATATGTGGTAAATCGTGATAAAGGTGACTGGGCAGGTTTTGTGGGGGAAGTCACAACCAACACATGGCTTGAAAAGGACTGGCTATAGACCTAAAAATGAACTGCTCTGTTTGTTTATAAATGCCAGAAGTATCAGAAATAAGGGGGATGAAATGGTTTCAGTGATTGAGTTCATTCACCCCAAAATCATTGGAATAAGTGAAACATGGTTGAATGAAGATGATGTCGTAATGGGAAGAGAAATGGAATGATACAGTATATTTTTCATGAGGATAGAAAGGGTAAGAAAGGAAAGGGAGTGCTGCTGATGACAGCAGGGGAATTATGTCCACATAGGGTAGACATCAAAGGGGGAAATAGTGGCAATGGTTATGAGGCAGTGTGGTGTAATGTGTAGGTTGAGAGAAAGACATAGTTAATTGGACGTTTGGATGTTGTTATAGGCCTGGGAATGTGGAGGGTGGTGATGAAGAAATGTATAAACAACTTGGATTAGTGAACAAAGGAAGGGTAATTATTATTATGAGTGATTTTAATTATGGCAGTATAGATTTGTATGAAGAGATGTCATTTGGGAATAAGGAAAATGAATTTCTTGAGTTCTTGAGAGATAATTATATTAGGCAGCATGTAGAGGAGGGCACAGTGATCGAGAGTTCTAGATCTGATTATTTCATCAGTGGATGTAATTGTCAGAGTGATTTCACACTTTCCTCCATTTGGTGAAAGTGATCATGAAATGAATACCTGTGTTGTGGTTAGTCATATGTGGACTCTTGTGAGGAAAGGATTTATGTGAAATTATAAGGCTGGTGATTATGACAAGCTTAGGAGACAGCTTGGAGCTATAACATGGAATAAGGAGTTGAGTAGTAAGGAAATAAATGCTACATGGGAACTGACAAAGAAATACATAACAGCATTAATGCACGAATGTACAAGGTAAGTATATTCACACATTAACTAACCAGAAAGTAAGTTCCGATGGACTGTCAGAGAAACAAAAATATACTTACAAAAAAACATTATTGGAAATTAAAGTAGACATCTTTCACTATTTTTCTACATAATTTTCTCCATTGAATCAGTTTAAAGCATGGTTGAATGAGTATTGTGTGCAATAGTGTGTACCTGCCATGATGAGTTTCTAACCTCATGGAGGTCAAATGTTAATAATAATAATAATTATTATTATACTATTATTAATTACTGTTACTATTGATTAATTCATAACTCATGCCCAAGTCATATTTTGATGTGCAGTTGCTTCATATTTTTTTATGATGATTTTTTTTTGTTTCCCAATAAAAAATTCAAATTTATTTTATTCTGATTTTTTATCAAATTATGGATCTATCTCTTCTCACTCATGTTACAACCTTTATTGTAATCTGTTTATCCATATTTGTATGCTGTGAATCTAACAAAATTGTAACACTTTCAATACACTTGTTGATATTCACAAAGGTTTTGTTACATTTCTTCTACTCTGTCAATATTTTGATGCCTATAATGATTATAACTGATGTTTCAATGTGGAAATATCTGGTGTAAATACTTGTGCTCCCACCATAATCTCAAAACCAAATATTTCCTTCCAAAATCATACCCAATATTTTTTGGATTCAGTATTATGCTCAAATATTTGGTTTATCCACCAAGTTTATGTGAATGCGTTGATTCATATAAATATCTGCTTTTAGAGAAGCACGTTGCTTGCTGAGCTAAAATATAACTGAAAACTGAAAAAGGATGGGACTTGTATAAGAAGTACCAATTGGCAAGTGGGGTTACCAAAACAAAGAAGACAAAAACAGTGGTGAGACTTGTAAATAACAAATACAAAATGTTATTATGACAATAAAGATCAGGGAAAGGAGTAGCTATAGTATTCAACACACCAAACATGATGATAATCTTCTTGAATGGAAAGCAATATTGAATGGGATGATGTTGGTAAACATCAAAATGGGATACTGAACAATGAGACATATTTGTTTATAGTCCTACAAAAGGTTCTGAGTAGAAAGTGGAGGAATTTTTTAAGAAGTTAGAGAAGATAGCCAACGTAATCAAAAAGGAAAAGTTAATCTGGAGATCTAGAAAGCTAAGTAGAAAATGAATACCAAACATATGGAATTATTTTGGGAGAATTCACAAGGTATCTGCTGGAAGACTTGTTTAAGACATGAACTAGACATTACTAACCATGCATTAACATAAAAATGTGCATGTTTTCACATAGCAAGAAGACACAAGATATAAGAAAAGTCTCATTGAATATGTTATTGTTGATGCCAATATCTTCAACCTGGTTCAAGATACAACAGTATATAGAGGATTTCAATTAGGAAATGATCACCATTCAGCTTGAGCAGAATAAAATTGAATATCATAGTGAAGAGAAACGTTTTTAAGAAAGTTTTAAAATGAATATCAAAGTCAATCAGCTTTCATAGGTGAACTGTAGACAAAAGTACATACAGAACAAGAGGCCATCACTTGAAACTGTATAAGGAGGGTGTAAGCAGAGGAGCAAGGAGCAGGTTCTTTGCATGGAGAGTGGTTGGTGAGTTGCATTGCATGATTGTGTTGTGAATGTAGACACATTGAATCAGTTTAAAGCATGGTTGGATGAGCATTGTGTGCAATAGTGTGTACCTCCCATGATGAGTCTCTGACTCCATGGAGGTCAGATGTTAATAATAAATAAAAGAGTAATTATAATAATACAGAAGTACCTTACTAATAAAAACCTTGCTCATTCGGATTAGCAAAAAATTCGGATTAGCGAATTTATTCCCAAGAGACAACAATAACTAGCGTTTAAGACAAAATTAATCAGATTCTAATGGTACATCAATTTAATTCTGTAAATAAATGAAGTAACTGATAGAAAAAAAGCTACTGTGCTGTAATGTAAAACTTAAAAAATAATATAGTACACAAGTTTATTTTAGTAAAAAATTTAGTGTGTATGTACCTGTATAGTTAGGATTCTGATTTAATAAAATTATATACTTCAGTACATAACTTAATTTGTGTAAAAAATATCACTTTCTTGTACATAACACAAAAAAAGTTTCATGAAATAATACAAAAAAATTTTTTTTAAATTTCTTTTTAAAAAAAAATTAACGGATTTTCTTTGCTTCTTGGAAGCTAAACTTTTTTCGAATGCTTCTGTTAATATTTAATGAATTATCCTATAATATGTGCCATTGTTATTTATAATGTGTATTATAAATAATATTTCATTTACTAACAATTATTTTTATTTTTGACTCCGAGTGTCCCTATATGTTATTATATTTGCACAAAGAGTTCACTCCAATTGGTGCAATGACTTTAACTCACTCTTTGAGAATCCAACTAATCATTGACTCAATACCAAGTACAAAATAAACACATTTAATAAAACTTAAAACAACATATATACACTTCTAGTAAAAATACATAACTACAATTACAGATTATATGGATCCAAGGCCTTATTAAAAAATATAAACTTACTCTTAAGACAAAACACTTTTTCTTTCACAAATCACAAAAAAATGTTCATAGTCTCTTTCTCTTCCTGTTAAGGCTCTTTCCAGAAGTTACAAGGTTCTGTACTTCATTTTTTTAGGATCCCTTTAAAATTCCTTTTTACTGCCTCACACAAAACAAAATCAAGTTCCTTCCAACTTGAATATTCCTCGGCCAGTTTATAAAAACTTAGTTTCAAGATTTCCCTTTTCTTTACTTATTCCTTCTTGAAACATATTATTTCCACTATTCCTTTTTCGGAATACAATATGAAATTTCCTTTTGACTGCCGCACACAAAAAAATCAAGTTCCTCCCAACTTGAATATTCCTCGGCCAGTTTATAAAAACTTAGTTTCAAGATTTCCTTTTTCTTCTGTACTTATTCCTTCTTGAAACATATTATTTCCACTATTCCTTTTTCGGAATACAATATGAAATTTCCTTTTAACTGCCGCACACAAAAAATCAAGTTCCTCCCAACTTGAATATTCCTCGGCCAGTGTTCTAAAAACTTTCCGAACGCTCTCTTGTTTACCACTGTAACTTGGATACGCAACGCTTTCCTTGTCAGCTGTCAATCAAACATCAAGTTCACTCCGGGAGCATGCACACTTCAACAACGTCAGAAACTACGCATTGTAAAAATATGGCTGACTCGCTGTATCCACCAACACTGAAGAAAGTCTTTCATAAACACAAAATTCAACATTAAAAAATACAACAAACTTTCTTATAAATAATACAAATAATCAATTAAGTAAGTACTTCAATATTTTTACTTTTTTTTACATATTACTTCTAACATAATATTTTCATAACGAGCACATCGCAAGTGCAGACACTGCGTGTATGAAAACAAAAACTAACAAGCAATATTAATATGTAAAAATATTCAGAATTTATAATATGATTATTTTTACATCAGTTTCATTTTTCTGTGAAAAAAAATTTTTTTTTTTTAAAAAAAATTTTTTTATATTTAACCTACGTCTAAACAAAATTTTAATATTTATTTCTAGATCGTTATATTTTAAGTTCTAATCTAATTATCTAATCATTATGTATATCTTCTAAATCACTAGTTTCAGAATCATCTGACACTAGAGATAATTCTGAACTTTCTTCTTCCAAATTAGTATACTTAAAAATTTCATTTTTATACCTTTCAAACACTTCATTTAAACTACTTGAATGATGTCCTAAATCTATAGAATCATCACTATCAGAATCAGTTTCTACAGGTTTTTGTGATTCTAAAAGTTTCTGGGATTCCTTATCCTTACTAACTAAATTTGAGGTATCTTTAACTTCCCTTTTCTTATTTAATCCTATATTTATCAACCTATGAAATTCCGCTATACTTTCATCAATATTAGAATCAATTTGATTATCATTATTCCTACATTGTACATCATCTGAAATGTGTGTCTTGGGAATTCTAAAATTTCTTGTATTTTGGTTCACTTTACCAAAGTTTAATTTTTTCTTTCGCTGCATATTTGAATTATGAATATTAGATCTATTCCCTTTTCTATCATTTAACTTTGAATAAGATTCACAATTAGTATTAGGAAAACTACATTCATCCTTCAATATTTTATTCATATTATCACCTAAAGTAACTAAATTTTTATTTCCCAAAAAGTACCTTTTTAATCTATCAGAATGTACATTTAAAATTTTACTAGGATTATTGACATCTTGAATTCTAAAATTCACAGGAGAAAAATTGTCTAAAATTCTAAATGGACCTAAGGCTTTCTTTCCTAATTTCCCAACTCTTTTAATACTAGATTTATCATCTAACAATACTAAATCACCTGGTACAAAAGATTTATATTTTCTAAAGCGATTTATATATTGTCTAGTTTTCTGAGCACTTAATTTACTTATCTCACCTACTAGTCTATGAGTAGTGGAAAACTTATCTATTACTAATTCTAAATATTCATTAATATCACTGTATCCTGTATTTGGAATAACTGAAACAAGTTCATTAGGAAAAACTGGGTCAAAACCATATAATGCAAAAGATGGTTTTTCCTTGATAGCAGAATGAAAAGCAGACCTACATGCAAATAATGCTTGAGAGATATGTGTATCCCAATCATTCATTTTGGTGTTTGCCAACTTTGAAAGTATTTGCTTTATGTTTCTATTTAGTCTTTCACACATACCATTACATTGCGGATGATAAGGTGTTGTAAAAATCTTCTTAACATTAAGCAACTTACATAACTGTAATAATAGTTCAGATGTGAAATTTGCTCCTTGATCTGAGAGTAAGGTCTGAGGAGTTCCATATCTACAAACTATCATATTCAAAAACTTTCTTGCAATAGTTTTTGCAGATTGGTCTTTCATTGATACTGCTTCAGGAAATCTAGTTAGCATATCTATGACTACTAGAATATACCTATTTCCTTTTTTAGTAATTGGTAGAGGACCTACTACATCAATAGCAACAGCTTGAAATGGTCTAGTTGGAATTGGAAATGGTTGTAAAGGAGCTTTTCCTCTAAAAGGGGATCTTATTTGGCACTTATGGCATGACTTGACATACGTGAGTATATCACTCTTCATACCTTTCCAGATGTAACGATCCTTTATTCTTTCCAAAGTTCTAGAAAACCCTTGGTGTCCTGCTAAGTCAGAATCATGGAAAGTATACATAATCCAAGGAATCATTTCAGTTGGTGCCAATATTTTCACCTTCAATTTTCCATCTTCCATTTGTCTAGATAAGAGTAACCCATCTTTATCTAAATACAAGTTATCCAGATTCAAAAATGTATCTAGTTGAGTTTCCTCTTTCAATACTGCTTCATAAATAGTTTTTAATATGAGATCATCCTTCTGAGCTTGGATAATCTTATCTTTTTCCCAAATTTGTATACTAGGATCCTTATTCTTTAGAGTTTCAATATTAAATACTTGATCACTATCACTAGTATCTAGAAAAACTTCAGGAGACTGCTCTAATTTTCCACTGTCACCTGATTTCCTATCCAAACAGCATTCTATTCCACACAATGATACTGTATTTTCAACAAAATTACACACAAACCCATGACGTTTCAGAAAATCAATTCCAAATATTATTTGTACATTTGGATTTGAAGATTCTGGAAGAACAATTAATGAATGAGAAACTTTCAATGGAAAACAAGGAATTGAAATAAAGACATTGATTTGCTTATAAGCTGAAATTTCAGATTCAAATATTCCTTTTAACTTAATTGGATTGCTTAAAACTGAAATATCATTTGGAATTAGAGATTTAATTTTGTTAAATAAGCTATAAGAAATGAGTGAAATGTGTGCACCTGTGTCAAGTAAGATTTCACAAGGTACATCTTCAATAAATCCTTGTAATACTGTTAAAGGATTACTTTCATTAGCATAAGGAGCTAATGCTATATCAAACTTTCTTTTATGGTTAGAGCTGTCTTTGGCTTTACCCATGTTTAGTGAATAGTTTGACATTTCTGTCCTTGCCAGTATAATATTGGAATAATAACTAATTCCAGATTTACTTTTATTCTCTGATTTCTTATTTTGAAAACAAGATCTATCTCTAACATAACAATCTTTAGCAAAATGACCTTGTTTATTGCATCTAAAACATTTTGGAATGTATCTTCTATGAGATGCTTTATTCCTGTTAATGTCATCAGATTTACTAACAATTATTTTTATTTTTGACTCCGAGTGTCCCTATATGTTATTATATTTGCACAAAGAGTTCACTCCAATTGGTGCAATGACTTTAACTCACTCTTTGAGAATCCAACTAATCATTGACTCAATACCAAGTACAAAATAAACACATTTAATAAAACTTAAAACAACATATATACACTTCTAGTAAAAATACATAACTACAATTACAGATTATATGGATCCAAGGCCTTATTAAAAAATATAAACTTACTCTTAAGACAAAACACTTTTTCTTTCACAAATCACAAAAAAATGTTCATAGTCTCTTTCTCTTCCTGTTAAGGCTCTTTCCAGAAGTTACAAGGTTCTGTACTTCATTTTTTTAGGATCCCTTTAAAATTCCTTTTTACTGCCTCACACAAAACAAAATCAAGTTCCTTCCAACTTGAATATTCCTCGGCCAGTTTATAAAAACTTAGTTTCAAGATTTCCCTTTTCTTTACTTATTCCTTCTTGAAACATATTATTTCCACTATTCCTTTTTCGGAATACAATATGAAATTTCCTTTTGACTGCCGCACACAAAAAAATCAAGTTCCTCCCAACTTGAATATTCCTCGGCCAGTTTATAAAAACTTAGTTTCAAGATTTCCTTTTTCTTCTGTACTTATTCCTTCTTGAAACATATTATTTCCACTATTCCTTTTTCGGAATACAATATGAAATTTCCTTTTAACTGCCGCACACAAAAAATCAAGTTCCTCCCAACTTGAATATTCCTCGGCCAGTGTTCTAAAAACTTTCCGAACGCTCTCTTGTTTACCACTGTAACTTGGATACGCAACGCTTTCCTTGTCAGCTGTCAATCAAACATCAAGTTCACTCCGGGAGCATGCGCACTTCAACAACGTCAGAAACTACGCATTGTAAAAATATGGCTGACTCGCTGTATCCACCAACACTGAAGAAAGTCTTTCATAAACACAAAATTCAACATTAAAAAATACAACAAACTTTCTTATAAATAATACAAATAATCAATTAAGTAAGTACTTCAATATTTTTACTTTTTTTTACATATTACTTCTAACATAATATTTTCATAACGAGCACATCGCAAGTGCAGACACTGCGTGTATGAAAACAAAAACTAACAAGCAATATTAATATGTAAAAATATTCAGAATTTATAATATGATTATTTTTACACTTCTTCTCGGAGCTGGTTTAGCAATAAAATTTTGTGGAATGGCGTATCATTCTGCTTAGCACATTCTCTGCGCATATTAAAACTGTCAACTGCCTCTTTTTGTTTTACTTATTTTTTTTCGAGTTCTTTATCATCATCATCATCTTCTAATTCATACTGCAGCATCATATTTATAATTTCAGCATCTGATTTGATTCCAAATTCACTTTCGGTTCTACCTGTAATCCATTCCGTAACATATGTTTGTGAAATTTCAACATCTGGATTTATATTTTTAACCAAATTATGCACATTTTGAATTTCCTCTTTTTGTGTATCACCGTAGTTATGCTGTACTGTAATAATAATAAAATAAATAATAATAGTTAAAATAATAATTATTAAATAAAAATAATAGTACACAAAATAATAAGAAATAAATAAAACTTTTTTTTCCCTTTCAAACCGCAGTTCGGATTACTGTAGGGTTCGGATTAGCAAGATACCACTGTAATAATAATAATAATAATTATTATTATTATTATCCCCACACCCTATTGAGTCAAAGACTCATCTAGGAGGTCCTTTTGTCACACACACACACACACACACACACACACACACACACACACACACACACACACACACACACACACACACACACACACACACAGCTCATCATACTGCACCTTAAACACACACTCAAATTCCTGCTTATTCAACAGAAAAAATAATATAATTACATACCTAGATATTATATCAATATGCTTGTGTAAACTACAATACAAATATATTGTGTTTAATAAACCAATTTATTTGTTCATAATTTTAAAGCCATACACTTAATACTAAACAGTTTATTGAAAGTTTATTTTTCACTTGGTCAGAATATAATAAATTTAGTTTTAATCCTTTATCCAAGTGTGTGCAAACAAAGTTTACACCTGAAAATATCTTCACGACTGGGGTAAAGTGGTACAACACCGGGTGACTCCATGCAAAGGTGGAGCAAGCTACCAACACTCCTATCTCAGTATCTCCCATAATGCAAAACACATCTCCTTATGGATATGTATAATGTTATGCATTAAGGGAAGGGCCACAACCCAGACTAGTTTCGACCTTTATTGAAGTCTCTTCAGTTGGAGCCAGGCTCAAGTGGAGATACCAGGCAGAAGCATTAGCAAGGTCATCTCCTCCTATAGGAGCTGCCAAATGGTGTGCCACCTTTTTATTAAATTACTCTGGATTTAGAGAAAGATGTTGAAAGTTTATTTTTTTTTTCAAGTGAAAAATAAACTTTCAACATCTTTCTCTAAATAAAAAGGTGGCACACCGCTTGGCAGCTCCTATAGGAGGAGATGACCTTGCTAATGCTTCTGCCTGGTATCTCCTCTTGGGCCTGGCTCCCACTGAAGAGACCTCAATCAAGGTCGAAACTAGTCTGGGTTGTGGCCCTTCCCTTAATGCATAACATTATACATATCCACAAGGAGATGTGTTTTGCATTATGGGAGATACTGAGATAGGAGTGTTGGTAGCTTGCTCCACCTTTGAAAGGAGTTGCCTGGTGTTGTACCACTTTACCCCAGTCCTGAAGATACTTTTAGGTGCAAACTTTGTTTGCACACACTTGGATAAAGGATTAAAACTAAATTTATTTTAAACAGTTTATTTTTCTGTAATTAAAAGCAATACTAATTAATAATAAACACAATTTCTGTTATCCAGCCAGCCATTGTTACATAAAAAATTGTTGCATCTAACTTTAGAAAATTTTTCTGCTTGAGTCTTCAAGATTGGACCATCTCTTGATAATTCAGCACTTCTTTGTGTAGTGAACCATTGAATGTTTCATCAACATTTGTAAGCTTGCATTTTCTCAATTTTTTGTTTCAGTTATATAAACAAATGCTGATATGTAAACATCTTTATTCTTCCACAATGTTGATACTGTTCAAGAGGATAAAGAAAACTTTATTTACTTCAACATTTTTCACACCACATTCTGACTCTTGAATAATTTAGACTTTTTGTGAACTTAGTGACACTTTCTTTTAGTAGATATTGTCAAAGAGACGGGAACATATATGTGGAATTATAAGGCAGGTGATTATAATAGTCTAAGACGTCAACTTGGGGAAGTTTCATGAAGGGAGGAATTGGAAGGCCAGGATATCGTTAGTGCATGGGAAATTATGAAAGAATATTTGTTAGCAGCAATGGTAAGTTGTATACCACAAGTGAACAAGGACACAATTTGGTGTAAAGTGGATGACAAACAATATTAAACACGGATTGCCTATGAAAAAGAGGCTATGGAAGGGATATAAGGAGACAGGTTAAGAGAAGATGCATGAAGAATATAAGACACAGGCTAGGAGCGTGACTAGTATGGTATGGTATTGCAAAACTGGAATATGAGAAAAGATTTGCCCTTAGATCCAAGGAAAATCCTAGGGAATTTTTTAGCTATGTGGTCAGTAGCAAGAGAAATAACTGTGGACGAATGACATTGTGCGATAAAAATGGGAATAGAGTGACTGATGCAGAGGACCTAGTGGAATTGTTCAATGAACACTTTATTGGAGTATTTCATCCTGGAGGAGTCGATTTGAATGTTAGAGAGATAGGGCAGGTTCAAAGTTTAGAGGTGCAGGAGGAGAGTGTCTTCCAAATACTGAGTACTCTGGATGTCACTAAAACTGTGGGACTGGATGGTATTTCACCACGCGTTTTGAATGAATGTGCTAGGGAACTGACAGTGCCTTTGACCTGGCTTTTCAATGAAAGTCTGGCTGCGGGAAAGATGCCCATGGAATGGAAGGAAGGTAAGATAGTGCCATTGCATAAAGGCAGTAGCAGACTGGAAGTGTTCAATTATAGGCCAGTTTGTGTGTCATTAGTAGTTAGTAAGATCTTGGAGAAAGTAGTGAAGGACTGTATACAGCATTGGGCAGATGAGGATAATGTTATCTGTGAGAGTCAACGTGGATTTGTGAAGGGTGGGACTCTTGTTTTAGCAATATGCTAATCTTGTATGATAAAGTTACAAAAGCATTAGATGAGGGAAAGGCATATACTGCCATTTTCTTAGACTTAGCGAAGGTATTTAACCGAGTGCCACATATTAAGCTGATATTTGTTACAGCACATGGGTCTGGATGTCAGATTAGTCAACTGGATTCAGGATTGGCTGTCCGATAGGTATCAGAGAGTTGTGTATGGTGGGGCAGTTTCAAGGAAGCAGAAGGTTACAAGTGGGGTCCCACAGGGCTCAGTACTGGGACCTATATTGTTTAATCTTTATATCAATGACATTGTCAGTGGATTGCAAGGGGATATTTAGTTGTTTGCAGATGATGCGAAGCTGGGAAGGATTATTAGTAATAGTGGTGATGCAGCAGCCCTGCAAGAGGATTTGAATAAGCTAGATGGATGGGCAAATGAATGGGGGTGTCATTTAATACAGCAAAATGTAAGGTCTTGAGGTTTGGGAAACATCGATGAGACACTGCATACTCTATGGGAGGAGTAATACTGGAGGAAGTAGGGGGGGGACAAGAAATCTGGGGTTGATGATTGATAGAAACCTGAAATTTAGGGGGCATATTGCAAAGGTGGTGAAGGTAACACAGAAGATTACTGTAATAATGAGAAGGATGCTGACCTGGAGAGATAAAACAGTTATCATTCCGTCGTATAAGACCCTGATCGGACCACACTTGGACTATTGTTCTCAGATTTGTTCCCTAAGATTTGAAGGGGATAAATTAACTGTGGAAAGGGTAAAAAGGTGGATAACAAAGATGATTTCAGGGCTGTACAATGATAGTTATGAGGATCGGCTGAGGGAATGTGGACTGCAGAGTTTGGTGGATAGAAGAAGGAGAGGTGATATGATTGAGACTTTTAAACTGTTGAGAGGTGGTTACAGGGTTGACACTGGGGGAGTTCTTTCGCTTTTGAGTAGCGTTAAGGAGTGATAACAAGAGGCCATCCCTGGAAGTTACGAAAGGAAACTGTGAGCAAGAGGGTGAGGAGTAGTTTCTTTGCATGGAGGGTGGTTGAACCATGGAATGCATTGCTTGATGGAGTGGTGAGAGCAAGAACGGTCAATGAGTTTAAGGAGTGGTATGATAGACTTTGTGTTTCTTAGGAAGGACCTCCCACGATGAGTCTTTTGACTCCATGGAGGCCTGAATAATAATATTTTTCTGATATTTGTTTTTAATTGATTTTACGCTCATGGAAATGTTGATTCTGTGTAAAATGAAGATAAAATGAGTGAGGAAGTGTCAGAGGCTAGCATTAAACAGGTAGGTAGAGGGGAGTTGGTTCCCAAGGACATGAGTAGCTTATAAAATGGCCTATAATCTGATGCAAATGATCATAAAAGCTAAGTCACTCCTTTCATTTTTTTGTCTCTTCCAAGAATTGGATATCCCAAGAAATTGGAAACCCATAAATTTGCTTGCTTTGAACCAGTTTCTTTTAAGTGATGTTTAACCATGCTACTGGCCATGATGTCTATAGACGTCAAGGTTATCTTGGATGCGAAGTGCATATTAAAATTTTAATACCATTGATGTTACATTGAAATATTTGATGGATATGAAGCGTATGAGGATGTGTATTTGATCCATAATGGCCGGTAAGGTGGTTAATTCTGGTGTTTAAAATCTTAATAAATAGTTTATAGTTGGTGTTCATTAATGTTATAGGCCTCCAGCTAGTGAAGTGTGAAGTATTCCTTCCTTTATGTAATAAATATCAAAAAATTATCAAAAATAAAATAAATAAATATTTATTTATTTATTTTTGAGTTGATATTCGTGTAGCTTTCCATGAACTTTTCCAGGATGTCTCTGTTTATTAAAAAAGTTGTTAAATCATAAGTAGGATTGCGAGTATAAATTCCAGCTGCTATGGTATATTTGCACTCCCACTATGTCAATCCTAGAGCCTTCCCTTTTTTTTTTGGAAATTTTGAAGGCAGTTATTTCTTCTAATGTTATAAGTCTGTCAGTTGAAATGGAATGATGATCTGCAAGAGCTTTAGCAGACTAGTCAAGAAGATTGTTGTTTTTCTGAGAATTTAAAAAATATGTTTATAGTGGGTGTATCGAAACTGATTTTCCTGATGATCTTTTCTTCTTGGGTTTTTTTGTCATTTGTCTGCAATGGAAAGCAGTAGAGGCTGGGGAAGAGGGGTCTGCAGCTCTTTGATGTTATTTAACTGTAAAGTTGGTTTCTTCTACTTTCCTTTTCTTTTCTAGTTCTTTTTGTATACCAATTTCTCTTCTGGTTTAACAGTTACTTCCATATCTTTGAGCATTTACAAACTAGCATAGTTCTCAGTATGTGGATGTTTTTCATTTGTTTGTAACTCCTTTCTTGCATACATTGCATGAGGCACTGCTTGATGGTTTTAAAGGACAGCCAATTCCCAATTCCAGATATTGGAGTTCCATTTGGCACATATGTTGTCTATTTGGAATTTAAAGATCTTCAGGAAGTTACTTGGCATCCTCTAAGGACCTGAACCAGATGTCACTTCATCTTTAATGTCTGATTGATTAGATTGAGTTTGTGATCTGTTATGTTGATACCATGTATTAAATTGGTGTATCTTATATATTTAACTTCATTCTTCAAATTTGTGGATATTTTAATCCTGTTCAGGCAAGTTTTGTCTGTTGTACATAGCCAAGTAACTGCTGTGTCATCAAGATTTTTCTTCCTCTATATGTGAGGTTCATTCCCTGCAGCAGATCTTTAATTCTCTAATTCCCATATTCCCTGTCAAAGAGCCTCCTCCAATTTTATCATTCTGGGATTCTCTGCATTTTCAGTTACCTGGAATAATGATGATATTAAGTGTGACATTTAGGTAAGGCTGAGCAGAAGGTTATTCACTTCATGGGATTGTTGGGTGAATAGACTCCCATGAGATGAATGATTTTTCATTTCCATCTCCAGCTGATGGCAATTATGCATTCTTCTGCATGATGTTGTAGATTATAAAAGGTACCCAGAATTGGTGGATGAATTAATAAGCTGACACCTCTTGCTCTGTTTTATCCAGAACCAGTATGAGGTTAACAGAACTCTCTCTTTGAAAAAGCACCAATATCATGATGATAAGAGAAATGCATTTCTTGGATGAAAAGGAAGTTAATATTGTGGGATAGCATCATTTTCCAGACATTATTATTATTATTATTATTATTATTATTATTATTATTATATTATTGTTATTAACATCTGACTTCCATTGAGTCAGAATCATTGTGGGAGGTACACACAATTGCACACAGAGCTCATATCATGATGATATGAGCTTTGTGTGCAAAACCAATATCATGATGATGAAAGAAATGTGTTTCTTGGATGAAAAGGAAGTTAATATTGTGGGATATCATCATCTTTACCAGACATTATTATTATTATTAATATCTGACCTCCATGGAGTAATAGACTTATCATGGGAGGTACACACCTTGCACACAAAACTCATCCAACCATGCCTTAAACTGATTCAGTGTGTCTACATTGAATGCTCACACCCCTCTGTATACAGTTTCTAGGGATAGTCTCTTGTTCTACTACCCCCCACCTCTCCCATTTTATGATAAATCTCTTCCACATCCACCTGATAACAGCCCCCCCCTTACTAGCAATCATATCCCCCCCCTTCCTATCACATGACTTTGCAATTTACATTCTCTCAATCGATACTCCACATTCCAAGAGCGACTGACTACCTTTGCAAATCTTCTCTGGACCCTTTCTAATATCTTTGCCACCATGAAAACCCAGTGACCAAATCTATACACAATAATCCATATGAGATCTGATCAAGGCCCTTATACAATGGCATCATAACCTCTTTATTTCTGTATGTCGGGGGTCCTCTGCATCAAGTCGGGCCTGAAACCTCTAATGTTTAGTATAGCAATGGTGACCATTGTAGATTTGGGTTTTCACTGGTAATCTTTTGTATAGTTTTGTGCAGAGCATTCATTTCTTCATTGTTTAAATTTTTGTTAATGTTTTTGAAGGCTATTTGAAAATGTAACACATTATTATTTAGAAAGTCACTGATCTCTTCCCTCCCTATTCAAAATTGACTGTTTGGATATTTTTATTTACTTTATTTTATTTTTATAGACTGTTACACAAATTGGAGCAGATGGGAATGGATACTAAATTGGTGATATGGATAGGAGAATGGCTCAGGGAGAGATACCAGAAGGTGGTGTATGGAGGAGCCGAGTCCAGGATGAGGCAGGTGACCAGTGGTGTGCCTCAGGGCTCTGTGCTTGGGCCATTGTTGTTTAATTTGTATATAAATGATATAGGAAATGGCTTACAGGGAGATATTCAGTTGTTTGCTGATGATGCAAAGTTGGGTAGTGCAATAAAAAATCAAGCTGATGTTGAAAGTTTGCAGGATGATTTAAATAAGCTGGTAGAATGGGCAAAAAGTAATTGATGTCAGCTCAATGTGGAAAAGTGTAAAGTCATGCATTTTGGGATTAAAAGATTACCAGCTGTGTACTACATTGATGGAACGGCATTCCAAGAGATTGTTGAGGCTAGGGACTTAGGGGTGTTGGTAGATAGGGAGATGAAGTTCAGAGGACACATTGCTAAGGTGTTCAAGATTGCACATAGGATTACTTGGTTGTTGAGGAACACACTAACATCCAGAGATAAAGAGGTTATTATTCCCCTTTATAAAGCGTTGATACTTCCACATTTGGATTACTGTGGTCACATCTGGTCACCTGGATTCCTTGGAGATGAGGAGGCTGTGAAGAGGGTTCAGTGAAGAGTGACTAAGTTGGTGAGTGATGTAAAAAATGCTCTCTACATTGATAGATTGAGAGCTTGTGGATTGCGGAGGTTGGTTGATAGGCAGAAAGAGGGAATATGATAGAAACATTTAAATTACTGAAAGGTTTTTATAGGATTGATGCAGGGGAAATGTTTCAGCTGTGTGATAGTGATGGAAGAACAAGAGGTCATCCGTGGAAATTAAAGAAGAGTGTGGTTACAAGGGTGTCAGAACAAGGTTTTTTGCCTGGAGGGTGGTGAATGAGTGGAATTCATTGCCTGACTCAGTTGTGAGCTCTTCGTCTGTAAATGAATTCAAGAAGAGATATGACAGATATTGTTTTGCTAGTTTGGGTCTCCCGCGATGAGTCTACTGACTCCATGGAGATACCCGTAATAATAATAATAATAATAATTATCTTGTCTTCTGTCAGATGGAATTGCAGCTCCCTTATCTGTTCTTTCAGTGTGGCTTTTTTTTTTTTTTTTTTTGGAAATGACTTCACATCGCAGTTATTTCTTGATGAATTGTAAACCTTTTATTTTTTTTAGGAGAGCAATAGGCTGTTTTTAAGATTTTTATAGTGTTTTCTTTGTTGTCCTAATCTCTTTAGTGGCACTTTGTTTAATTTCTTTTTGCTTTATATTTTCCTCTTCTTCAGCTCCTCTTTTGGCAGAATCACTTTTAAAGTCCATTCTGTTTTTTTTTGGCTGAAATTATTATTATTATTACATGACACCTCCAAGCACTCAATGAAATTGAAATGAAATTTTTGTTACCTTTTTCTCTAGCCTCTAAGTGAAATATTTCTCCTATGTTTAATTCTGTTTGTTTGGGAGTAAAAGTTTTGTTTTTTTGTAATACTGAGTAGGGAAGTCATTTTAAACTCTTTTGGCAAACAACCATACCACTTAAATTAAAGATACCAAAAAATTATGTTATATACTGTTTAATCCTTTATCCAAGTGTAAGCAAACAAAGTTGGCACCTGAGGTATTTTCAGGACTGGGGCAACTTGTGGTAGAGGTGGTATGACTTCACATTACTTGCCTTAGTATCCCACAATGCAAAGCTCATCTCCTTGCAGGCATGTATAATGCTATGCATTATGGGAAGGGTCACTACCCAGACCAGTTTCGTCCTTTATTGAGGTCTCTTCAGTGGGAGCCAGACCCAGAGATTTCTTTCAATAACTATACCACTTGTTTCTCTTTTGTTGTTATTGTTCTAGTTTAGGGAAATTGCTGTCATGAGAGTTGTATTGCTATCAGATGGTGAGATTAGTTTGATGGTCCCTCTGACTTTTTCAGCACATATCCTATGCAGATAAGTATTAATTTGATGTGTATTAGACTCACATTTCCTACAGGATGAAGAGCACACCTGATATATGCCCTACTTCTAGACATTTGAAACATTTAGCTTTTCATCACTCTGCACCCAATGGTCATAGGTGCCTAGCACAAACACTGTCTTCTAACGGCTGTGTATTTTACTACAACTCTAACCTGTCCCATAAAAATTATCTTGGGAACTTGCTTTTTCATTTCCATAATGAACATTATTATCGAGACTTCCATAACTGGTAATTAACTTAAGGAAATTACAATGCATAAAACGGATATTAATTAAAGGAAACTTTAACGAATACCTTCAATATTTCGGCAACGTCACGTTGCCATCTTCAGGAACATACAAATATGGTATCTGCATGCAGCCACTAATTTGCGTTAGTGCCTGCATGCACATACCATATTTGTATGTTCCTGAAGATGGCAATGTGACGTTGCCGAAATATTGAAGGTATTCATTAAGGTTTTCTTTAATTAATATCCATTTATGCATTGTAATTTCCTTAAGTTAATTACCAGTTACGTATGACCAACGTATAAGCCCTGCTACAAGAATCATCCACGGAGATTCCATCGCATGGAAGGCCTGCCAATATAGTAAAATTAAGTACCTCATTTACTTTTGTTGGTGCCTGCGTGCACATACCATATTTGTATGCTCCTGAAGATGACAACATGATATTACCGAAATATTGAAGGTATTCATTAAAGTTTCCTTTAATTAATATCCGTTTTATGTGTTATAATTTCCTTAAGTTAATTACAAGTTATATATGACCAACGTATAAGCTTTGCTACAAGAAGTGAGACTTCCATACCTTTTTTCCCAGACATTCCTCTTTCTGTATATCTTTAGATGTTCCCCATTTTGGAGAAGAATATTTATGTATGATCTCATATGAATTTTTGATATGAGATCATACATAAATATTCTTCTCCAAAATGGGGAACATCTAAAGATATCATGATAGGAGTGATTCTCTGATTTTTTATTTTAAAACCTTGGTGGTTTTGTCTTTTGCAACAACCTGATATCGGCCACTGCCAGAGGTTGTGAAAGCACGTATTCCTTGCACCTACTGTTTCTTTCAGTACTCTAACAACTTCTCTCACTTCATGAGGTTCAGTGACTTTCAAACTGAGGATTTTCACTCTTGGAGGTAAAGAACTCATTTTTTAATTATTCTCTGTGTTCATGGGGTTAAAAAAGAAGAAGAAGAAGAAACAGAACTTTACTCTGATAAGATCCTGTGGTGAGCTTTGTAAATTCACTTAGCAAGAGATTAAATCTTCTGCTTAATAACACTTGTAAGAAGAAATCCTGAAGAGAGTCGATCAGTGCTTGCAAAGGTATAAGAGACACCAGAAGGATGTCTCTCCCCTCCCTGCACAGAATGTGAGCTGTTAGAAGTGAAGTCAGCATGCAGGACTAGACAGCCTCAGGAGCAAAATCTGTTTTAGTACAGGGATTACCCATCTTTTGCTAATGATGCAATATACTTCAGTTCAACCCAACTGTGCTTCATAATTTCTAATTACTCATCTTTTCATCATATTTACTTTACTTCCCTTATGTTTAACTGAAAATGGAAACAATATAAATGCAACTAGAGAAATCGAGGATGGTCAGTGCCCTCTGGTGATTGGTCCCTTCTGGTGTGACCACCTTGAGTATGCCTGTGCTGGCCTGGTTAGTCACTCAGACATCCTCAAAGGTATCCTATAACCTAAAAATGTCAAAAAAAAAAAAAAAAGTTGTCAAAACAAGAGCAGATGAAATTTAGTTCCTCCATGTTGAATGGCACAAAATGTGGGAGAGGGGGGGGTGCACAATTAGTGTAACTCTAGGTCTTTAATGTCTAATTTTTTAACTAGTCTTTAGAGCTTCAATTTGTAGGGAAGAAGCCTGTACCAGCATCTTGAAGGCCTTTTTCCAGTTTTTAACATCAGTTGTTTTTCACTTAAAATTCATCATCATGCTTTCGGTACTTTAGGTCCAGTGGCCTGTTCCAGTCTCATTCCATCTTTTCCTTAGTTGTCCCTGACTACTACATTCTCCAACTGAGTGGTATCAGAGTATTTTTTGGGGTAGTCTTGAACTGTCCATTCTTTTGATCTCCTCAATCCACTTCTTTTGGTATTCATATACTTTAAATTATTATTATTATTATTATTATTATTATTATTATTATTATTATTATTATGAGACACCTCCAGGGAGTCCATAGACTCATCAAGAGATGGTACCTGCTCTACAGCTCTCTACCAACTACAACTAACCGCAATTACATCAACACCATCTACCGCCTACCACCACCACCACTGATTTTTTCACAGACAATCACAAACATCCATGCCCATGGTGGGATTCGAACCTGCAGCCTTTTGACTGGAGAGCGGATACGCTAACCACTCGGCCAGCCAGGCTGGCCAGAGTGGTTCGTGTATCCTAGAAGATTAAACTAAATTATATATTTAGTTTAATCCTTTATCCAAGTGTAAGCAAACAAAGCGCATCTATGATACTCTTTGTATCAATGATACTATGCATTATGGGACGGGTCACTACCAAGACCGGTTTCGACCTTTATTGAGGTAAGCAAACAAAGTTTGCGCCTGAAGTATCTTCAGGACGGGGGCAACTCGTGGCAAAGGTGGACTAACTTCACATCACTTGCCTTACTATCCCATAATACAAAGCACATCTCCTTGTGGATATGTATAATGCTATGCATTATGGGAAGGGTCACTACCCAGACTAGTTTCGACCTTAAGTCCCGAAGATACTTCAGGCGCAAACTTTCTTTACTTACACTTGGATAAAGGATTAAACTAAATATATAATTTATAGTCTAACCAAGTGAAAAAACTTCCAACTTCTTTCTCTAATCCAGAGTAATTTAATAATAAGGTGTGACACCTTTTGGCAACTCGTATAGAGAAATATGACTTCTCTGTTGCTTCAACTTTGGTATCACCTGACCGGCATGATGGTTGTTGTTGCGAAGGATGTTTTTGATTTCAGTGGTGAATAGTGAGTTTTAGATTTTGTGAATCTTCTTTGATAGCGGAATACAAGGTAAGACTTTGACTTTTGATGCAATTTTCTGGCCCTAGCCCGTTCTCTTCGTTATTATAAATATTTCATCCCTCATTGTACACAAGGATGGAGAATGTAAAAGATATCAACGATGCCATTCAACAGTCAAACAAAGATATGTCACTTGACATTCTCAAATTCATCCTAAAGAAATTTGAAACAGATTATCCTGGTTGTTTGAATCTCTTCACTCAAGTAAATGACACTGAAGATGATGATTTGGACATCGAAGAGGACATTACACCTGTTCCACCTACAAAGACTCCCCGACAGTTCGATTGTTCACAGGAGGAACAATCTAATAAAAGACGCAGTACATGAAGGTGGAATGGAAGATGATGTGACAACTCAACAAAATCAGATCACCCAAGATAGAAAAAAAAAGGTCCCTCCAGTTATCCTTCGAGATAAAGCTAAATGGACCTCAGTCTCAAGATCCCTAGGAGAACAAAATATCAATTTCTCCTGGGCAAGAAATACCGAAGAGGGTGTAAAGATTCACCCTACCACTGTCACAGATTATCGCATGATGACGAAAATGCTGGACAACTCTAAATTGCCCTTCCACGCTTTTGCACTAGCAAGCGAGAACTTAAAAGTAGTTCTAAGAGGAGTGGCTGAGGGCATCACAACTGATGAGATCACAGCTAACCTCAACAATCAAGGATTGACCCCAATCAAAGTCAGTAGAATGTTGAGGTCAGATAAAACACCAATGCCACAGGTGTTGGTCGAAATTTCCAACACACAAAAAAAAATCTATGAAGTTACCGACATTTGTAAGCTTAAAATTACAACTGAACCTCTAAGGAAGAAGGCATCGGAAGGGTAGTGCCACAGATGCCAGAGGTTTGGGCATGCCCAAAAACTGTGCAGAGCTGCACAGTTTTTGGGCTTGGTGCAGTGAGGGTCACCAAACTAACTCCTGCACCAAGCCCAGATCCACACCTGCCTGCTGTGCCATTTGTAGAGGACTACATCCCTCTAATTACAAGGGATGCCTTTTCCATCCAAAAAAACTGTGGATCAACAAGAACGAATCACGCTCCTCCAAGCAATGACATAAACAATGAAACAGGTCGCCCTCCAGATCATAATACCTCACATTTGGCAACACAGGAAGACACTCATCCTTCATCCATGTCCAAATCATATGCGGAAGCGGTAAGAACCCAAACCCCCTTCATCGCAAGAGCAAACAAGCTCTAATCTGACATCAGCTTTAACCTCGTCACTTGCAACAATGCTGCATGAATTCAGCAAAGCAAGGACCTCACCATCCTCCAGAAAGAGATTCTATCTAGAAACCCAATCCATATTAACAGCTCTCTATAATGTTTAAAAAATTTAAACCAAATTCTCTCATGATAACAACATGGAATGCCAATGGCTTAACAAATAAAATTCTCGAGCTGCAAGAATTCGCAAAAAGGTACAATCCAGACATAATTTTGATCAGTGAATCCCACCTCAGACCATCAAACAACCCAAAACTAAGAGGTTATATTTTATATAGGACAGACAGACTTAACTCTAATGGAGGCAGTACAGCTATTTTTATCAAAAATTATTTAAGCCACAACTCGCTGACCAACCCCCAAACTCTAAACCTTGAGGTGACGGGTGTGGAGGTGCACACTAATAACACAGGTAAACTCAAAATCTACTCAGCATACAATCCTCTCAGCATTCCATTATTGACAACAGACTTAGACTCCATCCTTGGCTCCACGGATTCCATAATTATAGCAGGAGACCTGAACTTCAAACATACGGCCTGATTCAGTCGTCAATCAACTCCAAAGGCTGTACCTTATTCAACTACATGTTACTCAACTCATCAATAGTAGTTGGACCCACTGAGCCCACCCACTACAGCCCATCAGGAAATTCTGATCTATTAGACATAGTTATCCTCAGAAACATCAAATATCAATACCAACTGGAGACAATAGAAGAGCTTAACTCAGATCATAATCCCATCCTGCTCAGGTTAGGACTTCGAGATCGGCTCTCTCCCCATCATTCTTTCTTACCATGGGACAAGCTCTCTAAGGTTTTCCCAGTCCGCATCAGTCCACCCCCTGTCATTCATAAAAAAGAAGAAATAGATCAAGCTGTAAGCAATTTAACTAGGCAAATCAACACAGCAATAGCATCGGCCACTCAAACCACTGTCTTCCATGCTCCCAACTGGATCCCAGAAGAGATAATGGACCTGATTAGCCAAAAATAAAGCCAGAAAGCGATATCACAGCACCAGAGCCCCCACACGACTAAACAACCTGAACAGACAGGTTCAAGAAGCCCTCCAGATGCACAGGAATTCCAAATGGGAATCCAAACTCAGGGAAATCAACCCAGAAGATAACTCTAAAAGTTTGTAAAATCTCTTCGTACAAAAAGACAACCACTTCCCCCTTTGAAGACCAATATTGGAATTGCACACTCAGATGAAGAAAAAGTAGAAGCCCTAATTGACAATCTGGAAAATCAATGCAGCCCATCTTACGTAAACTTAAATATCAGTCTTATTTACAAAGTTCATCGTAAAGTTAGAAATGCATTAAGACAGCCTAAGGATGATTCAGAAACCATTACCCCCACATCTCCAACAGAAATAATATATATTATTTCCCATCTGAAGAATAAAAAGGCCCCTGGCCCTGACGGCATTACCAATAGAATAATAACGCTACTCCCATGGAAAGCCATAATTCACCTAGTTAATATTATCGATTCCATTTTAAGATTCCAGTACTTTTCCACAGATTGGAAAATCGCAGACATTATACCTCTGAAAAAGCCTGGTAATAACCCACAACTTCCCCAAAACTACAGGCCCATCAGTCTTCTTTCCTGTCTTGGCAAAGTAACAGAAAAGGTCATCCTATCAAGACTACAATCAGCAGTGGACAAACAGAAAATAATCCCAAATGAGCAATTTGGGTTTCGCAAAGCTCACAACACGGTGCAACAAATTCACCGATTAACAGAACATATCACTCATGGTTTTAACTGGAACCTTCACACTGCTGCTGTATTTTTGGATGTTGCCAAGGCCTTTGATAAGGTCTGGCATCAAGGCCTTATCTTCAAACTAATTGAAAACAATATCCCAATTAAACTAGTGAATCTCATATATTCATATATTAATAAAAGATACATGCAAGTAAAACTCAATGGAATTGTGTCATCAAGGTGCAAAATTCTGGCGGGAGTACCTCAGGGTTCTCTTCTGGCCCCAATACTTTTCACAACTTACATGGCAGATATTCCTCTCAATTCAAGAACAACTACTATGGCCCTTTATGCCGACAATACCGCTATTCTAGCTAGATCACTCAGCCCTCGCCAAGCAATCACTAGACTCCAAGGAAGTATCAGTGAGCTAGCAAACTAGTTCACCAACTGGAGGATTCAAGAATAAAAGCTCAAAAGCTCAGCCATGTTGTTTTCAAGAAGAAAGGTCTGCATTAAAGAACACATCCTGCTCTCTGGTCATAAGATCCCATGGCAATCAGAGACCAAATATCTTGGGGTATTAATGGATAAGAAACTCCTTTTTAACAAGCACATCAATCTCATTGGCTCCAAATCTTCCAAAGTAATAGCACAGCTCTACCCATTGATCAACCTCAAGAGCAAATTGAGCCTACATAATAAATTGCTTCTTTACCGGATGGTAATATGTCCAGTCATTACCTACGCCTCACCAGCATGGAGTCACGCTTCAAGATCAAACATTTCAAAATTAAAGAGAATTCAAAACAAATGCCATAGGATGATCCTGGATGCACCGTGGTTCATCTGAAATTCACAGATTCACCAAGAAACCGGTATTCCACACATTTCCTCCTTTCTTCGTAATCTTGCAGAAAAATTCTTCGTGAAGTCAAGTTCACATTCAAACCCACTAATCGTACAAGCTGTCAATTACAATGAGACTGATTACCACAAACACCAAAGACTGAAGGCTATTCTTCTCTCAACTGATCATAGCTAAAACAATTGCCCTCAGAGGGCGAGCTTAACTGCTCACAAACCTCCCATTCCCAATCAATTCTCATTACAGATAAAGGGGAATATGAAAAGGACTAGTGCTTCACCCATCCTGTCAGTAATGTTAATGGTTAATGGTTTGGTATCACCTGTGGATCTGGCTACCACTGAAGAGACTTTGATAAAGGTCAAAACTGGTCTGGGTGATGACCCTTCCCATAATACATAGCATTATTCATGTCCACAAGGAGATGTGCTTTGCATTATGGGATACTAAGGCAAGTGATGTGAAGTTAGTCCACCTTTGACACTTGTTGCCCCAAATAAGGCTGTAGGACTTGATAATATATCACCACGTATTCTGAAGGAATGTGCCAGGGAGAGTTGACACCTGCCTTGACATATTTTTTTAATACGAGTCTTGCACTTGGTCAAGTTCCTAACGAGTGGAAGGAGGGCACAATTGTGCCACTTCATAAAGGAGATGATCGAACTCAAGCATCAAACTATAGGCCTATCTGTGTGTCAGGTGTTGTGGTTAAGTTGTTGGAGAAGCTTGTGAGAACTAGGATCCAGAGTTGGGTTGACAACAATGGTATTATCTTTGATGGACAGCATGGATTTGCTAAAGTGAGGTCATGTTTTAGTAATCTACTTACTTATTACAATAAAGTGACTGCTTCCTTGGACAGAGGAGAAGGATACACAGTAATATACTTGGATTTTGCAAAGGCTTTTGATAGAGTACCTCATTATAAGTTGACAGTCAAAATAGAGCAGATGGAGTTGGATATTAGATTAGTGCATTGGATTGGAGACTGGCTATCTGATAGGTATCAACAAGTTGTGTATGGGGGTGCGATATCCAGGAAAAGGGAAGTCACTAGTGGAGTGCCTCAGGGGTCTGTTTTAGGGCCATTACTATTTAACTTGTATATTAATGATATTGGCGAAGATTTCGATGGAGATATTCAGTTGTTTGCAGATGATGCAAAGTTGGGACGAACCATAAAGAGTACTGAAGATGTTGTGGCCTTACAAGAAGACGAATAAATTGAGTGATTGGGCATGGAAATGGGGATGTGAGTTCAGTGTTGCAAAATGTAAGGTTTTAAAATTTGTAAAATAAAGATGGGATGCAGAATTTATGCTTGGTGAGAATATATTGTTGGAGGTAGGAAATAAGAGATCTGGGGTTGATAGTGGATAAGGATCTAAAATTTAGGGGACACATCGCAAAATTGTGAAGACAACACAAACAAAGGCTTCTGGGAATGATGCAGAGGACACTGACGTGTAGAAGTAGGGAGATTCTTGTTCCGTTGTATAAGGCTTTGATTAGGCCACACATGGACTATTGTGCTCAGATTTGGTCACCAGGTTTTCAGAAGGATGAAGAGATGTTGGAAAGGGTCCAAAGGTGACTGACTAAGGTAGTTTCTGACCTCTGGAATGTCGAGTATGAGGAAAGATTGAGAAGATGTAATTTGCAGAGTCTGGTGGACAGGAGGAAGAGGGGAGATATGATAGATACCTACAAGTTGGTAAGGGGTTGTTATAGGATCAATGGTGGAGAAGTTCTACAGAGAATAGTGGGAGATCATGGGAGAACCAGAGGTCATTCCTGGAAACTGTATAAAGCGGGTGTGAGTAGGGGAGTGAGAGGCAGGTTTTTTCGTGCAAAGCTGTGAATGATTGGAATGCCTTACCAGAGAGTGTGGTGTCTGCAAAGAGTTTGAGTATGTTTAAGACATGGTATGATGAGATGTGTGTGATAAAAGGACCTCCCATATGAGTCTTTGACTCCATGAGTTTTTGGGGTAATAATAATAATAATAATTATAATATTTAAGAAGTAAATTGACCTTTGGAGTTCATCTTCACTTCTTGCTGTGATTATCCTGTTCGTTTGCAAACAAAAGGATATTCAGCATAGTTCCATGATTCAGTTTATTATTATTATTATCATCCCAAGAATCCATGGATTCAAAGACTAATCTAGGAGGTCTCTTTGTAATATGCATACACACAGCTCATCTTACCTTGTCTTAAACACATTCAAATTCTCTGCAGATATCACACTCTTAAACAGTGCATTCCAATCATTCACAAATCTCCATGCAAAAAACCTGCTCTCACTCCCTTATTCAAACTTTCCTTATACAGCTTCCAGGAATGACCTCTTATTCTCCCCCTGATCTCCCACCATTTTATGAAAAACCTCTTCAACATTGATCCTATAACAGCCCCTTACCAAATTGTATTTCTCTGTCATATCACCCCTCTTCCTCCTATCTACTAGACTCTGTAAATTGCATCTTCTCAACCTTTCCTCATATTCAACATTCCAGAGATCAGAAACTACCTTAGTTAATCACCTTTGGGCCCTTTCCATCATCTCTCCGTCCTTTTGAAAATAAGGTTACCAAATCCATGTGCAGTAGTCCATATGTGGCCTAATCAAGGGTTTAAATACTGGGTTTATATTTTTCTTCCATTTCTTTACTATTTCATCTATATATAGATATTATATAAGACTGGTAACATTGGGCATTGTTGCCAGACTCCTCTGTTTATTGATTTCTGTTCTGTAACTTTTTCGTTGATTCTTACAGCTTTTTGATTGTTTTGATACATGTTAGTTATTGCAGCAAGCAGCTGATTTGAAATGTTTAGATTTTTGAGTGTGGTCCACATTTTGTTCTCTGAGACTCTGATGAAGGCTTTTTGGTAATCTACAAATGCTATATGTGTGTTTCTATGTTGAATCGTAATGTTTTTCCTTTAAGATTTTTAACATTAAATTTGGATCAATGCGTCTTCTAAATGCTTATAATCAGCATTTAGAAGACTTATTCCTCTGTAGTTTTCACAGTTACATCATTGCTTTTTTATATATTGGAACGATAATTGCTTATATCAACTTTCTGGGATTTTTCCTTGCTGCCAGATATTGTTAAATAATTTTAAAAGTCATTTGATGAATAGGATGCCTGCATATTTAACAAGTTCTATATTTATTCCATCTTCTCAAGGGGATTTTACTGATTTGCTTTGCTGTATTGCGTGATGAATTTCTTGTAATGTTATTCCTTCCATTATATAGTTTATAGTTTGTAATTAGCATTATATCAGTTTTAGACTCATTACTCTCTTGTCATAGGTTTGGAAAGAAGTTCAGCCAGGTTTTCTCTGTGATTATTTCAAGTTTCACTTTGTTTTTTACCTCTTTATTCATATTTCTCAGAATTTTGTATGTATTTGTCCTCTTCATTATAAGAATCTCTTTCCAATTTTGCTATGAAGTCATCCCATGTTTCGCCATTATTTTTCTAGCATACTTTTTCTGCTATTGCTCTTTTGTATTTGTAATTAATTTCTGCTTCTAGTGATTTTGTGTTTATCCATTATTATATGCTTCTATCTTGTCTTTAATTATTGCTTCAATGTTTTCATCCCAGTTTCTTATTCCCTTCTCCTCTTCCATTTACTTTTTGTTCCAAGGCATTCTGTTGCTGCATTTATTAATGTATTTAAAATTTTTTTGAACATTTAAAGAAGAGTATAACTGGTATAAATGACAAGGAAGTTAATAAGAAGAAGTATATCTAAGGATGATAGGATTGCTTTATATGGTGACTCAATCATTAAAGATGTGGTAAAAGATAAAGTGCATAAGACATGTTTAACAGGTGGTACAATAAAAAGAATATCAGATGCCTTGCATAGAAGGAAAAAATAGGTGTCAAAATTAGTAGTAGTGATGAACACAAACAACTTGAATAATGACTCTTTCTTTTAAGGTTACACGGTGATCAGTACCGTGATTTTGTGTACTTTAAGTACACAAAACAGACACACCATTACGTCCAATTGTGGAAGGAATTGACAGTCCGAATTACTACTTAGCCAAAAAATTAGTGGCCACACTCAAGGAATTGGTTGGTCATTCCCCTTCCTACATAAAAAATACACAATTCATAAACAAAATTAAAAACATTACACTCAATGACCAAGATCTATTAGTCAGCTTTGACATAACTTCCCTTTTCACCAATGTCCCAATCAATGATACTATCTTACTCTTACAGAACATATTTCCACACGACATCACGGCCCTCTTTTCCCACGTACTCTGCTCTGGATATTTCGTGTGGCAAAACAAGTTTTACCTTCAAAAAGAGGGTACAGCCATGGGCTCACCACTTTCCCCCCCCAATAACGAAATTTTATACGGAAGACTTTGAGCAACGAGCTCTAGAATCGGCATGCCTAAAGCCCAAAATTTGGCTCAGATACATCGATGATATTTTTGCCATTTGGCCCCACGGCCGCGAAGCACTAGATACATTCCTTAGCCACCTGAACAAACAACACAAACGCATCCAATTCACCATTGAAATAGAAAAAAACAACTCTCTTCCGTTCCTAGACACCTTGTCACACATCTTCCTTCAGGCTGTCTCTCCTTCTCAGTTTACAGCAAACCTACACACCCAGGCCAGTACATACACAAAACCTTATCACCACCCAACACAAAAACTAGGGGTCATAAGCACCCTTAAACACAGAGCTCAAACCATTTGTTCAAATGAACAAGCTCTTAACCATGAATATGAGACCATCAAACATACCTGTATAAAAAAATGGATACAGTATAAAAACCATTCACAAGATCCTCCACAAAGATACCACTAATAACAAAAAAGATTTCAAGAATGCTATTGCTATACCATATGTTACAGGCATTTCAGAAAAAAGAGACAGAACACTACACAAATACAACATCAAAACTACCTTTAAACCCCTGACAAAATTAAGACACCTACTCAGTTCTTCCAAGGATCCCCTGCCACACCTAGCCAACCCAGGGGTTTACCAAATAGATTGCATATATAACATACCATACATAGGGGAAACAGGGCAAACCATCCCAATCAGAAAGGATGAACACAAACGACATAAAATACCTCCATTTTGGAAAAACCGACCTTTCTGACCACGCACTCCAAACATACCACAGCATTGATTGGAAAGGTACCAAGTCCCTACACCGCACCAAAACCTGGTTCAAGCGGAAATTCAAGGAAGCACGTGAAATGCTCAAACATGATCCAAATCTGAATAAAAATGATGGTCTAACCATTCCAAGAATGTGGAGGACCCATCTGAAACCTTCATAGCAACCACGAAGAAAAATCTCAATACAAGAAGACTTGGTGAAGTTTTTTTTTTTCCCCTGAACATTCAATAACAACCTGTACTGTACAAATCCAGAAGATAATCGTAATATAACAATATAAACTGTATAATTCCAGAAGAATCCTAGTAAGTGAGGACTTTAGCAGAGTTTATTGTAGTTTTTATTGGTAATTTTTTTTTTTTAATCACTAGAGGGCAGGCTAAGAAAAAAGATTAGTTAACAACGTAGATGTAATTTACCTCTTTAGAGTGCAACAACATGTAGGTTGGTTCTTATACATATGTATCCTTCTGATGATGACCTCAATACAGGGGTCGAAATGTCAAGTTATTATTTTATTATTAATCAATAAAATAATCTTTTCAACACGTGTGTTTTGTGTCCCTAAATTCATTAATACGAGAACTTGAATAATGAGACAAAGAATGTGGAAAGGGATTTGACAGTGTCATTGGGAAAGCTGTTAGTTTGTTGCCCAGATATGACAGTAGTGAACTGAAAGGAGAGGAATGATACTATTATTATTATTATTATTATTATTTTTAGACACCTCCAGAGAGTCCAAAGACTCATTGAAGGAGGGCACCTGCTCTACGACTCTCCATCTCCACCACTCAATTTACCAACTGACCACAACTACACCGATGCCATCTACCACTGACCACCAACACTAGTATTTTTGAAGACAATCACAAACATCTATGACCACAGCAGGATTCGAACCCGCAGCCTTTTGGCTGGAGAGCGGATATGCTAACCACTCAGCCAGCCAGGTTGGCAATGACACTGAATGACACTTGCAATGATACTGAATGACAAAATGACTAAATTGTGTCAAGCGGAGAGTATTCAATTTGTGAATATTTAGAATGAATTCAAAGGAAGTTAGAATGGTTCTGTGCTGATGGAATGCCTTTGAATGGGTTTGGTGTTGGTCATTTGGAGCGATTGTTGTTTAATAAGAGTGCACAGGATCCATACAAAATGAGTACTAATAAGAGTCAGAGAGAGGGTGAGAAGCAAGTTGTGGAAGGATGGGAAGAGGATGGATACAAAGGTGAGGAAGTGATTATAGCAGAGCAAAGTGATGCAGTGCAAAATGTTAAGGAGCAAAAGAATATAAATGAAAATCAGACTCATAATCAGGGAAACAGGGATGGTCAGAACAAAGAGAGAAGTGCACTATAGTAAAGAAGTAAAGAGTGATTATGTTGATGGAATGGCCTCAAAGAGTAGAGAATTGTTATGCTTGTATACTAATGTATGGAGTTATGCTTGTATACTAATGTATAGAAATAAATGGGCTCAGTTTGTGGCATTGATTGGATCAGTATGTCCAACGATAATTGGCATAAGTGAAACTTGGTTGACTGAGAACTTGTCAGAACTTGAAATATTAGGATATAGAATTTTCTGAAAGGATAAGAAGATGAAGAGAGGAGGGGAAGTATTGATTTTTACTTTTTTGTTAATGATAGCAGAGGAATCGTGTCCTTCGAGTGTCAAAGTAGAAAATTGTAGTATGTGTGAAGATTTTGAAGCTGTTTTGTGTGTAGTTGTTTTACTATTCTATCAAAATTATACACACAAATCCTATCATAGCTTCCCTTGAATCCATTCACCATCAGAGAACTTCACAAGCAATTCTGGCAATCCATTCCACTCATTCACTCACCACTCTCCACACAAAAAATCTGGTCCACACACTCCTACTAACCACACTCTTATACAACTTCTAGGGATGGTCCCTAGTTCTCTATTTCTCACTTATTGAAAAATTTTACTTGCATCAATTTTATAAAACCCCTATAATATCTTAAAAGTTTCTATCATGTCCCCTCTTTCTGCCTATCAACTAACCTTTGTAATCCACAAATCTGACACCATCTTGATCACTCATCTCCAAATATTTCAACCACCTTCTGGTTCCCAAGAAACCCAGGTGACCAAATCTGTGTGCAGTAATCAAGATGTGGCTGAATCATAGCATTATAAAGAGGGATAATAACGTCCTTATCTTTACTTGTTAACATGTTTTTCAACATTCAAGTAATTTGTTGAGCTATTTTATCAACTTTTGCAGTATGCCCTCTAAACTTTAACTCTTTGTACACCATTATCCCCAAGTCCTTAGCCTCATCAATTTCCTGCAAATCAATACCATCAATATGATACACCATATGAAACACCTTTTCAACCCAAAGTGCATAACCTTACATTTTGCAACATTAAATTATAATCATTATCCTTTGCCTGCAGTGCAATTTATTTAAATCATCCTGCAGGATATCTACAACACCTTTATCAACTACTGCTCTCCCCAGTTTTGCATCATCAGCAAACAACTGAATATCCCCTCTTAAATGTTTCCCTATGTCATTGATATACAAATTAAAAAGTAGTGGCCCTAGTACCGAATCCTGAGGTACTCCATTAGTCACATCATTCTCCTAGATTCCACCATATACTATTGTCTGGTGTTTATCCATCAGCAACCCACTTATCCAAACTACTAGCCTCATATCCATACCCAACCTCTCCAGTTTCTGTAATAGTTTTCCATGTGGAATTTTGTCAGATGCCTTAGTAAAGTTAAGCAGTATCATGGTGTAGCCATTACCTTTATCCAGTTCTGTTGTCACTATATTATAAAATGTGAATAAGTTACTAAGATAGGACCTGCCCTTTACAAAGCCATTCTGCCCACTATAGACTATTGCATCCCTATCCACTCACTGTTGTATTTTACATTTCACCAACTTTTCCAATACTTTAACAACCATTCCCAGTACATTAATTTGGTGGTATTGTTCAGAGAGCCAGTCTCTGATCCATCTAACCAATATATTATCTATTTGTATCCTCTGAAGTTTGTACACCAACTTATCATGTGGTAATCTTTCGAATGATTTTGCAAAGTCCATGAATATCTGTATATGATTCTCCCTTATCCAACACATTCATCACCTGATCATAAAGCATAAACAGATTGATAAAACAAGACCTGCTCTCGCAAACTCTTGCTGACAATCATTGAGAATCTTATGTGCATCAATCCAATCCTGTATTCTATTTCCAATAAATTTTTCCAACACTTTGTTCACAACTGCAGATATTAAGACCGGTCTATAACTGGAAACTTCTGTTCTCAAACCATGCTTGTGGAGAGGTATTATTTTGCCTTCTTTCCACACTTTAGGAACCCTATCCACTGTAAGATTCTCATTAAATAACCAGGACAAGGGCTTGGCTAACTGTTTTGCACACTGTTTAAAAATATATCCATTCCCACAGCCTTATTAACATGTAATCCAAGCAACACTTGATACAGCTCCGATTCTTTCACCTTTAATTCTCCTAATTTTTGCCTCCCTTCTACATGTTTATATCACCATGACATACACTGGTAAAGTGTTCATTAAATAATTTCACTATATGATTTGCTTTGGTTACTCTACTGCCATTGCTATTCACCATCATCAACCTGTCATAATTATTTTTCCTCTTGCTTGCGATATAGCAGAAAAATTTTCTTGTATTAGCTGTGACCTGACTGGCCAATTTCCTCTCATATTCTACTTTTTCTTTTTTAACCTTGCTTTCTATTTTTCATGCATCTGTTCACTGCAAACTCTCTTTTACTTCCTCCATAACAGCTTCTTTTGTAACGCTGCTTGCGTGATTTCACTAATCATCCATGTTACTCCTACTCTATTTATTCGTTTAACTCTTGGTATGCTGTTATGCATTGCTTGTGTTAGATACTCCTTTATCATTTCCCATGCACTGTCAACATCTTTTCTACACAATTCATCAACCCAGTGTATTGATGCTAGTTCACTATGCAGCTTATAATAATCACCCACATTATAGCTCCACATATAGACCTTCTTGATAACTACTTTTTTTTCCTATCCAAACTAACTTTCCTTCCAAACTAATCCCTCATGGTCACTTTCACCAACAGGTGGTAGTGTTGATACCTCATTCACAACCACATCCTGTGAGGATATATATCACAAAATCTAATACAAATAAACCTCGTGTTGCTTCCATCACATGCTGCTTTAGTTATTCCACAGAAACTCAACAAATTCACTCTCTTTTTACTGTACACTATCTCTTCTTTCCAATCTACATTCCTATAATTAAAATCTCCCATTAGGATCACCTTCCTTTTATTTGCCAAACTAATTTGTCTAAACATTTCACAATCAATACTCTCCACATTCTCTGGCCTATAATAGCATCCTATTAGATATACTATTCTATTAAACTACTGTTTACTTTGTTTGTTAATGATATTTCATGTGGATTGACTGGGGGATCTTCAAATGTTTTGCTGATGATGCAAAGTTAGGTAGAATTATCAGGAATAGTGCTGATGTTCATTCTCTTCAGGAAGATTTGAATACACTTTTATCTCAGACAAATGAGTTGGGTTGCAGTTTTAATGCTAATAACTGCAAGATGTTACACTTTGGGATACAGAATTATAAGGCTACTTACCATATTGGTGGAGCTGTACTTCAGGAAGTGAATGAGATTTGGGATCTTGGAGAACAGTGGACTGAAGTTCCAAGGGTGCATTGCACATGTTCCTAACACTGTACATCATATTACTGCTATGATAAAAAGTACACTTACAAGATAAGGAGGTGGTGGTACCACTATATAAGGCACTGGACAGACTGCATATAAACTATTGTGCTCAGATTTGGTCACCTAGTTTTCATTGTGATGTGAGAACACTAGGGAGGGTCCAAAGATGAATTACAAAAGTGATAACAGGACTCTAGAGTGTTGGCTATGAAGAACATTTTAGAGAATGTGGATTACAGAGGTTGGTGGATAGGAAGAAAAGAGGAGATATGATAGAGACCTTCAAGTTAGTTAAGAAATTCTATTGGATTAATACAAAAGAAATTATAAAAATAGTGGATGTTAAGATGGGAAGAATGAGAGGCCATCCCTGGAAGTTGTATATAGATGTGGTGAAGAAGGGTGTGAGGTGTAGATTTTTTACATGTTGCTGGTTGAGTCTTGACTCCATGGAGGTTACCAAATAATAATAATAATAATAGAATGCCAGCAGAGTTAGATATGAGGAATATGAGGAATAGACATGAAACAATATATCATGATATTTCTGGATCTTGCCATGACATTTGACATTATGATTGTTATACAAACTTTGAAAGCATGCATATTCAAAATACACCTGTGACATGGATAGGAGTATGGCTAAGTGACCAGTATCAGAAAGTAATCTACAGAGGTTCTGAATGTAACAGAAAGAAGATAATTATGCCATTGAGTATGATTGTGTACTATAGATTCTTTACTTGGAACGTTGTTGTTCAACTTCTGTATTAATGATATTGGTGATGGATTAAAGTGTGGTATCCAGTTGTTTGCTGATGGTGCTAATTTGGAGTGAGTGATAAGGGACAAATCTCAAACTCTACTTACAGACTGACTTGAACAGACTAATTCTATGGGCAAATATAATTTTTATGAAAGTAAGTTTACTGATAAAGGACATTGCATGCAGGGTATTATAATAATGGGAATGTGATGCAAGTAGTGAATGAAGCTAGGTAATTGAGGAGTAATTATAGTGAACAGTGAGTTAATGTTTTTTTTTTTTTGGGGGGGGGTAGGTACACATTGCTAAAGTGGTTAAATCATTGAATTGAATAACTACTGTTGAAGAAAACACTGACTTATAAGAAAACAAAAATGTTACTTTCTCACTTTATGATGCTTTAATAAGACAACATCTGACATCTGGACTACTGTGCATATTACACTATCTATCAATAATTGTCCCCATATCCCTTTTATTTGAAGTGATGAAATATTCCAGGTATGTTAATAAAATGAAAACCAGTGTACAGATAGTAGGAAGCAGTATTTCACCGTAGCAGTTGAATACAGGTGGTATGGCAACGTGAAGTGAACTCAGTGACTTCATGAGAGGTGTCGTCATGGGCTGTCACATTGGTGGCATGTCCATATAGACCATTGCCGCTCAATTGGAGTATCCAAAATCAACAGTTGGCGATGTGATCAACAAATGGAGACATTCTGGCATCACTAGTGTAGGATTTTATTTATTTAGTGTATGATGATGCAACTGCTGTGAGGCTTTTTTTAAAGGGAAGTATGGCACCATCTCAATCCCTGCCCCCCCTTAATTTTATTCAGGCTCAGGACTGGGCATAGCTGATGAATCAGGCCTATGGCTGGGTCTTAGGTATTCCTGACTGTAATCCGTGTGTGTTTACTGGTCCAGTTTGTCTGTTCTGAGGGATGAAAAACCCGAGTTTCCGGGTGAAAAAACCCTACCTCCATAAGAGACCGTCTAACTCACCTTTCGTCAAAAGAGACCAGATAAAGGTTCCTCATGTCACTGACAGGAATCGAACCCAGGTCTTTCTGACCAAAGGGCTTCTTCCATACTGGCTGAGCTACGGAGGCTCACTAGTGCAGGAAAACACCCAGGGCAGCTGGTGAAAATGACTGATATGGAGAGGAGGTTGTTAAAACGGAATGCAGGCAAATACCAGCTACAATCAGCACAGACTATCTGTGATGAGTTACAGAGCGCCAGTAATACCATGGTGAGCACTGATACTGTATGAAAAGAACTCCATTTATTGAGTTTCCACAGAATTGCAGCTGCATACGTGAACTGGACAATTTATCAGTGGAAAATGGTATTCTGGAGTAATGAATCAGGGTTCACCTGGTGCACCTGTTCTCTGTTTGGAGTGGGACTACTGGTCATTGTCCATCGTTCCATGAAGGCATCTCAGTATCTTGATATTCTGGATAATCGGGTGCTGCCTACACTGTGGAGTTTTTATGGAACTGACTCATGTTACTATCAAAATGATAGTAACATGGGCCCCACCCATGCTACAGAGCTACAGCTGTTATGGAATGGTATGAAGAGGTGGGTGTTAAATGACTGCCCTGGCCTGTGCAGAGTCCTGACCTCAACCAAAGCGTTGTTGTCTTGGTTGCACACCTGATTGGCTGTGCCCTGACTGGTCCGAGATCCAGTGCGGAAGTGAGCAGCCTCCACGTGGCGTTTCCTAGACACCGTGAGGTGACCAAGTGGCTCACTGTGCTATTCCTCCCTACCTGGATTAGCACCCCTGGTAGGGTTTCACTTCTTCACTGGCAAAAATTCTACTGATGAAGACAGGCTCTGATTGGTCGGAGTTAGGAAACTTCTCAAGAGTAGATCCTGAGGTCCAGTTGTTGTTTGATGGAACGTCACTCACCTGTCCCAGCAGTGTCCTGAAGAAAAAGAAGAATCATCATCGTAATGATTGTGGACATTCTGTACCTATTAGAGAGAGAGAGAGAGACAGCAACCTTCCAGTGGTTCATCAGTTCCAGCTTTAAGGCATTCCGTCTGACTGCAGTCATGCAATTTCCACCGTGGTAGGTTTCAGAGTACATCGTATTTCCAAACATCCTGTTGAGGTAAATGCTGCTATTCACACCGATTATGGACATTCCATACCTATCAGAGAGAGACAAGAACCTTCCATTGGCCCGTCAGTTCCAACTTTGAGATATTTCGTCTTCCCTGACTGCAGTCATGCATTTTCCACTGAAGTAGGCCTTGGCGTACATCATACTTCAAAACATCCTGTTAAGGCAAATGCTACTATTTGCACCAAACGCAAATAGTAGCATTTGCCTTAACGTTGAATTGCTGAAGAGGAAAATATTCTAGCCACTCATGAGATCCAGTTGTTGGCTTCAAGTATAAAGAACATTAATGAGGCCTTGGCTAAGGTGTATCAGCATAGATTGCTTGATGCCATCAAAAGCCATAGAAGAAAGAAGACTGAACTTCCATCTAGGGAAGGGACGGGTAATACCTCTATACCTTCCATCCCTTTAGTTTCTCCTTCCATCCACCAATCTCATAGGCTATCCTTTGATTCGTTCGGCTGAGGAAGCTTTGATTTTCAGAGTAGCATCTTTCCTGGATGAGTCTCCTCTTTCCCAGTATAGCCATAGTTCTCTTCAAGAAATTATCAGTGCCCACCTAATGGGACAAGATGTTGAAGATCAGTTGAATTGCTACCTTCAGAAGGAATTCTCTCAACACCAGATGCTTCATCATCATCATCGGCCTCAGCCCTGTCCACCCATAGTTGTGTCCAAGAGAAAACAGAGGAAGAGGGCCTATGCGTTAATGCAGGCCCTCTATAAGAAAAACAAAGGGATGTGTGCCAAAACCATTTTAGATGGCACGTTCCCCTCCACCTCTGAGAACAACATGAAAACTTTGTGCAGTTTTGGAGTTCGGTCTTCTCCACTCCATCTCTGCATTTTTCTGGGAATGATTCACCCACAGTATCACGGTCTATTCCTGCCTCACAGCTCTCCATATCCATTTAAAAAATAAAATCAGCTTTCCCTGCAGATTCATCTGCCCCTGGACGACCAGACAGTTTTCTTGCATCAAGACTTTGAAAGGTGCCTCTTCCTATCTTAGGATTTAATAGATCTTCTTCTTTCTACAAGAGTGATTCCACTGTATCTCCGTCCTTCAAGAACTATTTTTATTCCCAAGAAGGAAACCTCTCACATGCTTCAGACTATAGGCCTATTACTATATCTCCAGTAATTCTTAGACTTTTACACAAGATTTTGGTTAGACTACTGCAGCAATTTGTACAGCACAACTATCGACAAAGAGCCTTTATCCCTTCGGATGGCTGTGCTGAGAACATTTACCTCCTTTCCTCTCTTCTTTTGGGTTCCCGTCGCCACCTTAAGCCTCTACACATGGCATCCCTGGACCTCCAAAAGGCCTTTGATAGCATCTCCCCTCCTGCTATCCTTAGAGTGCTATCTGTTGCCAGATGCCCAAAACCTTTTTTTACTTATGTTATGGAGCTTTATATAGGTGGCTCAATCTCTATCACAACAGGGGGGGGGCATGTGATCACAATACCTGCAGTGCAGAGTGTTCATCAGGGTGACCCTCTATCTCCTTTATTCTTCAACTGCATCATAGATGAATTTCTTCACTCTCTTCCTAATCATATTGGTTTCTCTCTAGGTGCCTCTTTCTTTAATGCTATGGCCTTTGATGATGACCTTATTCTTGTAGCCTCTGCAAAGGTAGGCTTGCAGGAACTCCTTGACTGGGCAGTTGACTTCTTTCATATTTGAGGCCTGAACATTAATGTTGAGAAGTACAAAAAGCTAAGGTGACTCTTAAGCCCCAGCAAAGGCTCTTTATTCTGTCCTATTATCTCTTACCTCGATTTTACCATAAGCTGGTTGGTTCTTGGTAGGACATATGTCTTGATACTGTCCTGAATGGATAGGGCTGTTCATGCTGCCATTAGATCATGGCTCCGATTACCACCAGACACCCCAGTAGCATACTTCCATGCTTGGGTGAATGATGCGGGCTCGGAGCCCATCACTAAGGTGGTTGATTCCATGACTCCACTTAGCTAGAATAGGAAAACTTGCAGCTTCATCCTCTCCTATCTGTAGAGAGGCTTTCCGTAGCCTGATTATCCAAGAGGACTTTAGATGCATGAAAGGGTGGACCCAGTATCAGGGTTCCCAGATTGAGACAGCAAGAGATGAGTATAAGAGATGGGCATCATTGCTTTACAGTACTATAGATGGCGCCTCATTAGCAGAGTCATACTTGGTACCCCTCAACATCATGGGTACGTGATAGAACCAGATTACTTCCTGGCTTTGAGTTTGTTGATTTAATAAGGACTAGAATAAATGCCCTGCCTACTAAGGCCTGCACAGCCCGATGGGGCAGTGATGACATTAGTTGTAGGGCTGGCTACTACTACACTGAGACTTTGTCACATATTTCTCAATGCTGTTTATGAACACATGGTGTTTGTGTGAAGAGACGTGATACTGTGATCTCCATATTGGCTAACCGTTTTAACACGTTCGCTGCCACGCTACTTCGGCATGGTCTGTTCCCCTATGCCGAGCGATTTCACTTCTTCAACGTCAGTACGATAATCTCGTTACCGGAGGTAAGCGTCCTACGAGTATATTCGTAGTTGGCTTGTACAGAGCATATACGGTCTATGAGAATACACAGTTTTGATGCTAGCCCCACAAGCCAAGCATTTTCACTTCTTCAAGGTCACTACAATAATCTCTTTCACGGCGGTAAGCGTCATACGAGTATACTCATAGCTGGCTTGTGAAGCAGGTTTACCCACTACGAGTATACTCGTAGTTGGCAGCGAACGTGTTAATAACAAAGGTTGGGAGACCACAGTTGAACCACACTATAGAACCACTTCTGGCATTAGAAAGCCAGATATTGTAATGAGGAAAGATGGTGGTGTCTGGGCAACTGATGCTCAGATAGAGGGTACTGGGCGCTCACCTATTGCCATGAGAGCAAGGTCCAGTACTATGAGCAAAATGCTGATCCTTGCCAGGCAAATAGAAGAGGAGTTTGGGGTGGTTCCTCGTTTTACCAGCACCACCATCTCTCTAAACGGTGTGTGGAGTGTAGCGAGTTATAGAGACTTGTCTCCACTTGGTTTATCCAAGAGTGATGCTAAAGTTATTTCTTTGAGGGCTCTACAGGGTTACACTGGTGACCTGGCATTACTATCAGCACATGACAAATAGGATACCAAGGACTGGAGTCGGGTATACCCTTGTACTTTAACACTTGTAAAGGCTTTGGACCATTGTTATGGCTTTGGCCTTCTTTAGTCCTTTTGGACGTGTTGTAAGAGTAGTACTGCTCTCTCAGTATGAAGTGTAATAAAATAAAATAAAACGACAATGCCCCATTCATGCCACAAAGTTATAGCTGTTATGGAATGGTATGAAAAGATGGGTGTTAAACTGCCCTGGCCTGTGCAGAGTCCTGACCTCAACCCCATCGAACATCTGTGTGATGAATTTGTGCAGGGATTGAGGTCCAGAGCAGCACATCTTTGATCTGTTACTGAACTCGGTGCTGTTTTGATGGAGTAATGGAGACAAATTTTACTTGATGTCTGTCGCACATCAGTGGAAAGCCTCCCTCAAAGGATGCAGGAGGTGATCAAAGCCAAAGGTGGACATACTCAATATTAGGGTTTGCCTACTGGTATATTATAAAGACAATTATTGGTAGATAGTGTACATGCTAACCTGGGTTCTGAAGAGATGGGGAAACAATTGAGAAGATCCAGAATCAGGTGACCAAGAAGATAACTGACTTATGGAATTGTGTATATGAGAATTGAGGGAATGCAGTCTTCTAAGTTTAAGCACTGAATGAGAGGAGATTTATTATTATTATTATTATTATTATTATCCTCAGAGCTTCATGGAGTCAAAAGACTCGTGGCAGGAGGTCTCATTCTCACACACACATGAGACTCACTGTACTGTGCCTTAAACATTAACTGTTTCTACACTCACCACACTCTTGGGCTGTGTTCTCATTACTCACCACTCTCAAGGCATAAACCTACTCCTCACATCTCCCTACTCACATCCTTCTTATCAAGCTTCCAAGGAATGGCCTCTTGTTCTCTTGTCTCCACCCATTCTCTGCAAAATTTGATCCACATGCAAACTCCCCTTATCATCTTATGTCTTAATCATGTTGCTCCTCATATCCACTAGACTCTGCTATTTGCATTCTCTTAATCTGTCTTCATACTCAACATTCCACATTTCTCAATATCATGGAAACATGCAAGATAATAAGGAGATTATTATTATTATTATTATTATTATTACTCAGCTGTCTCCATGGTGTCAAACACTGATCTGAGGACCCTCCAAGAAAAAAACTTGTCCAACACCCTTACTGACCACACCTGATGCAATTTATGTAGTTGACCTCTTGTTCTCTACCTTCTTGTCATGCACTGAAAAAAGTCTTTGGTGTCACTGCTATAAAATCACTTTAGTGATTTGTAGGCTTCTATTCATGTTCCCTTTTTTTTTTTTTGTGTGTGTGTTCATGTTCTTCAACAACCATGTAATCTAATGTCCTGTTTTGGCCCCTTTAGCAATATGCACTCTAAACTTTAATTCTCTCTCTCTCTCTCTCTCTCTCTCTATAATCACCCACAAATCCATGATCTCATCAATTTCCTGCCACTCAGTTTCATTAATGGATTTCACAGCCTGTGATCTCTCTCTCTCTCTCTCTCTCTCTCTTTATCCCAAAGTATAGGACCTTACACTTGGCCACAGTAAATGTGCAGCTGTTATCCTTTGCCCATACTGCCAACAGACTGGTGAAAGCAGTAACTTCACTAAGATAATATACCCTTGCAAAGTGGTCACTCCTTAACCCAACTATTTTATTTGCTTCTGTCTGCTCGTGACCATCATCACTCATTAATGTTAATCTTCCATAGTCATTCTTCCTCTTACTTGCCACATAACGAAAGAATATTCGGGATATCGCCAACCATATTCATCCTCATTTGTTCCAGTTTATGCAACTGGTCAAAGTCCACCTTTGCAAAGTTCAGCATTGTCACTGAGTAGGCATTTATTTTTTAATAATTTGCTACTTTCCATCTTGGAGTGGAATTATTATCCTTTCCTCTCCCAAGCACCTTCCAGAACAGAGGCTTAAATTAAGGAGTTTGGTCAAAAAGAGCCAGTTTCCTTGCACATTCTCTTAATGTACTTACCTATATGCCATCTAATCCTGTGTCATTTGCATTAAAGTTTTACAATATCATGCTTCTGTTATTCATCAACCTATGTTCTTATATCAGTGTTAAATCTGGCACTGCAGTATCTCCACACAAATGGTACACCCTTGTAAAATGATCACTCAGAAACTCGAGTGTTTCATTTGCTTCTTTCTCTTCCTTGCCACTAGCACGCATTAAAGTCATACTTCTATAGTCTTTCTTCCTTTTACTTGCTATGTTTACCTGCTAAAATGTGAAATAACTGTTTGGTCTCGTCAGCTAGCTTCCTCTCATAATTAGCTTGGTCCTTTCTTATCATACAGATCACTCCATGTCTTGTACTGCTCATGTGCATACTGATAACCGTTTTCTTTATATTCCCTTCACAATTTTCTCTTTCAGGTAGAAGTAGATCAGGTAGAAGTTAGATCTGCAGATCTAACTTCTACCTGATTTATCCACCTGACTCTGGGTATACAGTGTGATACTGTTTTCTTCAAACACCCATTGATCATATCCCAATCATTATTAACATCTTTCCTTATAAATTATTATGCTATGGCACTGCTCTAAACTGACTCCTCAGTTTGTCATAATCATCTGTTTTGATTTCCATATATACCTCTTTTTAAGAGAAAGTTCTTTATGTCCAGCACTCTCACTGGTCAAGACCATGATTGCTTTCCCAAGTCAATGACAGTGTTGCTACATTGGTTATGATTAAATTCTCTCATACTATGACCAGTTTTCTAGCTAGAAAACTGGTCATTGGGATATTTTTGTAAGTTCATCCCAACTTGCTAAAATCATACCTTGTAAGTGGAGGTGATATCATAGAAATTCTTCTTATTATTATTATTACGGGCAGCTCCAAGGAGTCCTTAGACTCATTGAGGGGGGGGGGGGCAACATCATGTCAAGAACAACTATTCAACATTCACACAGTATCTATCATACTCCTCTTGAATTCATTTACAGTCATGGCACCCACAACAGGCTCTGGCAGCTTATTCCAATCATTTACCACTCTCCAAGTAAAAAACCTAGCTCTAACACCCTTGCTAACCACACTGTTACCAAGCTTCCATGGATGGCCCCTAGTCCTCCCACCACCAGTCCTATTCTCAAAAATATCTTCTGAATTAATCTTATAGAAACCCTTCAGTAATTTGAATGTCTCAATCATATCCTTTCCGTTTATCAACCAATTTCTGCAGCCCACAAATCTTCAACCTGTTCTCATAAGGTTCATTCCATAGTCCTGCTGTTATCTTCATCACTCGTCTCTGGATCCTCTCCACCTCCTCCCCATCGAGAAGAAACCCTGCCGCCCATATCTGGGCACAGTAGTCTAGATGAGGTCTTATCGAGGCTCGATACAGAGGAACAATAACCTGTTTGTCTCTGCTCGTTAAAGTGTTTTTCAGCAACCAATTGATTTGATGAGCTGATTTTGCCACTTTTGCTATGTGTCCCCTAAACTTCAACCCCCTATCCACCAACACTCCCAAATCTCTGGCCTCATCAATCTCCTAGAGTATACAGTTCCACCAATGTGATATACTGCTGCTAATCTTTTCACCCCAAAATGCAAAACCTTACATTTTTCCACATTAAATTTACATCTATTCTCCTTAGCCCAGTCCTCCAAACTATCCAAATCATCCTGCAAAATTTTGACATCATGAGCATTCACTATTGCTCTACCTAACTTTGCATCATCCGCAAAGAGATACACAGTTCCTCTCAGATCCTTTCCTATATCATTAATGAACAAATTAAACAGTAGTGGTCCAACAACAGAACCCTGCGACACACTGCTAGTTACAGGCCCTCTTTTGGACTCTACTCCTGAATAAACCACTCTCTGATATCTCTCCATCAACCACTCTCCTATCCATCTCACCAATCCTATATTTATTCTCATATGCTGCAGTTTACTTATTAGAATTCCATTTGGTATCCTATCAAAGGCTTTAGCAAGGTCCAGTAGAATCACTGTAAACCCGTTACCCTTATCCAGTTCAGCCGTCACTGTGTTATAGAATGTGAGCAAGTTTCTGATGCATCATCTACCCTTCACAAAACCATGCTGTCCCCATAGAGTATCCCGTTTTCATCTATCCAATCTTGTATTTTCCTTTTGACTATTTTCTCCAAGACCTTGACAACAATTCCTGATATGCTGATTGGCCGGTAATTTTCAACAGCAGTCTTGGAACCTCCTTTATGCAGTGGAACTATTTTCCCCTCTTTCCACCCCCTTGACACTAACCCAGACCCGAGACTCAAATTAAACAAAATGGTCAAAGGCACTGACAATTCTTTAGCCGCTTCTCGTACGACATGAGCTGGTATACCATCCAATCCCGCAGATGAATTGACATTGAGGTTTTGTAATACTATTCACCTCCACTTCATTCACCACAATTCCTGAATAAGCTGTTTGTTCTTCCATTTCTGCAATGTCACCACATGGATGATATACTCTTGCAAAGTACTCACTCAGTAATTCTACTATATCAACTGATTCGGTTACCTCCCCACCATCGGCGTTCTTTAAAATCAATCTGCAGTATACATTTTTTCTTTTACTTGCAACATATCGAAAAAACTGTTTGGGATTCTCTTTAATATGCATGGCTAATGCTTTTTCATAATCCACTTCTGGCCTGAGCTTTATACCATTCATGTGCCTGTAGGTAACCTTTCTCCTTAAATTCTCTCCACAGTTGAAAGTTTATTTTTCACTTGGTTAGAATATACCGTTCATGTGCCTGTAGGTCACCTTTCTCCTTAAATTCTCTTCACAGTTGAAAGTTTATTTTTCACTTGGTTAGAATATAATAAATTTAGTTTAATCCTTTATCCAAGTGTGAGCAAACAAAGTTTGCGCCTGAAAGTATCTTCAGGACTGGGGTAAGGTAGTGCAACACCAGGACGACTCCTTGCAAAGGTGGATCAAGCTACTAACATCCACAAGGAGATGTGTTTTGCATTATGGGAGATACTGAGATAGGAGTGTTAGTAGCTTCCTCCACCTTTGCAAGGAGTCGGCCTGGTGTTGCACTACCTTACCCCAGTCCTGAAGATACTTTCAGATGCAAACTTTGTTTGCTCACACTTGGATAAAGGATTAAACTAAATTTATTATATCTCTCCACAGTTGTTTCTTTTTTTTCAGCACAAGCTTAATGGTGTTATTCATCCATTTAATCCCTACTTGATTTATTATTCAGACTCTAGGTATACAGTCAGCCATTGCCTCTTGCAAAAACTTCTTAACCGTCTCCCATGCACTATCAACATCCAGCCCTTGCAGTTTTACATGCCATGGCACTGAACCAATCAAACTCCTAAGCTTGTCATACTTACCAGCCTTATAATTCCACATGTACCCTTTCTTAATTGTAAATTCCACACCTTTAGCCACCTCCCAAGTCAAGACCCTATGATCACTCTCACCAATTGGTGGCAATGTAGTCATATTCGTTACAGATTCAATCTGTAACGAATATGACTACATTGCCAAATCCTCAGATTCAATTACTAGGTCAAGCACTCTCTGCCCCCTAGTATTTTCCATTACATGTTGTCGCAGATAGTTATCCCTTAATAACCGCATAAAACCCAATTCCTTCCTCCCGTGTGTCCTCTTCTTCCTCCAATCATTGCTACCATAGTTGAAATCTCCCATAATAATTACCCTCCTTCCACTCATTTCTTCTGTTTGCTTGTGCATACTACTCCATCATCTTTTCCATCACCTGGTCTATTGCAGCACCCAATTGTATATTTTGTTCTGCTAGCCTCAATCTCACTCCAAATGGCCTCAGATGTACTCTTTTCTCTATCTTGCAATTCAACTTCTATTCTCCTTGGCTGCAGCTCATCAGCTATCATCAACAATACTCCTCTCCCCATTTTATTCTCCCTGTCATTTCTGAAATATCAGTGTCATCCCTTGAAAGCAACTATGGGTGTGATTTGGAAACATGTATCATCCAGATTCTTTTCAGTCCAAATATTATGTTGAGTATGTGGAATGGGCTGCCATTTGATGAGTGCGAGTGCATTTTTGATTAACATGCTCATGTAGAGATATTATAGATGTTTCAGTAGGAATGATCTAAAATGACCCACTTTTGATAACAACCCCTTAATAATCTTCATTGGTTATTAAATATAAGTTTTAGATTGGTGATATAAATCAATGTTAATGAAAGTTAATCAAACATCATTATCTCCTCTTTCTTCATTAATTTTCTAATAAATAATTATCTTTAATTGAATAAGGTATGGAAGTAAGAAAAGCACACAAGGCAATATACAAAACTTCATGGATAGGAGGATGAGGGAGGGATGTGATTGCAATATAAGGTTGAATGGGATTGTTGCCAGATTAATGGTGGATGCATTGAATACATTGTTTAAGAGCATGGTCAGTGTGGAAAGAGTAGATAAATTTAAATATTTTGTAATCTTTTCTAAAGAAATATCAAAATTCATTATATTATTTTTAACTTTAATATTCTGTTATTTTTATTGCTCACTCTAGCTCTCTGCAGTGGTGGAATGATAAATATTGTAATATGATCAATGGAACAGGTAAGTTATTTTGTTGCTTTTGTTTATTGATGTATTTTTTATTTATTATTATCACAACTGGGTCATCATTAAAGGAAAACTCATCATTGAAGGGCGCAAGCCTAACTGTTCATACATTGTGGTATACCTCTTAAGATTTCAGTAGATTAGCACTATGGACAGATGCAATGGAAAATGTTAGTTCAGTGTTGCTAAATTCAAAGTAATTATTATTATTATTATTATTATTATTATTATTATTATTATTATTATTATTGCAAGATCTCCATAGTCCAAGACGCATTGCAGAAAAACCTGTTGTCATACACACACACATACACCTTCTCATACTGTGCCTTAAATATTCAAATTCTCTGCAGACATCACACTCTTAGACAATGCATTCCAATCATTCACAAATCTCCATGCAAAAAAACCTGCTTCTCTCTCTCTTTCTCTCACTCCTTGCTCACACTCTCCTTATACAGCTTCCAGGGATGACCTCTTGTTCTCTCCCGATCTCCCACCATTTTATGAGAAACCTTTTCACTGTTGAGCCTATAACAACCCCTTACTAACTTGTACATCTCTATCATATCACCTCCCCATCCTTCCTCCTATCCACTAGACTCTGCAAATTGCATTTGCAAATTTGCAGTCTTTTTTTGTCTCAACCTTTCTACATATTCAATAATCCAGAGATCAGAAACTATTTTGGTCAACCTCCTCTGGACTCTCTCCAAACAGTGGTGTAGCTAGAGCTTTTGCCGCCCCTCTCAGTACACACCAAAAATACTACAAAAAGTCAAAATGACGTATAGGGAAATAAATTAAAACACTATGTTTATGTTTATTTTAGTTGTAAGTATAGTTGTTAAAAGCTAATTATTAATTAAGTAATAAATATTACTAAGTTAACATAAATAAAAGAATCATAGAAAAATTAAATTGTGTCTCACATGAAAAGTGCCGCCCGGGGCAGACCACCGCCCCCCCCTGTCCCACAGCTATGCCACTGTTTCCAACAACTCATCCTTTTGAAAATCAGGTGACCAAATCTGTGCACAATCGTCCATATGTGACCTAATCAGAGCCTTATACAATGGAACCAGAATTTCTTTACTTTTACAATTCAGTGTCCTCCACATCATTGCCAGAATTCGTTGAGTTGTCCTCACAATTTTGGTAATGTGGTCTCTAAATTTTAGATCCTTATCCATCATTACCACAAGATCTTTTATTTCCCCCACCTCCAACAATATATCCACACCAAGAATAAATTCTATACTCTATTTTTGTTTTCCAAATTTTAAAACCTTATGTTTTGCCACATTGAACTGAGATCCCGACTCCCATGCCCATTCACTCAGTCTATTCAAGTTTTCTTGCAAGGCACCACAGCATCTGCTGTACTCCTCATAGTTCATCCCAACTTTTCATCATCTACAAACAGCTGTACATCCCCATTCAAATCTTCCCCAATATCATTTAATATACTGGTTAAACAGCAGTGACCTAAAACAGACCCCTAAGCACCACTAGTGACTTTCCTTTTCTGGAATATTGCTTCCCTATACAAAATTGTTAATACCTATTAGACATCCAATCCAATGCACCAGCGGTGCACCCAGCAGGATTTAATCTTGGAGGAGGCCGAGCACTCATGATTTAATCTTGGGGGGGGATGAGTTAAGTAGATGATTTGAGAATATGCACACTACGCATTACATACGACCTATGACTGAGCATCTGCAGTGATCGCCAATACATTATACCCATGATCTCTGGCCCGGCTCGGGCAAACAAAGTATCGGCCAAGCATTACTTCGTTCACCTTGCATTCGTTGTGAACGCAAGGTGAACGAAGACCGTGATTACCGAGAGTCAGAGGGTATTCCCCTCCCTGGGTGCGCCAATGCAATGCACTTGTCTACTATCTTATTACTGTAATTGTAATAAGTAAGTAAATAACTAAAACCTAACCTCTTGTTAGCAAATCCATGCTATCCATCAAAGACAATACCACTGTTGTGAACTTAATTTTGGATCCTGGTTCTCATTAACCTCTCCAACACTTGATATGTTTTTTATTTATTATTATTACAACTGTATTCCCATTGAATGAAAACTCATCATCGAAAGGTGCATGCCTAAACGTTCATCCATTGTGGTACTCTTAAGAAGATTTGAATAGACTAGCACTGTGGACAGATGGAATGGAAGATGTCAGTTCAGTTTTGCTAAATGCAAAATGATTTTATTATTATTATTATTATTATTATTACCCAAGACTCCCAAATTGCAGGAAGACCTATTCTCCCTCAAAAACTTGATAAATTCTTTTTCTTTACTTCTGGTTGCTATTTCATTACCTCAATTTATATTTCATAATAAAAATCGCCCATATTGATCACCCTTTTTCTGTTTGCCTGGCTGATCTGCTTATACATTTCATGTTCACTACTCTCCATATTACCAGGTCTATATCAATATCTTACAATTTCATTCTATTCACCTCTATTTCACACTATACTGCCTCAAAATCACTGCACTATTTCCCTTTTGCATGGATATTATTATTATTATTATTATTCAGGCCTCCATGGAGTCAAAAGACTCATCATGGGAGGTCCTCTAATATAACTCTTTTTTCTATCATCAATCGCATTCCACCTCTCTTTTTATCCTTTCTATCTTCACGAAAAACATCATATCCTTCCACCTCTCTTCCTGTCAGGATGCCATCCTCATTCAATCATGAGCCTAAATTGAGCAGGTATTTACTATTATTTGAATATTTGAGTATTATCAGCCTTGTCCTTTCTCCACATTTTCCCAAAACTTTTCTGTGTGGCTGGTGGGCTTGATTTCCTACTTTGCTGTTTAGATCTCCAACAAGGACCACTTTTTCCATTCTCTTTATGTTAGCTGCCTACTCTATTGACTCAAAAAATTCCTTCACTTCTTTAAAAGAATTTTCTGTGGGACCATAGGCACAAATAAGTTTCATTGTCGATTACCCCATTTTGAAAGTTTATTTTTCACTTGGTTAGAGTATAATAAATTTAGTTTAATTCTTTATTAAAGTGTGAGCAAACAAAGTTTATGCCTGAGAGTATCTTCAGGACTGGGGTAAGGTGGTACAACACCAGGGCACTCCTTGCAAAGGTGGAGCAAGACACCAACACTCCTATCTCAGTATCTCCCATAATGCAAAACACATCTCCTTGCGGATATGTCTAATGTTAATGCATTAAAGGAAGGGCCACAACCCAGACTAGTTTCGACCTTTATTGAGGTCTCTTCAGTGGGAGCCAGGCCCAAGTGGAGATACCAGTCGGATATGTCTAATATTAATGCATTAAGGGAAGGGCCACAACCCAGACTAGTTTCGACCTTTATTGAGGTCTCTTCAGTGGGAACCAGGCTTGGCTTCAGTGGGGTCTTCAGGTCTCTTCAGTGGGCCTGGCTCCCACTGAAGAGACCTCAATAAAGGGTGAAACTAGTCTGGGTTGTGGCCCTTCCCTTAATGCATTAACATTAGACATATCCGCAAGGAGATGTGTTTTGCATTATGGGAGATACTGAGATAGGAGTGTTGGTGTCTTGCTCCACCTTTGCAAGGAGTGCCCTGGTGTACCACCTTACCCCAGTCCTGAAGATACTTTCAGGCGCAAACTTTGTTTGCTCACACTTGGATAAAGGATTAAACTAAATTTATTATAACCCATTTTGAAGTTGTCCCTCATAACTGAACTCTACTTGAAATTGCCTTCTAATTTAAAAGTTTGTCTTCATATTTGGTGTTGAATGCTACTGTTACCCCTTCCTTTCTTTGAATATTATTGCTTGAATATAACATCCATAACTTATTATTTAGTTGGATCTCACCTCGTACTAAACGTTTTTGTCTTCTTTGTCTCAGTAATGCCAATTATGTCTCAGTAATGGTACTATTCCTGTTCTTCTGAAATAATATTATTTTTCTTTCAAATTCAGTATTATTATTTCTACATTCAATTAACAGAGTCCACAGTCAAAGAGTAACAAGAAGCACGAAACAGCATGATAAAATATTTGACTGGCAATTGAGTTTAATTCATGCCTTATCCAAAGGCCAAGGCATTGACTAGGTATTATCATAAAATATGAGATATTCTTAAGTGGGAGGCTCAGCTTTTTCAAATGTTTCATAATTGATCCTAGTGCTCATATAACAATTGGAACTGTTGTTGCTTTATCATTCCCAAGTTTTTGAATTCCAGTCTCTGGATCTATATACAGTAAAACCCCATTTTTACGTTCCCGCAATTTATGTTTTCCTGCCATTTATGTCATTTTCCATTGGTCCCGCCTTGAGGCCTATTCTTACGATATATTGTTTTCCTGCCATTAACAACTTGATGTGGACGTTATTTCCCGTGATTTGCGTTTTTTCTTGGGTGGCAATACTGATTTTCAAATCGATTTCTGTGGAAATATGTGTATTTCTGTTCCCAAATAGCGTTGCTTTCGGCTGTAGTTTCGTTTCTGCCAACATGGTTACTTGCACGCTTGCAGCAGTAATGTAGTGATGAGCGATACCATGATTTTTCAATCACAGTACGAATTGATATTGCAGAATTTCTGCTACGTAATTTAGCATGTGAAAGTTGCTTTCAAGTTGTGGTGGTGGATTATCCATGTTAGTAATATGGAGAAAAAAGACAGAAAATGTATTTCGGTAGAAGAAAAGATGACAATTCTGTGACGTGTAGATTGGCATGCTGGAACACGTGTGCATTTAGCAAAAGATCTTGGAATCTCCGTGTCCATTTTGAACATGATAGTAAATAACAGGTCAAGCATTGAACTCACTCAATGCAAAGCAATCTAGTGTTATGTCAAAAAAAAAAAAAAAAAACGAAAATCAAAAACAATCAACAATTAAAGATTTTTTAAAATAGATAAATGTAAGTAATTGTAAATTCATTTATTTTCAGTTATTAAATTTGGTAATTGAGTAGGTAGACTCAGATACTAGCAGTAAGTCATCTTTTAGCCTTTTTTTAAATGTTTTTTTACATTTCCTGCTATTTACACTTTTTTCCATCAGTCCCCTGAAAAGTGTAAAAAAAGGGTTTTACTGTACTTGGTCTGTTTTTAGTCTACTTTTCCTTCTACTCTACTATCCTCCTGATATTACCACATCAGCACTGCATATTTTGTTTCACTACAGTGATGTCTGGTATATTATATTCCAGATGTCTGTCTGAATTTTATTCTCATATCTTTCATTTTCAATCACTTTTTCAGTTGTCTATCCACAAGGAGTTTTGAAAGTTGGGAAACTATTTATAATATTTTCTACATAGGCTCCAGTGTACAGCATCCCGATCATACCTGTGTTTATATTCTATATTTGCAATTTTTCTGCAAGAACTAATTAGATGGTCCACTTTTCTCTTCTTTATCTTTGCACATTTGGCATTTTCTATCATTAGAAAATGCCAAATGTTGCATTTGATTGATTGAAAAGATTGAAGATCTTTTCAATCTTCACCTTGATTGTATTAATTTGTAGTGCTTGTTCTTGGGCAGCAGGTATCAGACCTTTTGTCTCTATCTTGATGTTGCATACTTAAGCCATTGCAACTTAAATGACTTTCAAGTTTCTGTACAATATTCTTAAATATTATTATTATTATTATTATTATTAAACAAGACCTCATGGAGTCAAAGACTCATCTAGGAGGTCCTTTTATCTCACACACATCTCATCATACCGGGTCTTAAACACATTCAAACTCCTTGCAGACACCACACTCTCAGGCAAGGCATTCCAATCATTCACAACTCTGCACGAAAAAAACCTGCCTCTCACTCCCCTACTCACACCCTCTTTATACAGTTTCCAGGGATGACCTCTGGTTCTCCCCTGATCTCCCACTATTCGCTGTAGAACTTCTCCACCATTGATCGTATAGCAACCCTTTACCAACTTGTAGGTCTCTATCATATCTCCCCTCTTCCTTCTCTCCACTAGTCTCTGCAAATTACATCTTTTCAATCTTTCCTCATACTCGACATTCCAGAGGTCAGAAACTACCTTAGTCAGTCGCCTTTGGACCCTTTCCAACATCTCCTCATCCTTCTGAAAACCAGGTGACCAAATCTGGGCACAATAGTCCATGTGTGGCCTAATCAAAGCCTTATACAATGGAACAAGAATCTCCCTACTTCTACACGTCAGTGTCCTCCTCATCATTCCCAGAAGTCTTTGTGTTGTCTTCACAATTTTGGCGATGTGACCCCTAAATTTTAGATCCTTATCCACTATCACTCCCAGATCTCTTATTTCCTCTACTTCCAACAATATATTCTTACCAAGCATAAATTCTGCATCCCATCTTTGTTTTCCAAATTTTAAAACCTTACATTTTGCAACATTGAACTCACATCCCCATTTGCTTGCCCAATCACTCAATTTATTCAAGTCTTCTTGCAAGGCCACAACATCTTCACTACTCTTTATGGTTCTTCCCAACTTTGCATCATCTGCAAACAACTGAATATCTCCATCCAAATCTTCGCCAATATCATTAATATACAAGTTAAATAGTAATGGCCCTAAAACAGATCCCTGAGGCACTCCACTAGTGACTTTCCTTTTCCTGGATATTGCACCCCCATACACAACTTGTTGATACCTATCAGATAGCCAGTCTCCAATCCAATGCACTAATCTAATATCCAACCCCATCTGCTCTAGTTTGACTGTCAACTTATCATGAGGCACTCTATCAAAAGCTTTTGCGAAATCCAAGTATATTACTGTGTATCCTTCTCCTCTGTCCAAGGAAGCAGTCACTTTATTGTAATAAGTAAGTAGATTACTAAAACACGACCTCCCTTTAGCAAATCCATGCTGTCCATCAAAGATTATACCATTGTTGTCAACCCAACTCTGGATTCTAGCTCTCACAAGCTTCTCCAACAACTTAACCACAACACCCGACACACAGATAGGCCTATAGTTTGATGCTTGAGTTCGATCACCTCCTTTATGAAGTGGCACAATCTTGCCCTCCTTCCACTCTTTAGGGACTTGACCAAGTGCAAGACTCGTATTAAAAAAATATGTCAAGGCAGGTGTCAACTCTCTGGCACATTCCTTCAGAATACGCGGTGATATATTATCAAGTCCCACAGCCTTATTTACATCTAGTTTACTCAACTCCCCAAACACCTCTTGCTCACTTACAGTCAGTCTCTCCTCCCCATCATCAACTGCTCTTAATCTCTCCATGAAGTCACATTCACAAGATTGAAAGATCTTTATGAGCTGCTCATTAAGTATCTCCACCACACATTCTGCAACAGCTGTCTTTATACCATTTCCTCCAATCAATGTCATCCTTCCATAATCATTCTTTCTTTTGCTGGCTACATATCGAAAGAACTCCCTAGGATTCTTTTTAGCTTCATTAGCTAACTGCTGTTCATACCTCTCTTTAGCTACTCTCACCAACCAAGTCACTCTCCTTGCCTGGTCTTTGTAGAACTCATGAAATTGGTTACTTCCACTTCTCTTATGCTGCCTCCACAATGCCCTTTTTCTCTGTATTGCATGCTTAATCTCTTTATTCATCCATCTCACACCTAACTTATTTAACCTTCTCACCCGTGGTATACATTTAGACATTGCATCCACTAAATATTTTTTGAAAATCCCCCAAGCTGCATTGATCTCTTTTCCAGCTAACTCCTCATTCCATGCTACACCTGCAAGCTGTCTCCTGAGCTCTTCATAATCACCCCCCTTGTAGTTCCACATATACCCTTTTTTCACAGGGGTCCTTGCACTGCTGGCAACCACCCAAGTAATCACCTCATGGTCACTTTCACCAATTGGTGGATGATTTGATACCTCATTGATAATTACATCCTCCGATGAGATGACCAAATCCAAGACCCTTAATCCTCTTGTGCCCTCTGTTACATACTGTCTGAGGTAGTTATCCCTCAAAAACTCAAGAAACTCATTTTCTTTACTTCCAGTTGCTATCTCTTCATTCCAGTCTATATTGCCATAATTAAAATCACCCATAATGATCACCCTTTTCTTATTTGCTTGGCTTATTTGACTATACATTTCACTATCACCACCATCCACATTACCAGGTCTATAACAACATCCCACCAAGTATTTGATTCTATTCACCTCTATCTCACACCATACTGCCTCAAAACCACTGGCCCCATTTCCCCCTTGCATCTCTACCTTGTATGGACATAACTCTTTCTCTATCATCAATAGCACTCCCCCTCCCTTTTTACCCCTTCTATCCTCACGAAACACATCATACCTTTCCATCTCTATTCCTGTCAGGATGTCATCCTCATCTAACCATGTCTCACTTATTCCGACAATCTCTGGGTGCACAGACGCAATTAGTGCAACCATTTCATCCGCCTTGTTTCTTATACTTCTAGCATTGGTATACAAACACAACAACTCATTTCTGGATCTACAGCTAGTTCCACTGATACCACTCACTCGATGTGATCTCTCCATGCTGGACTGGGGCCATTTCCCTTTCTGCTTCTTCATTTTAGAACCCTTTGCAATTCCATCTGTTTCCTTTTGATCCCTGATCATCCCATTACTTTCCTGCCTACACATTCTCTCACCTCCTCTTGGAGCATCCACCTTTCTCACGCTGTGTATCCCTGTCCACCCTGAGCCTCCCCGTTTCCCTGCTCCTCTTGCACACCCATTCTCTCATTATCTATACTCATACCACTCACTTCCACATTCATTTCCACTCCTTCAATCTCTCCTGTCTTACTCTCCTGCTCTTCCACATCACTCCCCTCTTGATCTGATTCATTCTCTCTATTCACTTCTCTACCTTCCAGCAGCAGTCTCTCCAAGCGACTCACACCATAACCACTCAAATGCAGTCCATCGCTCCCAATTAAAGTGGAGGAGTCGAGGACCATGAATATGGACCATGAAGTGCTCTATTTTTTAACTTTCTGATATTTTCCATTTTTTTCTCTCTGTACTGTACTTTCTCTCTTTCTGTACTGTATTGATTGTACTACATTTTCTTTGTAATCTTCATTTAGCATCTTTTCTGTGCTTGCCTTGATGTAATCATTCAATGCTTACTTTTCTTCTTCTACTCTTTGTTTGACTACTTGTAAAAGGACACATCGTCCACATTTCCAGACTATGTACGTATAACCAATTCACATCAAAGCATGATGCGTTGTCATTAATTTAGTTGGAAAACTAGTTCTCCAAACCAGCAGGCCTGTTCTGAAAATTTTCCTCTGAATTAATCTTGTAAAAACCCTTTAGTAATTTGTATGTCTCAATCATATCACCCCTTTTCTGCTTCAACCAGTTTCTGTAACCCACAAATCTTCAACTTGTACTCGTAACGTTCATATCATAGACCTGATACCATTTTGATCACTTGCCTCTGGATCTTCTCCCCCCCCCCCTCCTCCTCCTCATTATCATCACCTAGAAACCCTCATGCACAGACCTGCACGTAGTAATCAAGATGGGGTCTTATCAAGGCTTGATGAAGAGGAACAATAACCTGCTTGTCTCTGCTCGTCAAAGTATTTTTCAGTAACCAAGTGATCTGATGAACTGCTTTAGTTACTTTTGCTGTGTGCCCCTAAACTTTAACTCCCTATCCACTAACACTCCAAAGTCTCTGGCTTCGTAAATTTCCTCGAGTACAGTTCTACCAATGTGGTATACAGCTGGTATATCACATTGGTATATAGCTGGTATATAAGTTTTAAAAGAGGTAAACCGTGAGTAGACATAACTATACATAATAAATAACGGAAAAACTCACGTAGAAATATTATTTAATAGTATAATTTTCGCCTGTGTGTCACAGGCATCTTCAGTACAATTAAGCTCAAAATTAAACACTAACTGACAATTCCAAAAAGCGCCACCTAAGTAGCTGGTGTAAGATAACTAAAAAGGTCAATAACTTTCCTAAAAAAAAAAAAAAAAAAAAAAATTAATACAATAAAAAGTTAGGAAAGATTAGCTGATTTGTAAAGTACTATCTCCCATAAAGGGGATAGACGTAAGCCGTCGGATCTGTTTAAGTTAGGAGAATGAAGTAGAGTTTCACATGTTTCTTTATAAAGGCGTTCCATGAGAAACTGACTTTTGTGAAGAACTCTTGTCTTTCTCCAATGAACTCTGTGTCTAGTGAAGATGGCATGTTCTGCAAGTCCAGACTTTTCAGGTTTAAAGTATTCAATATAAGATTGGTGTTCTTCTAGCCGAATGGAGGCAGATCTTCCCGTTTGTCCGAAATAACATAATCCACAAGAGCACGGAATCTGGTAGACACCTGGATGATTAAGATGTGGAAGCTTGTCCTTTGGAGAAGCGAGAAAGGTGGAGATTTTTCTAAACGGTCGAAAGGCAACAAAAATATTCAGTGGTTTTAAAATTTTTGCTATACGTTCACTGATGCCTTGTATATAAGGGATAGTAATGCGCGTTATTTCCTCTGTGTTTGAAGAGGGAGACATATTAAATCTACTCAAAGTTCTTTTAATGAAGCAATTCTTATAGCCATTAGATAGAAAGGAAGAAGTTATATATCATATTTCTTTCTGTAAAATAGGAAATAACGCGCATTACTATCCCTTATATACAAGGCATCAGTGAACGTATAGCAAAAATTTTAAAACCACTGAATATTTTTGTTGCCTTTCGATCGTTTAGAAAAATCTCCACCTTTCTCGCTTCTCCAAAGGACAAGCTTCCACATCTTAATCATTCAGGTGTCTACCAGATTCCGTGCTCTTGTGGATTATGTTATTTCGGACAAACGGGAAGATCTGCCTCCATTCGGCTAGAAGAACACCAATCTTATATTGAATACTTTAAACCTGAAAAGTCTGGACTTGCAGAACATGCCATCTTCACTAGACACAGAGTTCATTGGAGAAAGACAAGAGTTCTTCACAAAAGTCAGTTTCTCATGGAACGCCTTTATAAAGATGCATGTGAAACTCTACTTCATTCTCCTAACTTAAACAGATCCGACGGCTTACGTCTATCCCCTTTATGGGAGATAGTACTTTACAAATCAGCTAATCTTTCCTAACTTTTTATTGTATTAATTTTTTTTTTTTTTTTTTTTTTTTTTTTTATAGGAAAGTTATTGACCTTTTTAGTTATCTTACACCAGCTACTTAGGTAGCGCTTTCTGGAATTGTCAGTTAGTGTTTAATTTTGAGCTTAATTGTACTGAAGATGCCTGTGACACACAGGCGAAAATTATACTATTAAATAATATTTCTATGTGAGTTTTTCCGTTATTTATTATGTATAGCTGGTATATCTTCTCATCTCATCTCATCTTCCTTATACCCTCTTTTACCTTGCGGTGTCGAGGGTCCATTGATCATCGGACCTCACTCCGTTTACAGGATAAGATGGTCAGCCTTATGCCCCGGTGTATCCTATGGCCTGTAGTGTTGAGTTCTCAAGGCCAGTTTGCCTGCTTTGCGGGATGAAAAACCCCAGAATAAACTGGGGAAAAAACCCTGCTGTCCACGCCCAAGACTGGCTAACTTGGCTATGGCTGAGGAAGATCCTTCAGCTCCTCACGTCACCGACAGGAATCGAACCTAGGACACTCCTTCTCCAGGCATATGGTTGTGAAGCGCATAGCCACTAGGCTAACTGCACGGACTGCTGGTATCTTTTCACCCCAAAATGCATAACATTACACTTTGCCACATTAAACTGATATCCATTCTCCTTTGGCCAGTCTGTCAATCTATCCAATCATCCTGCAAAATTTTGATATCATCTGTATTAACTACTGCTCTACCCAGGTTTGCATTATTGGCAAATAACTGAATAATTCCTCTCGGATCCTTTCCTATATCGTTAATGAACAAATTAAACAGTGGTGGTCCAAGAACAGTACCCTGTGGCATGCCACTAGTCACAGGCTTTCTTTTGGACTCTACTCCTGAATAAACTACTCTCTGATATCTCTCCATCAACCATCCTCCTATTCCATCTCACCAGCCCTATATCCATTCCCATGTGCTGCAGTTTGCTGATTGCATTCTATGTGGTATCCTGTCAAAGGCCTTTGCAAAGTCCAGCAGTATCAGTGTAAACCCATTACCTTTATCCAACTCAGCTTTCACTGTATTATAATTACTAAATGTAATTATGAAATGGTTTTAAGTATTTAAAGAAATAATTATAAGTTTTAATGATACTTATTATTATGATGATTTTTTGGACACCTACATGGAGTTCAAGACTAACTGTGGAAAGCCCGTACTAACCATTATTCACATAATTCCTATAAGCTTCTTCTTGAATTCATTCACAGATGAAGCACTAACAAGCAACTCATTTTGCCCATCACTCTCAAAGCAAGAAGCCTACTCCTCACACTTCTATTTAAACATGCTCTTACACAATTTCCAGGAGAGACCTCTTTGTTCTTTCATTTCCTGGCATGTTTTGTAACAAGTCTTCTGTGTTCATCCTATGAAACTCCTTTAATAACTTATATGTTTCTATCATAATCCCCTCTTTTCTATCAGCTAATAATTTTAACTCATAGACCATTGGTCTTTCCTCATATGGAGGATTCAACAGGCTTGTTGTAATCTTAGTCACTTGTCTCTGGATCCTCTCCACTACCTCCTCATTCACAAGAAATGCATGCAATGGTATGTAGATCACTATCTAATTATCACCTTTTTAAAGTCTTATAAAGAGGAAAAATAACCTCCCTATCCCTGCTTGGCAGTGTGTTCTTCAACATCCAAGTAATCTGATGAGCTAATTTGGCTACTTTTAAAATATACCCTCCAAACTTCAACTTCCCGTCCACAATAATCGTTACATCCCTGACTTTATCAACTTCTTACGGTATGTAGCTTGTGATCATTTTCCTGTAGTGCATGATCTTACACTTCATCACATTAAACTGGCAGTATTATTGTTGTTCTTTGCCCGTAATGTCATATGGTTATTTCATCCAGGATATCTGTCATCTTCATTATCATTCTGTCCAGTTTTGCATCATCAGCAAAACAAAGTGAATAGTTTCCCTTACACCATTTCCTGTATCACAGATGTAAAATTGAAATAGCAGCTGCCAAATTACAGAATTATGTGGTACTCAACTTGTGACATACCTTCTCCTATATTGAACTCAACATACTCTTTGTTTGTCCACCTTTTTAGTCATATCACCAGCTTCTTATCTAACTCAATTTGCTCAATTTATGTAACAGATTCCATGCGGTATTCAGTCAACTACATGTCGGGAGATATGCAATGTATATGTAAATATATAATACCTGTGCAAAGTACAGCAGTATTGTGGTGTAGGCATTTCCTTTATCCAACACAACACAACTATTACTTTATTGTAAAAAAAAAAAAAAGTGAATAAACTGCTGAGGTAGGACCTACCTTTCACAAAATCATGTTAACCCCCTCAGTATCATATTCATTCCTGACCTCTGCTTTTTACCAACTTCTCCAGCACCTTAACCAGCACTACTGAGATACTAATTGGTTTCTAATTTGCTATTTTTCTCTTGAAACTCCCTTTATACAATGGAACTACTTTGCTTTATTTCCCCTTCTCACCTTTCCAGAGCTGAGATTCAATTAAACAGCTTGGTCAAATGAGTTGCCAATTCTTTTCACATTTTTATAATGAATGGGGAATATCTCATTTAATCCTATAGCCATATCAGTATTAATATTCTGAAATATCACAAGTATCTCCAATTCATCTACCTCCATTCTTGCATCAATCAGTGACATCTGACACTACATCTCTACCTGGATGGATGGTACACCATTGCAAAATGATCACTCAATAACACAACTGTTTTGCTTTGTTACTTCCCTAGCATCAGCACTTCTGAATGTATCCCTTCCATAGTTATTCTTCCTTTCACTCACCGCATAAACTTATTGGAATATTCTTTGGCTTGCTCTGTTAGCTTCATATAATTGGCTTCTGCCTTCATTATCATTCTGGTAACTCTTCTTATCTGTATCTTATTTTGCTCATGCACTTACAGATCACCTTTCTCTTTCTTTATGTAACACTTTTTATATAACTCTTTTTCTGAAACTCCATCACTAACTCCTGTTTAGTGATGCCATCCATCCCACTTCTACCATATTAATCCTCCCGAAGCTGTGTATATAGTCTGGTACTACCTTCTTCAAACATTGCTTGAATATTTCCCATGCACTGCAGACATTTTTTCTCCTCCATATTCTTCTTATTATTATTGTATGGGCATCTCCATTGAGTCAGAAGACTCATCATGGGAGACCCAAACTCTCTACACAATTTATTTTACTCTCCTTGGACCTATTAATACACAGAGCACTAACAACTGACTCTGGCAACCCATTCTATTCACATCCCTCCAATGAATAATCTAGTCATCATACCTCTTCTAATCACACTTTTACTCAATTTCCTGGAATGGCCTCTTGTTCTGCCCCCATCTAGCTAAGTGCTGAAACATTTTGCATTCATAATCCTATAAACCTTTAAGTAATTTAAATGTTTCTATCCTATCTCCCCCACCCCCTTTTTTTTTGTCTATCAAAGAACATCTGCAGTCCACGCACCCATCTTGGTGTTGCTCACCTCTGAATCCTCTCCAAAACTTCCTCATCCCCAAGAAACCCAGGAGATCAAACCCCTGAGCACATTAATCCAGATATCAAGACATGATAAAGAGGAATAACAACTTCCTCATCTCTACTTGTTTGTGTGCTCTTCAATGGCCAAGTAATCTTATGAGCAACCTTAGCAGTATATCCTCTAAACTTCAACTCTCTATCCACCACCACCACCCCTAAATTTCTAGCTTCATCTATTTCCTGGAGTACACAGCTTGTAACCAGTTTATCCATAACTTTACACTTCTCCACATTAAACTGATACCCATTATTTTTTGCCTATACTGACAGCCAATTTAAATTGTCTTGCATACTTTTCACATTGCTTTGATTCACTATTGCTCTATCTAATTTTGCATCATCAGCAAACAGCTGAATATTTACTTTCAGTTTATTTCCTATATATATATATTTATGTACAAATTAAACAATAGTAGTCCTATCACTGAATGTTGAGCACAACACCTATCCAGCAGTCAGCCACCCCTCTTATTCAAATAACCAATATTATTATTATTATTATTATTATTATTATTATTATTATTAAACAAGACCTCATGGAGTCAAAGACTCATCTAGGAGGTCCTTTTATCTCACACACATCTCATCATACCGGGTCTTAAACACATTCGAACTCCTTGCAGACACCACACTCTCAGGCAAGGCATTCCAATCATTCACAACTCTGCACGAAAAAAACCTGCCTCTCACTGCTCTACTCACACCCTTTTTATACAGTTTCCAGGGATGACCTCTGGTTCTCCCCTGATCTCCCACTATTCTCTGTAGAACTTCTCCACCATTGATCCTATAACAACCCCTTACCAACTTGTAGGTCTCTATCATATCTCCCCTCTTCCTTCTCTCCACTAGACTCTGCAAATTACATCTTTTCAATCTTTCCTCATACTCGACATTCCAGAGGTCAGAAACTACCTTAGTCAGTCGTATTTGGACCCTTTCCAACATCTCTTCATCCTTCTGAAAACCAGGTGACCAAATCTGGGCACAATAGTCCATGTGTGGCCTAATCAAAGCCTTATACAATGGAACAAGAATCTCCCTACTTCTACACGTCAGTGTCCTCCTCATCATTCCCAGAAGTCTTTGTGTTGTCTTCACAATTTTGGCGATGTGACCCCTAAATTTTAGATCCTTATCCACTATCACTCCTAGATTTCTTATTTCCTCTACTTCCAACAATATATTCTCACCAAGCACAAATTCTGCATCCCATCTTTGTTTTCCAAATTTTAAAACCTTACCTTTTGCAACATTGAACTCACATCCCCATTTGCTTGCCCAATCACTCAATTTATTCAAGTCTTCTTGCAAGGCCACAACATCTTCACTACTCTTTATGGTTCATCCCAACTTTGCATCATCTGCAAACAACTGAATATCTCCATCCAAATCTTCGCCAATATCATTAATATAAAAGTTAAATAGTAATGGCCCTAAAACAGATCCCTGAGGCACTAGTGACCACTAGTGACTTTCCTTTTCCTGGATATTGCACCCCCATACACAACTTGTTGATACCTATCAGATAGCCAGTCTCCAATCCACTGCACTAATCTAATATCCAACCCCATCTGCTCTAGTTTGACTGTCAGCTTATCATGAGGTACTCTGTCAAAAGCTTTTGCGAAATCCAAGTATATTACTGTGTATCCTTCTCCTCTGTCCAAGGAAGCAGTCACTTTATTGTAATAAGTAAGTAGATTACTAAAACACGACCTCCCTTTAGCAAATCCATGCTGTCCATCAAAGATTATACCATTGTTGTCAACCTAACTCTGGATCCTAGTTCTCACAAGCTTCTCCAACAACTTAACCACATCACCTGACGCACAGATAGGCCTATAGTTTGATGCTTGAGTTCGATCACCTCCTGACTTTATGAAGTGGCACAATCTTGCCCTCCTTCCACTCTTTAGGGACTTGACCAAGTGTGAGACTCGTATTAAAAAAATATGTCAAGGCAGGTGTCAACCCTCTGGCACATTCCTTCAGAATACGCGGTGATATATTATCAAGTCCCACTGCCTTATTTACATCTAGTTTACTCAACTCCCCAAACACCTCTTGCTCACTTACAGTCAGTCTCTCCTCCCCATCATCAACTGCTCTTAATCTCTCCATGAAGTCACATTCACAAGATTGAAAGATATTTATGAACTGCTCATTAAGTATCTCCACCACACATTCTGCAACAGCTGTCTTTATACCATTTCCTCCAATCAATGTCATCCTTCCATAATCATTCTTTCTTTTGCTGGGTACATATCAAAAGACCTCCCTAGGATTCTTTTTAGCTTCATTAGCTAACTGCTGTTCATACCTCTCTTTAGCTACTCTCACCAACCAAGTCACCCTCCTTGCCTGGTATTTGTAGACTTCATGAAATTGGTTACTTCCACTTCTCTTATGCTGCCTCTGCAATGTCCTTTTTCTCTGTATTGCATGCTTAATCTCTTTATTCATCCATCTCACACCTACCTTATTTAACCTTCTCACCGGTGGTATACATTTAGACATTGCATCTACTAAATATTTTTTGAAAATCCCCCAAGCTGCATTGATCTCTTTTCCAGCTAACTCTTCATTCCATGCTACACCTGCAAGCTGTCCTGAGCTCTTCATAATCATGCCCCTTGTAGTTCCACATATACCCTTTTTTCACAGGGGTCCTTGCACTGCTGGCAACCACCCAAGTAATCACCTCATGGTCACTTTCACCAATTGGTGGATGATTTGATACCTCATTGATAATTACATCCTCCAGTGAGATGACCAAATCCAAGACCCTTAATCCTCTTGTGCCCTCTGTTACATACTGTCTGAGGTAGTTATCCCTCAAAAACTCAAGAAACTCATTTTCTTTAGTTCCAGTTGCTATCTCTTCATTCCAGTCTATATTGTCATAATTAAAATCACCCATAATGATCACCCTTTTCTTATTTGCTTGGCTTATTTGACTATACATTTCACTATCACCACCATCCACATTACCAGGTCTATAACAACATCCCACCAAGTATTTGATTCTATTCACCTCTATCTCACACCATACTGCCTCAAAACCACTGGCCCCATTTCCCTCTTGCATCTCTAACTTGTATGGACATAACTCTTTCTCTATCATCAATTGCACTCCCATTCCCTTTTTACCCCTTCTATCCTCACGAAACACATCATACCTTTCCATCTCTATTCCTGTCAGGATGTCATCCTCATCTAACCATGTCTCACTTATTCCGACAATCTCTGGGTGCACAGACGCAATTAGTGCAACCATTTCATCCGCCTTGTTTCTTATACTTCTAGCATTGGTATACAAACACAACAACTCATTTCTGGATCTACAGCTAGTTCCACTGATATCACTCACTCGATGTGATCTCTCCATGCTGGACTGGGGCCATTTCCCTTTCTGCTTCTTCATTTTAGAACCCTTTGCAATTCCATCTGTTTCCTTTTGATCCCTGATCATCCCATTATTTTCCTGCCTACACATGCTCTCACCTCCTCTTGGAGCATCCACCTTTCTCACGCTGTGTATCCCTGTCCACCCTGAGCCTCCCCGTTTCGTTGCTCCCCTTGCACACCCATTCTCTCATTTTCTATACTCATACCACTCACTTCTCCATTGATTTCCACTTCTTCAATCTCTCCTGTCTTACTCTCCTGCTCTTCAACATCACTCCCCTCTCGATCTGATTCATTCTCTCTATTCATTTCTCCACTTTCCAGCAGCAGTCTCTCCAAGCGACTCACATCATAACCACTCAAATGCAGTCCATCGCTCCCATACAGCTCACTTCGTCCCTCAAACTCATTCCACACATTAACAAACTGTACTCCCATCTCCTCACACATTTCAGCCAGAATATCATTCATAATCCTTGCTCTCTGCCTCATTTCACCACAATCATACCTAGGCAACACACTGACCACCCTTCCTGTCACACTATTCTCCTTTATCTTTCCAAGCAGTCTCCTGACGTTCATTTTGACATGCTCTTTGTTCTCTCTCAAATCATTTGTACCAATTAATACAATTAACTCTTTTGCTCGTTCCCGCCTCATATTCAATGCCTCAATCACTCTACTCATTTTACCGCCTGGAAAACATACCTTGTGCATTTTATCCTCTAGCACACCTTTAATAATGGAGTCGCCATACAACGCCACTCGCTCATCTTTTGTTAACTCTTTCATGCCATCATGATTTATTTTAATAGTTTTGACCTGAATTCTCTTAATTTCATTCCGCATCCATTTCATTTCTTGCTTCATCCAATCCAATTCACCTTCCAAACCTCGCAACACATTCACTCTATCATTAAATCTTTCTAACTTTCTAACTCTCAATCACCTCTTCTCACTTTCCCTCTCATTCATCCTTCTTTGTTTCCGTACTTTCGGTCCAACATACATCCAACTTTCACTATCATTCTTCTCACTTTCACTCTCACATATCTTTCTTTGTTTCCGTACTTTCGGACTAACATGCGTCCAACTTTCACTATCATTCTTCTCACTTTTACTGTCATTCATCTTTCTTTGGTTCAGTACTTTCGGCCAACTTTCGCCATCAGTCATTCTTTTTTCGCTATCATTCATTCTTTCGATTTTTTTTACTTGCGATTTCTGCATCACACCATTTCTACTTTCATTCGTTCTCTCAATTTCGTTTCTTTTTGCCTCACTTTCGTCCCTTTTAACATCCGTTACGGTTGTCAAATCGTTCTTTTTCTTTTTTCCTGATTTTTTAACATTTTTCGCCTGTTTTTCTCACCATCCTTCTCTTTGAAACATCACTCTCGATACAATCGGTACTAGCACTTTCTGTCATCAACTTCATATTCACATTCATCAATTCCTCGTTCAGGTCACATTTCGCACACACCCTTCTTCCATCCGCACTAAACATCCACAAATCATTTATGTAATTGAAGGAATACATATAAAAGACCTCACACTTAACGAACCAACTGAAATCCAAATTTAAATCATGGAATGACAATGCCGCCGCCATTTTTTTTTTTTTTCCTCTGCAAGTTACTAGGTCTAATATTAACGTTTTCGTATTTAGTTTAAGCAAGAAAAAAAAAAAACCACACTAATAATATCGGTAGAGTACAATGTTTACAGCCGCTCTTTCTTAAACAATTACGCATATATACTTAATTATTCCTAGTAAAACTTATCTGAATCAGGAGCTCTTCAAAACACGTCCGTAGCGCTTGACCCACTAGCGCCCTCTCCTATTGTTTGTTTTAATTTGCACATCAGATATCCATGTGGTATTCAGTCAAATTCCTTTGCAAAATCATCATATGCCCATTTCCTTTATCCAACTCAGCTGTCACACTATTATAAAAAGTTAGTAAATTACTATGGCACAACCAATCTTTCACAAAGCCATGTTGCCCATCATATATCTACCCATTCTTGAATTCTCTTTTTGACCAATTTTTCCAGTACATTTACAACCACTCCTGAGATACTGGTGAGTCTATAATTTGATACTGCAGTCTTAGAACTTCCCTTATGCAAGGGAATTATTTTGCCTTTAATTAAAGAGCCTAGTCAGAGGCATTGCCAGTTGTTTCCTTGCACATTCCCGTAAAAAGCGAGCTGATATCCCATCCACACCCACAGCTGTGTTTACATTGAGATTCTGCAATATCCTAAGCATCTCCAATTCATCCACTTCTGTTCCCACATGAGTCTCTGTCACATTTGTTACACATTAACCTCACTTGCATGTATACCCTTGCAAAGTGGTCACTTGGTAACTGAACTATTTTCTCTTCTTCTTTCACCTTGTGACATCAGCAGTCATTACAGTTATTCTTTCATAGTCATTCTTCTTTTTCTTACTTGCCACATAGCAAAAAAAGAACTCAGATTTCTTTTGGCCTGTTCAGCTAGTTTTCTTCTTGTAATATGATTTTGCCTTACCATACTGGTCACTGTTCTTGCCTGACTCCTGTACTGTTCATGAATTTGCTGGTTATCTTTCTCCTTATATATATCCTTCACAGCATTTTCTTTTTCTGTAATTCATCCTTAATGATATTATTCATCCATCTAACTACTACCTGATTAAACTTCCTTACTTTAGGTATACAGTTTAATATAGCTTCTTATCCATGCACTACTAATACCTCCTTTCCTGCAGGGTTTTATGCTGTGGCACAGCTTTGAGCTTCCTGATAAGCATGTCATAATCACCTTCCTTGCAGTTCCACATATACCCCTTCTTGAGAGAATATTGCTAATTTTTTATGATCTTCCAAGTCAAGACTGCATGGTCACTTTTCCCAGTTGGAGACAATGTGGCCACCTTAGTTATGGATAGCTCTTCTGATCCTGACCATGTCTCCAATACTTTTGCACCTTGAGTCTTCTCCATCACATGCTGCCTCAAGTAATTATCTGTCAGCAGATGTGTAAATTCCATTTCTTTCCTGCCTTCTGGTCTCCGTTCCTTTCAGTCTATCTCTCCATACTTGATGTCCCCCATAATCACTCGACCTGCATTCATTATACTAATTTGCTGATGCATGTCTTGCAGATCATCTCTGGAAACCCCCCCCCCACTCAGCCTATGGCAGCAACCATATTTTGTATTATTGGCCCCTCGATCACTAGAATGAACAGCTACCCTCTTGCCTATCTCCTAATCTTTTTGGCTGCAGTTCATCTGCCATCATCACAGTATCCCCTTTCCCCATTCTGTCTTCTTTGTCTTCCCTGAAAATACTAAACCCTTCACATTCTATCTCTGTAACTAACCACATCATCTGCTGTTAGCAAAGTTTCATTAATGGCTATAACTTTTGACAAATTTGCACTAACTAATGCCAAATTTCTCTCTCTCTCTCTTTCTCTCTTGTTCCTGATACTTCTAGCATTAGTATACAGAAACTGCAGCATCCCTTTACATGTTTACTTCCAGTATTGCCTACCCTATTAAATACTTTTGCTTGAGAGACTAGATTCTGTACTTGTTAGGATTCACACTCACTCTCCTCATGGGTGCCTTAACACACACATTCACTTGCATCCATCCTAATTGCTTATGTTTTCCTGAATCTGCACTTCAGCATGCTCGGTTAACAAAGCTCTCTCTCTCTCTCTCTCCCCAGACACCTAACACCAAACCATTTAGATGCAATCTGTCAGCATCATATAAATCCTTCTTTCTGTCAAACATAGTCTACTGATCCACAAACTTTATATCATTCCTTCTGCATATTGATTCGTTTGCTATCATTGCCCTCCTCCTTCTCAATTTGCCTGTATAATAGCATGGCAGGAGACTTACAATCTTCACCTTCTCATCTTCATTTTTGTTTCGTCCATCAATTCCTTTACATCCTCCCTCAGAGAATACTTCTCATGACATGGTAGTGCTCCAAGCTGGACTCTCAGCTTTTCATAATTAACTGCTCTGTATTTCAACTTATATATCCCTTCTTAATAGAAAATTCCAAATGTTTGGCAGTCTCTCTATTCAAGACCATATAATAACTCTCCATAGTCAGAGGCAATGAAGGAAATGTACATATTCCATTTCCATCCATCCCTGTGACCATTCCTTCTTCCAATATGTTCCTGTAGAAGTAAACCTCCATGCAAACCTGGTTAGCCAAGTGGTTAGCATATCCACTCTCCAGCCAAAAAGGCAGCAGGTTCGAATCTTGCTGTGGGCATGGATGTTTTTGATTGTCTGTGAAAATACTAGTGGTGGTGGACAGTGGATGGCGTTGGTATAGATGATGCAGTTTGGTGTAGTTGGTGGATTGAATGATGGAGACTGGGAGTGGTAGAGTAGGTGCCCTCCCTCGATGAGTCTTTGGACTCCTTGGTGTTGTCACACAGTACCGTCGACAGGATGTAGCATAGAGGCAGCCTGCCTCATGGCGCTGCTTAAGAAGGGTGCTCGTTCAGCCGTATTACAGCAACAAGATATTTTGCAATTCAGCGTTTAGTTTACCAAATAAAAAAGATGCCATTTCCCGTTGACAGTTAAACATGTGCTTATTATATTTTATTAATAAAAAAATGATAGTCATATATACATACTAAAACTAAATATTTTAGATATTTAGGTAAACAACCCATAAAGTCTCATATTATGTGAAATTCATAAGCTTTTATAGTCTATATATATATACAGGGTGTTCGGGATAAATTTGACATATTTATAATTAATTATATTTTTCCGTAAGTTACATGTATTAACACACACTTCTCTTCATTTAAAAGTTTGGACCCTTCTTCATTCATATACAAGATGTCAGAAAGGATGGATAGCTGGAACCCACCCGAATCATGGAAGAGAATAACTTGTATCATGATGATTCGTGCCCGCCATCAAAATAAGGATATTACGACTGCTGCCCAATGCTCCCTGAATACAGTAAAAACAATCAGGCATGAACTAGAGACTTGCAATGGTGACTACGAGGATGTAGCAAGAAGAAAGATCCCTAGCAGACGATCTGATTGCATTCGTACAGCAGAATTCCTCGCAAATCTGCAGGAACAGGTGTTGAAGAACCCTGGCATTGGAATTCGGGCTTTGTTCGTGGAGTTGCTAACTGTAGTCAAGCCCTGGATAACAAGGGTAGCCAATGGTAGGCCGTATGTATGGCAGCAGGATTCGGCCCCTTGCCACACCTCTTGGAAAAGTCAAAAATGGTTGTCTGAAAATTTCTACGACTTCACCAGTCCAAATGTTTGGCCTCCAAACTCCCCAGACCTTAACCCCATGGATTATTTTGTATGGGGCGCAGTTGAAAAAGACACCAATCGCACTTCCAGTAATACAAAAGCCCAGTTAATGGATAAAATTAAAACAGTTTTTGCGGCCCTTCCCAGGGAGACTGTAGCATCAGCTTGTTCGAGGTTCCGAAGCAGAATTGAAGCTGTGATCGATGCTAATGGTGGTTATTTTGAGTAAATCTTGTTGATAGTATTGTAATTAACTCTGCCTGTAATGTTTTTTTGTCAATTCATTAAATTTAATAGATACAAAGAAGATTTTCTTTTTCCTTACGAAACTGTCAAATTTATCCCGAACACCCTGTATATATATATATATATATAAAATTATATTATGCATGAATTCTCCTACTCAAATTGTGAGTTACTATCACCCTGATGTTCACGTTAGGGTGATAACTCGCTCCCTGCAGTAAACAATATGCCCTCCACAACGGCAAATATACTACAGAAACAAGAAAAATAATTAGTTTTATCATGTCACTGAATAAGGTTCACAGACATTTGAAGACTGTAATATATTTCTCAACAAATAGTGCAATTAGAGACAACTGGGATAAAAATGGCACTTACTAATAAATCACATCTTCCCTCCCACAGAAACTGCTGTATTGACTCAAGCAAAACCATATGTTGCACTGGCTACATATGGTTTTGCTTCACACTATCCTATCATAAATGTGTTAAAACTAAGAAAAAAAAAATGTATTTCAGATATTTTGGAAATCAGTTGAAGAGAATTAGCATTTCAACTCGATTGTCAACTTGGTTTTTCTTTGGGTCGTCCTATCTTTTGTTAATACTGCACCAATCATATGCATGTCTTCATAGCTGCTCTTTCTCTACTGGCCTATCATCGTGTACAGGCTTTCACTTCTCATTAGTCATTTGTGAAGGCTTGTTCATTACGTATCTCAAGTCTTGTAACTTACTGGTAATTTTTTGCTTGACATAATGGGAAATTAGATAATGCAATTTGGGTAGATAACTTTGACATTACACACAAGGAAACCACTCTCGAGGCCAGAAGAAGTGATGGTGAATAGGAGCTTCTTGGTAAGTCATACCCATTTTCAGTTTTTTCTGAAAACTTTAGTTTCCGAAAATCCCCTCATATATCATGCACCATGTTTTTTTTGCTTTAATTTTGGAGAAAAATTGCAAGTTATATTCGAGTAAATATGGTAATTTTTTTAGTTTTCAAATTCTTAAGTATGGATAATTGGTTAAAGACTGGATTTATAATATGCACAAAAGAGAGCAGTATAGCAGATATAGAAATAAGCAATTTCACTTCTCTCATTGATGATAAATTATTTATATTAAGTAAAAATGTATAGTATCTTTATAAATTTTATTCTATTAAAAATAAATCATTTTTTTTGTTTAAATGTACATCTAAATTCAAATAAAACAGACATTTACAATGAAATATATTTTATTTATTTATTTATGTATTATTATTATTATTATTAGTATTATTTTGATAAGGATTTTTTGATAAGGTACTTGGTAATAATGAAAATTTAAGAAGGGGTACATGGATATCTGAAGTTTGAGAAACACTGTTCTATCCAAATATTTAGTCTGAAACACAGGTGTATATTACGCTGTTCGTTATCTTAAATTCCGCTTTGAATTTGGATAAGCGAAACAGCGTGATATGCACTTCTTACATTTTTTTCAGCGTCATTTCAATTTTGAATGTGAAACATATTGAGTGTATTGTGTATTCTGTGTTTATGGAACTTTGGACAATTTTTGACTGATTTTAATTGTGTACTTATTTTTGAATTTTTGATTGACAAATAAACTTTTAAAGATAAGTAGTTTATAAATTATAAACATATTAATCAGAGCCGCATTTTGCTAAAATGCCAAAATCGCTCGTGGCAGCATACTTTACGTCTTGCATTTCCCTCAATAATTATAGTTTACCTTTAATTATCAAATTTTCAAATTATTGTATAAATTAATTATTTATAGTAAAAATTCGAAGAAGGCAACTGTTTTAAATCAATTTTTTTTAAATAAGATTTTATTGTTTTAAAACTCTTAAAAATAGTAAATAAATTAACTCAAAATTAATAATTAATAGAAAAAAAAAAGAATAATTTATCAATACGAAATTTATTGTCATTTAGATGAGTAATTTGAAAGAGAAAAAGTTATCAGTAGCTGCTTTTCTGGAAAAGAGAAAAGGAAGAGCAATAAGGAGATTTGGAATTTTAACAAAAGACACCAAAGAGAATGAGTTTTTAACAGAATCAACACCAAAAATTATAAAAATTTCAGCACCAGCCGTTGGAGCAGCTTCCACATCCTCATCCACCAATACCAACAATTCCCCTGCATCAGCCACTGATACTGACGTAACAACCATTTGTGGTGATTCCATAACAATTCATGATTCCAAAAATGATGAGGTTAATGATGATAGTGAGAAATAGAAATTACGAACAGATGATCCAATTAAAAATCAAGATTATTTTATTGAAACTGATCCATACTACTGGCCAGAGAAATTTGATGACAAAACTAGAATTGAACTTATAAAAAAAAAGTCCTATTCAAGTAAAATTAAATAAATATCCTTTGAACGATCAAGGCAGAAAGCTTTCAAATAATTATTATCAGCAAATGCTTAAAAATTCTGAAAATATCAAATGATCATGGCTTCTATGTTCCAGGAAAAATGATGCTGTTTACTGTTTCTGCTGCAAAAATTTTAATCCTATTTCATCAGAGCCAAAAGGCCTACGTCGAAAAGCAGTTTCGATGACTGGAAAAATATCAACAGAAAACTTCAAATGTATGAAACTTCACATTCCCATATTCATTGTTTTTTTGAGTGGAAGGAATTGACAATATGGTTAAATTTGAAACTGATGATTGATGCAGACCAACAAAGAATTTTGGACAATGAAACAACGCTGGAAAGCAGTTTTAATATGATTATAAGCAATAATCCATTGCATAGCAGCACAAAATCTTGCACTTCAGATATTGTCCTCTACAATTTATACTCTTAACAATGGAAATTTTCTAAAAATTGTAGAACTTTTTGCATTGTTTGATGAAGTTATGAAGCAACATCTTGATACTATAACCAAAAACAAACAAAAACATTGTCAAGTTGATTATTTGGTCCTGAAATACAAAATCAATTAATTCAAATTATGACAGAGAAAATATGAAGTAAAATCATCATCATCATCATCATCATACGTATCAATGATTTAGGCCTACCATGGCCTGTTCTGGCCTTAGACGTCATCGTTGAATCATTTAAGAGGACATCCTGGTTTTCTTTATCCTAAGGGCTTATACTTTAAGGCTTGTTTTGGTAATCTTTCTGTTTTCATTCTTTGAACGTGTTCCATCCATTTATGTTTATATTTTTTAATTTTTTCTATTACTGGTTCTTGATTTAATTCTTTCATAATATCTTCGTTTCTTTTGTGATCAAATAGGGTATACTTTGCAGTTTTTCTCATAAACTTCATTTCTGCTGTTGTTAATCTTTGTTTGTCTTTTTGTTTTATTGTCCAGATTTCGCTTCCATACATTAAGACTGGTAAGGCTAATGTATTGTATACTTTTAGCCTGGTTTGTTTTTGAACTAGGTTTGGTTTAAATATAGAGTTAATTACACCTGTTATTTTTAAATATTTTGCAATTTTTACTTTTATATCTTTTTCATTTTCATATGTGATCATACATCCTAGGTAGTTAAATGAATTCACCTGTTCTAAGATCTTGTTATCTATTACTATTTTAGTTCTTGCTGGATCTTTTCCTTTAAAGGCCATAGTTCTTGATTTTTCTGTTGATGTTATCATACCATAATCTTTGATTTTTCTCATTTAGATTTAAAATAGCTTTCTGTAAGTTATCTTCAGAATTTGTAATTATTATTTGGTCGTCTGCAAAGAGGAGAGTGTTTAAGTTAACTGTAGGTGAAAGTTTAATTCCTTGGTGTAAATTTTTACTCCATTTTATTATTATTTCATTTAAGTAGATATTAAAAAGAGTTGCTGAGAGGGGACATCCCTGTCGGACCCCTTGGTTTATCTCTCTCGTATATGATAGCTCGTGATTTAATCTTATTTGTATTTGATTATTTTCATATATACTTGTGATAGCTTTTAGGATATTATTTGGTATTTATCTTTCTTTTAATATGTTAAATAATATGTTTCTTTTAACTCTGTCAAATGCTTTTTCAAAGTCAATAAATGCAACATGTATAGCTGAATTATATTCTCTTCTTTTCTCTACTATTAATTTTAGGCAAAAGGCTGGGTCTATACATGATTGTCCTTTTCTAAATCCATTCTGTACCTCTAGAATAAAGTTTTCAGAATATTTCATTAGTTTGTTATTTAAGATTCTGCTATATATTTTGTAACAGGAATTTAGTATACTGATACCTCTATAGTTTTTAGGGTCATCTCTATTACCTTTCTTAAAGATAGGAATCACAATTGCTTTTTTCCATTCTATTGCATCTTTTCCATCCACAGAACGTGGGGCGCTAGTGGGTCAAGCGGTACGGACGTGTTTTGAAGAGCTCATGATTCAGATAAGTTTAACTAGGAATAATTAAGTATATATGTGTAATTGTGTAAGTAAGAGCGGCTGTAAACGTTGTACGCTACCGATATTATTAGTGTGGTTTTTTTTTCTTGCTTAAACTAAATACGAAATCGTTAATATTAGACCTAGTAACTTGCAGAGAAAAAAAAAAAATGGCGGCGGCATTGTCATTCCATGATTTTAATCTGGATTTCAGTCGTTTCATTAAGTGTGAGGTCTGTTATATGTATTCCTTCGATTACATAAATGATTTGTGGATGTTTAGTGCGGATGGAAGAAGGGTGTGTGCGAAATGTGACCTGAACGAGGAATTGATGAATGCGAATATGAAGTTGATGACAGAAAGTACTAGTACCGATTGTGTCGCGAGTGCTCGTTTGAAAGAGAAGGATGGTGAGAAAACAGGCGAAAAATGTTAAAAAATCAGGAAAAAAGAAAAAGAGCGATTTGACAATCGTAATGGTTGTTAAAAGGGACGAAAGTGAGGCGGAAAGAAACGAAATTGAGAGAACGAATGAAAGTAGAAATGGCGTGATGCAGAAATCACAAGTAAAAAAAATCAAAAGAATGAATGATAGTGAAAAAAGAATGACTGATGGCGAAAGTTGGACGCATGTTGGAACGAAAGTACTGAACCAAACAAAGATGAATGATAGTAAAAGTGAGAAGAATGATAGCGAAAGTTGGACGCATGTTAGTCCGAAAGTACAGAAACAAAGAAAGATATGTGAGAGTGAAAGTGAGAAGAATGATAGTGAAAGTTGGACGTATGTTGGACCGAAAGTACGGAAACAAAGAAGGATGAATGAGAGGGAAAGTGAGAAGAGGTGGTAGAAAGTTAGAAAGATTTAATGATAGAGAGAATGTGTCGCGAGGTTCGGAGGGTGTATTGGATTGGATGAAGCAAGAAATGAAATGGATGCGGAATGAAATTAAGAGAATTCAGGTCAAAACTATTAAAATAAATCATGATGGTATGAAAGAGTTAACAAAAGATGAGCGAGTGGCGTTGTATGGCGACTCCATTATTAAAGGTGTGCTAGAGGATAAAATGCACAAGGTATGTTTTCCAGGCGGTAAAATTAGTAGAGTGATTGAGGCATTGAATATGAGGCGGGAACGAGCAAAAGAGTTAATTGTATTAATTAGTACAAATGATTTGAGAGAGAACAAAGAGCATGTCAAAATGAATGTCAGGAGACTGCTCGGAAAGATAAAGGAGAATAGTGTGACAGGAAGGGTGGTCAGTGTGTTGCCTAGGTATGATTGTGGTGAAATGAGGTGGAGAGCAAGGATTATGAATGATATTCTGGCTGAAATGTGTGAGGAGATGGGAGTACAGTTTGTTAATGTGTGGAATGAGTTTGAGGGACGAAGTGAGCTGTATGGGAGCGATGGACTGCATTTGAGTGGTTATGATGTGAGTCGCTTGGAGAGACTGCTGCTGGAAAGTGGAGAAATGAATAGAGAGAATGAATCAGATTGAGAGGGGAGTGATGTTGAAGAGCAGGAGAGTAAGACAGGAGGGATTGAAGAAGTGGAAATGAATGGGGAAGTGAGTGGTATGAGTATAGAAAATGAAAGAATGGGTGTGCAAGAGGTGCAGGGAAACGGGGAGGCTCAGGGTGGACAGGGATACACAGCGTGAGAATGGTGGATGCTCCAAGAGGAAGTGAGAGCATGTGTAGGCAGGAAAGTAATGGTATGATCAGGGATCAAAAGGAAACAGATGGAATTGCAAAGGGTTCTAAAATGAAGAAGCAGAAAGGGAAATGGCCCCAGTCCAGCATGGAGAGATCACATCGAGTGAGTGGTATCAGTGGAACTAGCTGTAGATCCAGAAATGAATTGTTGTGTTTGTATACCAATGCTAGAAGTATAAGAAACAAGGCGGATGAAATGGTTGTACTAATTGCGTCTGTGCACCCAGAGATTGTCGGAATAAGTGAGACATGGTTAGATGAGGATGACATCCTGACAGGAATAGAGATGGAAAGGTATGATGTATTTCGTGAGGATAGAAGGGGTAAAAAGGGAATGGGAGTGCAATTGATGATAGAGAAAGAGTTATGTCCATACAAGGTAGAGATGCAAGAGGGAAATGGTGCCAGTAGTTTTGAGGCAGTATGGTGTGAGATAGAGGTGAATAGAATCAAATACTTGGTGGGATGTTGTTATAGACCTGGTAATGTGGATGGTGGTGATAGTGAAATATATAGTCAAATAAGCCAAGCAAATAAGAAAAGGGTGATCATTATGGGTAATTTTAATTATGACAATATACACTGGAATGAAGAGATAGCAACTGGAACTAAAGAAAATGAGTTTCTTGAGTTTTTGAGGGATAACTACCTCAGACAGTATGTAACAGAGGTCACAAGAGGATTAAGGGTCTTGGATTTGGTCATCTCATCGGAGGATGTAATTATCAATGAGGTATCAAATCATCCACCAATTGGTGAAAGTGACGATGAGGTGATTACTTGGGTGTTTGCCAGCAGTGCAAGGACCCCTGTGAAAAAAGGGTATATGTGGAATTACAAGGGGCGTGATTATGAAGAGCTCAGGAGACAGCTTGCAAGGGTAGCATGGAATGAGGAGTTAGCTGGAAAAGAGATCAATGCAGCTTGGGGGATTTTCAAAAAATATTTAGTAGATGCAATGTCTAAATGTATACCACGGGTGAGAAGGTTAAATAAGGTAGGTGTGAGATGGATGAATAAAGAGATTAAGCATGCAATACAGAGAAAAAGGGCATTGTGGAGGCAGCATAAGAGAAGTGGAAGTAACCAATTTCATGAAGTCTACAAATACCAGGCAAGGAGGGTGACTTGGTTGGTGAGAGTAGCTAAAGAGAGGTATGAACAGCAGTTAGCTAATGAAGCTAAAAAGAATCCTAGGGAGGTCTTTCGATATGTACCCAGCAAAAGAAAGAATGATTATGGAAGGATGACATTGATTGGAGGAAATGGTATAAAGACAGCTGTTGCAGAATGTGTGGTGGAGATACTTAATGAGCAGTTCATAAATATCTTTCAATCTTGTGAATGTGACTTCATGGAGAGATTAAGAGCAGTTGATGATGGGGAGGACAGACTGACTGTAAGTGAGCAAGAGGTGTTTGGGGAGTTGAGTAAACTACATGTAAATAAGGCTGTGAGACTTCATAATATATCACCGCGTATTCTGAAGGAATGTGCCAGAGAGTTGACACCTGCCTTGACATAATTTTTTAATACGAGTCTCGCACTTGGTCAAGTCCCTAAAGAGTGGAAGGAGGGCAAGATTGTGCCACTTCATAAAGGAGGTGATCGAACTCAAGGATCAAACTATAGGCCTATCTGTGTGTCAGGTGTTGTGGTTAAATTGTTGGAGAAGCTTGTGAGAACTAGGATCCAGAGTTGGGTTGACAACAATGGTATAATCTTTGATGGACAGCATGGATTTGCTAAAGGGAGGTCGTGTTTTAGTAATCTACTTACTTATTACAATAAAGTGACTGCTTCCTTGGACAGAGGAGAAGGATACACAGTAATATTCTTGGATTTCGCAAAAGCTTTTGATAGAGTACCTCATGATAAATTGACAGTCAAACTAGAGTAGATGGCGTTGGATATTAGATTAGTGCATTGGATTGGAGACTGGCTATCTGATAGGTATCAACAAGTTGTGTATGGGGGTGCAATATCCAGGAAAAGGAAAGTCACTAGTGGTCACTAGTGCCTCATGGATTTGTTTTAGGGCCATTACTATTTAACTTGTATATTAATGATATTGACGAAGATTTGGATGGAGATATTCAGTTGTTTGCAGATGATGCAAAGTTGGGACGAACCATAGAGAGTAGTGAAGATGTTGTGGCCTTGCAAGAAGACTTGAATAAATTGAGTGATTGGGCAAGCAAATGGGGATGTGAGTTCAATGTTACAAAATGTAAGGTTTTAAAATTTGGAAAACAAAGATGGGATGCAGAATTTATGCTTGGTGAGAATATATTGTTGGAAGTAGAGGAAATAAGAGATCTTGGGGTGATAGTGGATAAGGATCTAAAATTTAGGGGACACATCGCCAAAATTGTGAAGACAACACAAAGACTTCTGGGAATGATGCGGAGGACACTGACATGTAGAAGTAGGGAGATTCTTGTTCCATTGTATATGGCTTTGATTAGGCCACACATGGACTATTGTGCCCAGATTTGGTCACCTGGTTTTCAGAAGGATGAAGAGATGTTGGAAAGGGTCCAAAGGCGACTGACTAGGGTAGTTTCTGACCTCTGGAATGTCGAGTATGAGGAAAGATTGAAAAGATGTAATTTGCAGAGTCTAGTGGAGAGAAGGAAGAGGGGAGATATGATAGAGACCTACAAGTTGGTAAGGGGTTGTTATAGGATCAGTGGTGGAGAGGTTCTCATGAGAATAGTGGGAGATCAGGGGAGAACCAGAGGTTATCCCTGGAAACTGTATAAAGAGGGTGTGAGTAGGGGAGTGAGAGGCAGGTTTTTTTCGTGCAGAGTTGTGAGTGATTGGAATGCCTTGCCTGAGAGTGTGGTGTCTGCAAGGAGTTTGAATGTGTTTAAGACGCGGTATGATGAGATGTGTATGAGATAAAAGGACCTCCTAGATGAGTCTTTGACTCCATGAGGTCTTGTTTAATAATAATAATAATAATAATAATAATAATAATAATAATATTGGGGGGGATACCGGTTGAGTAAATTTTATTTAAAAATAATAAAAGTTTTTTTTGAATCTTGTTCCTGTGTATTTATATAGTTCTGAACCTAGTTTATTTTCTCCAGGTGATTTTCCGTTTCTTTCTTGTTTCTTTCAGGCTGATTTCTAGTTCTTCTTCAGTTATTTACTTTTCATTTTCGTTAATTGTTTGCCAGTTGTCTTTTTTAAAATATTTGTCTGTCCACAGTTCTGTGTAGTAATTTAGAAATTCTTCTAATTTTAATTCATTGTTTAATTTTATGTTTTCTTTGGTATCTGCATTTAGGTGTTTCAAAATCTTTTATACATTGGGTCTTATTTTATATAAATCATGTTCTAAATTAGAAACAAATTTATTCCATGATTCTCTATGTCTTTTTCTGACTTCTCTTTTAACTATGGCTCTTATTCTTTTATATTCTATTTCATCTTCTAATCTTTTACTGCTTAACCATTTGTGATAGGCTTCTTTTTTCTTTTGAATTATTTCTTTGATTGTATCATCCCAGATCTTCAGTTTTTTTTTCTTTTATTGAATTTTTTGGTCTTTCCTAAGCTTTCATTTGCTGCTGCATTTAGTATCATTTTTATATTAAGCCATTCTATTTCTATTTCTTCATTTTGTTTTATTTTATCTAGATATTGGTTAATTCTTTGTTCATATAGCCATTCTACATTTGTATCATTCAACAGTCTAGTTTTATAAGCAAATGTTTCAATTTTTCTTTCTGTTCTTGTGACTTGTAGCCATTTATTTGGTAATCTTAATTTTATATTAACAAGGAAGTGGTCACTGCTTATTTCATTATCCTCTCTGAACTCTAACATCTAGTGAAAATTTTGATGTCTTTTCATTTAATATGAAGTAATCTAATATTGATTTCCATCCTCTTGCTGCCCAAATATATTTATGTATGTCTTTATGTTTATAGAAGGAATTCATTATTTTTGGGTTATTATAAACTACAAAGTCAATAAATTTTTTACCATTTCTGTTTAGAGTGCATTCTCATTGTATTCCTGTATTATTATTAATTTTCGTGTTTCCAATTCTTGCATTTAAGTCTCCTGCTGAAATTATGTAGTCATTTTTATTTATTTTATTATATATGTTTTGTAGCTGATTATAAAAATCAATATTATCCTGTTCTCTTTCTTCTTCTGGGGCATATAAACAAATTATTGTTAAATAGCCTCTATCTATTTTTATTCTAGCTTCTATTATTCTTTCATTCCATAATTTATAATGTTTTAACTGTTTTTGAAAGGGAGTTATGAATCCAAATCATGACTCCTGCTTGTGCTCTTTGGTCTCTGTCGACTCCACTGTATATCACATTAAAATTTTCGGTTCTCATAGTTCCTTTTAATTTCTTTTTTGTTTCAGTGATTACTGCTATTTTAAAATTTCCTTCATTTAGTAACTGGTCTAATTCTATTTCTTTATATGCTATTCCTCTTACATTCCAGTTTGCTATGCGTATTATATTTTGTCGTTTCCATTTTCGTTTTCCCTTTTCCATTCCAGGGTCATTTCCCATAGATTCAATCCGATTATCTTTTTTCTGTCAGCTTACAAGTAGGATTATGTTCCCCATGTCAGGGGACTAGCCCGACGATGGAATAGTTCAGTGGTAGGGCTGCTACCTTAAGGCTTCTGAACTAGCCTTCTTCTGAATTTAAACCCATAGGAGGAATAGCGTATATTGAAGGGGAAAGAGTATATTATAGAAGAAATATAGTAAGGTTTATAGAGAGGGCATAGTTGTAAGGCCAGAAATGAAAAGACCCCATTGCCCTCGAGTACTCTAATAGCATAAGGGTCATAAAGTAAGAAGAGTTGGCTGATAAGGCCTTATAGGAAAGATTAAAGTAAGTGGATCTTCCTCAAAGTAGAAGAAGGAGAGGATAGCTCCAGCTAGGGGTCCATGGGAGTGCTGCTTCCCTTACAATCAAGATGATTGCCCCTTATGGCCCTGTTGGTCCACAAGTCCTTATTCAGTATATTCGGACCACCCCCACCATATATATATATATATATATATATATATATATATATATATATATATATACATACACACACACACATGCATGGGCATGTACACACACACATGGTGGGCTCCCTTATCCGCCACCCAGGGGACACGCTCTCTAGGGGTTACAGGGTCACCTGAGAGAAAGAAGTAAAATAATAGGTGATATTAAAAAAGCCAAATACTGTTACATTATTATAGACTGCACACCAGATGCCAGTCATACTGAACAAATGACTGTTATAATAAGATACGTTTGCTCAGAAACAGGAAAAATGTGTGAAAAATTCATAGGTTTTTTTTGGAAATTCATGATAAAACAGGACTTGGGTTGACTGATAAAATTATAAAAGAATTAGAACAATTGAATATCAATATAGAAGACATGCATGGATAGAGTTATGATAATGGCACTAACATGATGGGACAAGATAAAGGTGTACAAACTCGCATTTTAAATATAAATCCCCGTGCATTTTACGTCCCATGTAGTGATCATTCTCTTAATCTTGTTGTTAATGATGCAGCTAAAAGCACAGTTGACTCTTTATCGTTTTTTGGAATAATTCAACAACTATTCAACTTTTTTTCTGGATCGACGAACAGATGGGAGATTCTTTTGAAACATCTACCAAACATGTGGTAGGTGTTTCAAAACACCTAAAAGGTGTGTCTGAACTCGATGGGAAGCTCAAATTCAATTCTGCAAAATTCATGATGCACTCGTGGAAATATACGAAAATCCTCAATTGACAGGTTCAACCAAAAATGAAACAAAATGCACTGATCATGCCCTTGTTGAAAAAATCACTTCATTGAAATTTATTTGCAGCATAATTATTTGGTATGACATTCTATCATTAATAAACCCAGTGAGTAAAATGTTGCAAAGTGTAAATTTAAATATTGGTCTTATGCCTTAGAGCAGTTTGACACCATCCTGAAATTTTTAACCAATTATAGGAAAAACAGATTTCAACAAATGAAAACAACTGCAGCTGAAATTGCAGAAAAAATGGAATTTCCTCATAAGAATAATAAGAAAAAGAAAATGTTTTCCTATGAGAGCCATGATGAGCTGCAAGTGACCCTAGAAAATAGCTGTATCAATTAAGAAGTTAATGTTTTTAACATCTTAATTGATACAGCTATAGATAGCTTACAAAATGGATTTGAACAGCTGAGATCACACAATGATCTATTTTGATTTTTATATAATATAAATTATTTACATAACTGGAGTTCGGACGAAATATTAAAACATTGTACAGACTTGGAAATTGCTTTGAACAGTGGCAAAAAAAAAAAATATATATATATATATATCCTCCTATTCACCAAACTCTGCAATCCACATTTCTTCAACCTCTCTCCATGGCCAACATTTCACAGTCCTAATGTTCTCTTAGTCACTCTTCTCTGGACCCTCTCCAGTGTTTCTACATCGCAATGAAAACCATGTGACCAAATCTCAGCATTGTAGTCCAAATGTGGCCTGACCAGTGCTTTATACAGTGGCACAACCAACTCTTTATCCCTACATGTTAGAATACTTTGTATCAAAATGGCACTATGATGTGCAATCTTTGCAACACTTGCAATAGATCCTCTAAACTTCAGTCTACTGTCAACTATCACTCCAAAATCTCAAATCTCATCCACTTCCTGTAGTACAGCATAGTCAATATAGTACAGAGCCTTATATTTCTCTACTCCTAAATACAATGCCTTGCATTTATTAATATAAAAACTAAGATCCCACTTCTTTGTCCAAGTCAGAGGTCTGTTCAAATTTTCCTGAAGGGAATTAATATCAGTGGTGCTACTTATAATTCTCCTCGACTTTCATCATCAGCAAGCAACTGAAGGTCAAGTTAAAGTCGAGTTAAACAGCAGGGACCCAAAAAACAGAACCCTGGGACATGCCACTGGTTATCCTCCTTTTTTTGAGACTGTGCTCCATTATACACAACTTGCTGGTATCATTCAGAGAACCAATCACTGATCCATTTAACCAATATACTATCTATTCCCATCCTCTGTAGCTTGTACACCAACTTATCATGTGATAATCTATCAAATGCTTTTTGCAAAGTCCAAGACTATCGCTGTATATAATTCTCCCTTATCTCACACACTTGTCACCTTGTCATAAAATGCAAGTAAAACAAGACCTACAATTTACAAATCCATGCTGACCATCATAAAGAATACTATGTCTATCAGCCCAGTTTTGTATTCTATTCCTAACCAATCTGTCTAACACCCTGACCATAACAGCAATTATACATACTAGTCTATAATTGGAAACTTCTGTTCTAGAAGCATATTTGTGGAGTAGTACTATTTTGTCTTCCTTCTACTCCTTAGGAACTTTACCTACTGCAAGACTTTTATTAAATAACTAGGTCAAGAGCATAACTAACTGTTGTGCACATTCTTCAAGTATATGTGGCATATATATGTTGCATGGCACCATTTCAAAGGCTATAGTGAAATTATTGAGTTATCACTTTATCAGCATATACTATACATCCTTTGCAATGGTCATTCTGCTGTCATGACTATACACCACCAGATGACATATTGGCCCATGTATTATAAGAATGAGCAAGGGAGTTATATGCTCCTCTGAAAATGCTGTTTAATTTAAGGACTCATTACTAGGAATGTGGGAATGGAGTGGAAAGAGGACAAAATAGTTCTGCTGCATAAAGGAGGCTCAAGGCAGAAAGCAAATTGTAGGCCAATCAGCATCTCAGTAGTTGTGGTTAAGGTTAGAGAAATGGATAGAAATATTGGGTCTTCGAAAAAACCATGCTGTCTCTTATCATATTTCTACTTGATAAGAGAAATATGATTTTTCTTATCAAATAGAAATATGATAAGAGACAGCATGATTTTTTTAAAAGGTAGGTCTTTCCTTAGTAATTTGCTTACTTTTTTATAATAATGGAGTTGGATAAGGGAAATGTCTACACAATAATATTACTAGATTTTGCAAAGACATTTGACAAGATTCCACATAGCATGCTGTTGCATAATGAGGATTTGTATGAATCTGGTGATTTCGATTACAGGGTGGCTGATGGGAAAATATCAAAGATTGGTTTGTGGAGGAGTTGAATATAGAAGGCAAGTGACCAAGTACTGAGTCTAGCGTACCACTGGACTCAATACTTGTCCTCTGTTGATCAATTTGTATATCAGTGATATAGAATATCAGTGATATAGAAAATGATCTGATGGGAAATATTCAGTTGTTTGCTATTGATGCTAAGTTAGGAAGAGCAATGGTAGATGAAGGTGATATAGAGATCCTGCAGGAAGACTTAAATATATTAGCTGTATGGGCAAAGGTAAATGGCTACCATTTTAATGTAGTCGGTACTGAAACTTTATGTACTGAACTTCAGGAAACTGAAGCCAGGTCTTGGAGTATGATTATGGACAAGGGTTTGAAGTTAGGAAGGAATATTGTGAAGGTAACCAAAACAGCAAATGAGATTATGTTGTTGTTGAAGTACATACTAACAAGCAAGTCTAGAAAAGTTATTGTTCTTCTATATAAGGGTTTCATGAGATCACATCTGGACTACTGTGCATGGATCAGGACACCTGGATTCTGTGGGTATGAAATTTTGGAGATTATTATTATTATTTTATTATTATTATTCAGGCCTCCATGGAGTCAAAAGACTCATCGTGGGAGGTCCTTCCTAAGAAACACAAAGTCTATCATACCACTCCTTGAATTCATTGGCCGTTCTTGCTCTCACCACTCCATCAGGCAATGCATTCCATGGTTCAACCATCCTCCATGCAAAGAAACCACTCCTCACCCTCTAATCCATCCCTCCTACATCCAATGCACAGGATCACAACAAAACCATTCCCATCCCGTATGTTAAGAGAACATCAGAATAAACAGCCAAAGTTCTCTGCAGATATGATCTTCATACTACTTTCAAACTTTTCATTCAACTAGCTACTTTCATATTATTATTATTATTATTATTATTATTTAGGCATCCAAGAAGTCAAAAGACTTATCAGGGGGGAGGTCCTTCATAAGAAACACAAGTCTATCAAGACTCAACATGGGAGGTCCCTCTTAGGAAACATAAAGTCTATCATATCACTCCTTAAACTCATTTACCATTCTCGCTCTCACCACTCTATCAGGCAATGCATTCCACGGATCAACCACCCTCCATGCAAAGAAACCACTCCTCATCCTCTTGCTCACAGTTTCCTTTTGTAACTTCCAGGGATGGCCCCTTGTCATCACTCATTCCTGCTGTTCAACCAAGTGAAAGACCTCCCCAGTGTCAACCCTGTAACCACCTCTCAACAGTTTAAAAGTCTCAATCATATCACCTCTCCTTCTTCTGTCCACCAAACTCTGCATTACATATTCCCTCAGCCGATCCTCATAACTATCATTGTACAGTTCTGAAACCATCTTTGTTATCCACTTTTGTACCCTTTCCACAGTTAATTTATCCCCTTCAAATCCTGGGGAATAAATCTGAGAACAATAGTCCAAGTGTGGTCTGATCAGGGTCTTATACAACAGAATGATAACTGTTTTAGCTCTGCAGGTCAGTGTCCTTCTCATCATTGCAGCAATCCTCTGTGTTACTTTCACCACCTTTGCAATATGTCCCCTAAATTTCAGGTTTCTATCAATCACAATCCCAGATCTCTTGTCTCCCCTACTTCCTCCAGTATAACTCCTCCCATAGAGTATGCAGCGTCCCATTGATGTTTCCCAAACCTCAAGACCTTACATTTTGCTGCATTAAACCGACATCCCCCATTCATTTGCCCATCTATCTAGCTTATTCAAATCCTCTAGCAGGGCTGCCGCATCTGCACTATTACTAATGATCCTTCCCATCTTCGCATCATCTGCAAACAGCAACTGAATATCCACTTGCAATTCACTGACAATGTCATTGATATAAAGGTTAAACAATATAGGTCCCAGTACTGAGCCCTGTGGGACCCCACTTGTAACCCTCTGTTTCCTTGAAACTGCCTCACCATACACAACTCTTTGATACCTCTCGGACAGCCAATCCTGAGTCCAGTTGACCAATCTGACATCCAAACCCATGTGCTGCAACTTAAACGTCAGTTTATCATGTGGCACCCTGTCAAATGCCTTCGCTGAGTCTAAGAAAATGGCAGTATATTCCTTTTCCTCATCTAATACTCTTGTAACTTTATCATAAAAGGCTAGCATATTGCTAAAACAAGAGCGCCCCTTCACAAATCCATGTTGACTCTTACAGATAACATTACCCTCATCTGCCCAATGCTGTATAAGGTCCTTCACTACTTTCTCCAAGATCTTACTAACTACTGATGACACACAAACCAGCCTATAATTAGACACTTCCAGTCTGCTACCACCCTTATGCAATGGCACTATCTTACCTTCCTTCCATTCCATGGGCACCTTTCCTTCAGCCAGACTTTCATTGAGTCTGGCTTGAGTCAGTTCCCTAGCACATTCTCTCAAAACTCGTGGTGAAATACCACCCAGTCCCACAGATTTACTGACATGCAGAGTACTCAGTATTTGAAACATACCCTCCTCCTGTACCTCTAAACCTCGAATCTGCACTATCCCTCTAGCATTAAACCTGACTCCTCCAGGATGAAATGCTCCAATAAAGTGTTCACTGAACAATTCTACTATGTTCTCTGCATCGGTCACTCTATTCCCATTTTTATCACACAATATCATTCTTCCAAAGTCATTTCTCCTCCTCTGGCCACATATCTAAAAAATTCCCTAGGATTTTCTTTGGATCTTAGGGCTAATCTCCTCTCATATTCCAGCATCGTCTTCCTTACCATACTAGTCGCTCTTCTGGCCTGTGTCTTATACTCCATGCATCTTCTCTTCACCTGTCTCCTTATATCTCTTCCATAGCCTCTTTTTCGCATGTAGCTCCTGTTTAATTTAATATTGTTTGTCATCCACTTCACTCCAAATTGTGTCCTCTTGTTCACTTGTGGTATACAACTTACCATTGCTGCTAACAAATATTCTTTTATAATTTCCCACGCACTAATGATATCCCGTCCTTCCAATTCCTCCTTTCATGAAACTTCCCCAAGTTGACGTCTTAGACTATTATAATCACCTGCCTTATAATTCCACATATGTTCCCGTCTCTTTGATACTCCTGCATGTCTATTCATTTTACAAGTCAAAACCATATGATCACTTTCTCCAACTGGTGGGAGAGATGTCATCTCAGTTATTATCAACTCTTCTGATGCTATAACCAAAATCAAAATTATAGATTTTGTTATTCTATTCTTATTTGTCCCTCAAGAATTCTAGAAATTCCATTCCCTTATTGCTACATGCATCTCTCTCCCCAGTTGATACTACTGTAGTTAAAATCTCCCATAACAATCATTCTTCTTGCACTTACCAAACTCAACTGTCTAAACATTTCCTATTCCCCACCCTCTGTACTCCTGGGTCTGTAGCAACACCCCACTAAATATCCTGTCTTGCCCACCTCTACCTCACACCATATGCTTTCAAAATCATTAGTGTCACTGCCTTCCAAAGTCTCCACTCTTAGAGGACATAGGTCGTCACTTATCATAAGCAGTACTCCACCACCACCACCACGCTTTCCCTTCCTATCCTGCTGAAAAATGCTGTATCCAGCGACTTCTATTCCTGTTAGAGATGATCCAGAGGTAAGTGAAAATGATTGTCGCAGGTCTGTGGAATGCTCTCTATAAGAATAGGTTGATGGTCTGTGGGGTTCAGAAACTAGCTGAGAGGCAAAAAAGAAGAGACATAAATTTTAAAGGAGTTTATGTATGGAGGAATAATATTTTTGCATTGGCTAAACTGCATAATTTGGAGGGGTCTGGTTAGAAGGTCAAATTCTCAATGATTGGCATGGTGCTCTCATAATACCTATCTATGAAAAAGGGAATAAAATGAAATGTGAGAATTACAGAGGAATTTCTCTGTTAAGTTTTCCAGGTAAGATTTATTCAAGCATATTTGAAAAGAGGTTGAGAATGATCGTGGAAGTGAAACTTGGAGAAGAACAATATGGGTTCAGGCCAAATAGAAGTTGTCAAGATAATATTTTCGCTTTAAGACAAATAGTTGAGAAATTGTAGGAATATGACAAGGATATATACTTAAGTTTTGTAGATCTGGAAAAGGCATATGATATGGTGCCCCGAGAAAACCTTTTCAAAATACTACATTTACATATGGGGTGAATGGAACATTATATAGAGCAATACATAGTCTAAGTTGTCAGTCAGTATTTAGAATTAAAGGAAATACAGGAAGATTGGTTGATGTAAAATCAATGTTAAGAGAAGGATGCACATTATCTCCACTCTTATTCATCATCTATATGGATCGTATTATGAAAGAAAGTGGCATCAAGCCTGATATTAGAATTCGAGATGTCAAACTTAGCTGTTTGCTTTATGCAGGTGATGTTGTGCTCCTAAACAAATCTGGTGCAAGTCTCCAGGATTCACTAACTAAATTGAGTAACAGCTGTAACAAAGTTGGCATGGAAATCAGCCATAAAAAGACCAAACTATGAAAATAGACAAGAGCACAGAAAACTTCATCTGCATTCTGAATGGAGATCCTATAGAACAAGTAAAATATTTCAGCCATTTAGGTACAGTTTTAGTGAAGATGGCAGGTTAAATGTGGAAATAGACAACAGAGTAAGCAACGCTGGTATGGTGAGCAGCCAGCTGAATAAATGTATATGGAATAAGATAGAAATTAACAAAAACACCTTAGCAGTTGAACAAGACAGTGTTTAAAGCAGTTTTAAGTTATGGATCCGAGAGTTTGGTTGGAAATAAAGCACTTGATCAAAACTAGAGACCACAGATATGAGGGTTCTGAGAAAAATTAGGGAGTGAACTGATGGCATCAATGGCAGAATCATATTAAAAATGTAGATATTAGAAAGGAGCTTGACATTATTAGCATTCAAGAATAGCTAATCTAAGGTGGTAAGGTCACTTAAATATATTGATTGGAGGAAATGGTATAAAGACAGCTGTTGCAGAATGTGTGGTGGAGATACTTAATGAGCAGTTCATAAAGATCTTTCAAGCTTGTGAATGTGACTACATGGAGAGATTGAGAGCAGTTGATGATGGGGAGGAGAGATTGACTGTAAATGAGCAAGAGGTGTTTGGGGAGTTGAGTAAACTACATGTAAATAAGGCTGTGGGACTTGATGATATATCACCGCGTATTCTGAAGGAATGTGCCAGAGAGTTGACACCTGCCTTGACATATTTTTTTAATACGAGTCTTGCACTTGGTCAAGTTCCTAAAGAGTGGAAGGAGGGCAAGATTGTGCCACTTCATAAAGGAGGTGATCGAACTCAAGCATCAAACTATAGGCCTATCTGTGTGTGTCAGGTGTTGTGGTTAAGTTGTTGGAGAAGCTTGTGAGAACTAGGATCCGGAGTTGGGTTGACAACAATGATATAATCTTTGATGGACAGCATGGATTTGCTAAAGGGAGGTCATGTTTTAGAAATCTACTTACTTATTACAATAAAGTGACTGCTTCCTTGGACAGAGGAGAAGGATACACAGTAATATACTTGGATTTCACAAAGGCTTTTGATAGAGTACCTCATAATAAGTTGACAGTCAAACTAGAGCAGATGGGGTTGGATATTAGATTAGTGCATTGGATTGGAGACTGGCTATCTGATAGTATCAACAAGTCGTGTATGGGGGTGCGATATTCTGGAAAAGGAAAGTCACTAGTGGAGTGCCTCAGGGGTCTGTTTTAGGGCCATTACTATTTAACTTGTATATTAATGATATTGGCGAACATTTGGATGGAGATATTCAGTTGTTTGCAGATGATGCAAAGTTGGGACGAACCATAAAGAGTAGTGAAGATGTTGTGGCCTTGCAAGAAGACTTGATTAAATTGTGTGGTTGGGCAAGCAAATGGGGATGGGAGTTCATTGTTGCAAAATGTAAGTTTTCAAATTTGGAAAACAAAGATGGGATGCAGAATTTATCCTTGGTGAGAATATATTGTTGGAGGTAGAGAAAATAAGTGATCTGGGGGTGATAGTGGATAAGGATCCAAAATTTATGGGACACATCGCCAAAATTGTGAAGACAACACAAAGACTTCTGGGAATGATGCGGAGGACACTGACGTGTAGAAGTAGGGAGATTCTTGTTCCATTGTATAAGACTTTGATTAGGCCACACATCGACTATTGTGCCCAGATTTGGTCACCAGGTTTTCAGAAGGATGAAGAGATGTTGGAAAAGATCCAAAGGCGACTGACTAAGGTATTTTCGACCTCTGGAATGTTGAATATAAGGAAAGATTGAAAAGATGTAATTTGCAGAGTCTAGTGGAGAGAAGGAAGAGGAGAGATATGATAGATACCTACAAGTTGGTAAGGGGTTGTTATAAGATCAATGGTGGAGAAGTTCTACAGAGAATAGTGGGAGATCAGGGGAGAACCAGAGGTCATCCTTGGAAACTGTATAAAGAGGGTGTGAGTAGGGGGGTGGGTGAGAGGCAGGTTTTTTTTATGCAGAATTGTGAATGATTGGAATTCCTTGCCTGAGAGTGTGGTGTCTGCAAGGAGTTTGAGTGTGTTTAAGACACGGTATGATGAGATGTGTGTGTGTGTGTGTGTGTGATAAAAGGACCTCCCAGATGAGTCTTTGACTCCATGAGGTCTTGGGAAATAATAATAATAATAATAATAAATAGAATGGGTGAAGAAAGGTTAGCAAAACAGGTTTTTACTTTAAAGATACCAACAAATTATATACTTAGTTTTTAATCTTTTTTCCCAAGGAAGCAAAACAATGTTTTGTGCATGAGATATATTCACGCCTGAGCTACTTGTATATAGAGGCTAATGACTTCATATCACTTGCCTTAGTCTGTATCCCATTATGCAAAGCACACACACACCCCTTTTCAGACATGTATGATGCTATACATAATGGGGAAGGGCCACAACCCAGATCAGTTTCGACCTTTATTAAGGTCTCATCAGTGGAAGCCATACCCCTGGAGAGATATCAAGGTTGAAGTAATATAGAAGCCATTTATATTATTATTATTATTATTATTATTATTATTATTACAGGCAACTCCAGAGAGTCCTTAGACTCATCGAGGGAGCCCCAAATCATGTTCATCACAACTATTCGACATTCACACAGTATCTATCACACCTTCCCTTAAACTCATTCACTGTCACAGCACCCACTACAGACTCTGGCAGCTTATTCCACTCATTCAGCACTCTAAAAGTAAAGAACCCAGCTCTAACATCCTTACTAACCACACTCTTGCCCAGCTTCCATGGATGTTCCATAGTCCTCCCACCACCAGCCTTGTTCTCAAAAATATCTTCTGAATTAATCTTGTAGAAATCCTTCAGTAATTTGAATGTCTCAATCATATCTCCCTCCTCTGCCTATCAACCAATTTCTGCAACCCACAAATCCTCAACCTGTTCTCATAAGGTTCATTCCACAGACCTGCTATCATCTTGGCTACTCGCCTCTGGATCCTCTCAACCTCCTCCCCATCAAGAAGAAACCTAGGTGACCAAATCTGGGCACAGTAGTCGAGATAGGGTCTTATCAAGGCTCGATACAGAAGAACAATAACATGCTTGTCAAAGTATTCTTCAGCAACCAAGTGATTTGATAAGCTGATTTGGCCATTTTTGCAATGTGCCCCCTAAACTTCAACTCCTTATCCACCAACACTCCTAAATCTCTCGCCTCATCAATTTCCTGGAGTACAGTTCCACCAATGTAGTAAACTGCTATTAATCTTTTCACCCCGAAATGTATAACCTTACATTTTGCCGCATTAAATTGACATCCATTCTCCTTAGCCCAGACTTCCAATCTATCCAAATCATCCTGCAAAATTTGACATCATCTGCATTCACTATTGCCCTACCCAACTTTGCATCATCCGTGAACAAATGAACTGTTCCTCTCAGATCCTTTCCTACATCATTAATGAACAAATTAAACAGCAGTGGTGCAAGAACAGATCCTTGTGGCACACCACTAGTAACAGGCCGTCTTTTGGACTCTACTCCTGAATAAACCACTCTCTGATATCTCCATCAACCACCCTCCAATCCATCTCACCAATCCTATATCCGTCCCCATATGCTGCATTTTACTGATTAGAATTCCATGTGGTATCCTGTCAGAGGCCTTAGCAAGGTCCAGTAGAATCACAGTAAACCCATTACCCTTATCCAGTTCAGCCGTCACTGTGTTATAAAACTTGAGCAAGTTACTGAGGCATGACCTACCCTTCACAAAACCATGCTGTCCCCGATACAAATATCCCATTTTCATCAATTCATTGCTGTATTTTTCTCTTGACTATTTTCTCCAAGACCTTGATAACGATTCCTGTTATGCTGATTGGCCAGTAATTTTCAACAACAGCCTTGGAACCACCTTTATGTAGCAGAACTATTTTCCCCTCTTTCCACTCCCTTGGGACTGACCCAGGCCCGAGACTCAAATTAAACAAAATGGTCAAGGGCACTGACAATTCTTTAGCTGCTTCACATACGACACGAGCTGGTATACCATCCAATCCCACAGATGTATTGACATTGAGGTTTTGCAATAGCCTACTTACCTCTACTTCATTCATCACAATTCCAGTATAAGCTGTTGGTTCTTCCATTCCTGCAATGTCACCACCTGGATGATACACTCTTGCAAAGTGTTCACTCAGTAATTCCACTATATCGACTGACTCGGTTACCTCCCTACCCTCAGCATTTTTTAAAATCATTCTGCCATGAACATTTTTCCTTTTACTTGCAACATATTGAAAAAACTGTTTGGGATTCTCTTTAGCCTGCATGGCCAATATTCTTTCATAATCCGCTTTTGCTTTTCTTACCACCCTTGTTACCTTTCTGGCCTGAGCTTCATACTGTTCCTGCATCTGCAAGTCACCTTTCTCCTTATCCCTCCACAATTGTTTCTTTTTTTGCAGCTCACGCTTAATGGTGTTATTCATCCATTTAACCCCTACTTGATTTATTATTCGGACTCTTGGTTTACAGTCAACCATTGCCTCCTGCAAACACTTCTTAACCGTCTCCCGTGCACTATCAACATCCAGCCCTTGCAGTTTTACATGTAATGGCACTGAGCCAAGCACACTCCTAAGCTTGTCATACTTACCAGCTCGGTAATTCCACATGTACCTTGTCTTAATTGTATATTCCACTCCTTTAGCCACCTCCCAAGTCATGACCAAGATCACTCTCACCAATTGGTGGCAACATGGTCATGTTCATTACAGCCACATTCTCAGATGCGATTACTAGGTCAAGCGCTCTCTGCCCCCTAGTATTTTCTATTACATGCTGTCGCAGATATTTGTCCCTTAATAACCGCATAAAATCCAATTCCTTCCTCCCATGTGCCCTCTCCTCCTTCCAGTCAATGTTACCGTAATTGAAATCACCCATAATAATTACCCTCCTTCCACTCATTTCTTCTATTTGCCTATGCATACTATCCCCACCATCTATTCCATCTCCTAGTCTATAGCAGCACCCAATTATATATTTTGTTGTGGTAGCCTCTATCTCACACCAAATAGCTGCAAATGTGCTCTTTTCTCTATCCTGCAGTTCAACTTTTATACTCCTTGGCTGCAACTCATCAGCTATCATCAATACCCCCCCCCCCTTTTTTATTCTCCCTGTCACTCCTGAACACGCTATACCCGTCACATTCAATCCCACTAGTTTCATCATCTTCTGTCAGCCATGTTTCACTAATACCAACAACCTGTGGCCTGGAAGTGCCAACCAAGGCCAAAAACTCCTCCTCCTTGTTCCTGCTACTCCTGGCATTAGTGTACATGAATTACAGAAGCCCGTTAGTCCCATCCCTACTTTGCTGCCTTATACTAACTATCCCATTCTGATTTGTTGTCCTTCGTACTCGCTCGGGCATATTATACTCATTCATACACTCAACTGCCTCCCTAAAGTCTGCATATCTACTCACCCCCCCCCCCCTTAATAAATCTAGTTTCCCTGAGTCTGTACATCCACTTCCACTTCATTCATCAACACTTTTTCAAGCTTCCGTACACCAAATCCATTCAAATGTAAACCATCCATCTTATATAAATTCTTTCACCTATTGAACTCACTCCACACATCCACAAATATATCTCATATACAAGTAGCCAAAAGGTGCAAAAGGAAAATTGTTGATAGCAGATTAATAATAATGTAAACTTAATCATGTAGTGCTGTCATAGTAACCTGAACACCCCTTGGAGGTACATATCAGGAAATTGATGATGATGATGAAGGAGTTTTATAGAATTGTCACCAGTTGAAATTGTGTAAGAGTGTGGCTAGCAAGGGTGTTCGAACTAGATTTTTTGGATGTAGGGCTGAAAGAGGTTGCTAAAAATGGTTGTGAGTGCTTCATCAGTGAACGAGTTTAAGAATACACATGATAGGTATTGTGTGAATAATGGCTAGTGTGTGAATGATGGATTTCCCATGATAAATTTTTGACTTCATGGAGATACCTGTATAACAATAATTATAATATTAAATTAAGTGATTCAGTTTTTTATCAGCTAGTACTTATTTAGTTTAGTAAAACTGTATTTGTAATGTAAAAGCTTAAATATGTGTGTAACAAAATGTATCTTCTTTTCAGATGGATCACTGTATTCTCCATCAGTTGTAAATAAGGATAGTCGGTTATACATATTTAAAGTAGACCTTTGCAGGTATGTGGTTTTTAGTTATAAACAGCATTTAGAGTATCACTAATAACTACTTTTCTTACCCATCAAATGGGTAAGAAAAGTTGAAAACTAAATTGAGTATGTAGTGCAGGAGTAACCTTGTGGAGTGAATGATAGAGAGGAAGAGGAGATGAGAGAAGTTAAAGGAAAATGTGTGTGGGTTTTGGAATACGAGTGAGAGAAATGGAAAGAAGATTTAAGATTAAGAAATTTACCTTGTTATTAAGATGAAAACAGTGCGGTGAATGGCATTATAAGAGATACGAAGGAAGAGATTAGCAGTGATTTGCGAGATGGAGTAGTAAAGAAAGTAATGACTGGAAATTCTGATTTATGATATGCTTAATAAAAATGCATGAAAGGAATAATTATAATAATAATAATACTTATTATTATTATTTACCAGACATCTCCAAGCATCAAATATTCATCTCAGGTGACTCACTAACTATTCTTCACCCAGTACCTTTCATACTTCTACTTGAACTCATTCACTAATGAAGCACTCACTTCTGGTAACAGCCTGCCCATTCATCACCCTCTAAGCAAAAAAAAAATCTAGTCCTAATACCCTGATAACTAAAATCATATATAATTTCCATGGGGGAGGGTGACCCTTTGTTCTCTCTCTTCCTGCCATGTATTGAAAAGAGTCTTCTGTGTGATAATTCTAAAAAATTCATTAATAACTTAATGGATTTTATAGGATTAACACACAGAAGATTTTTTTGATTTTTTTAACCTGTACGCTAGTTTTTGTAGCCTGCAAATCTTCAGTCTGTTCTCATAGTGTGCATTTCATGGATCTGCCACAATCTTATTTATTTGCTTCTGAATCCTTGCCACCACCACCTTCATTGTCATGGAATCCAAGTGATTAGATATGTGCATATGGTAGTTCAGATGTTATTAAAGCTTTATAAAAGGAGAATAATATGCCTTATCCCTGCTTGTAAATGTGTTTTTTAGGAATCCAGAGTGACAATTTATTTAAGTCATCCTAGTGCAGATCTTTCCATAATCCTTACTGACTATCGCTTTTCCTGGCTTTGCATCACCAGCAAAAAAAAAAAAAAAAACTGAACCTCTCTCTCTTAAATCATTAAGTGCATATTAAATGGTAGAAATCCAAGTGCTGAGCCTGCAGTATCTACTTTCTCTCAGTTCAACTCCTCCATACACCACTCTTTGATATCCATCATCATCACCATTTGCTCCCCTAAAATTTATAAAACAGAGTTCCATGTCGTATCCTCTCAAAAAATGCCTTTGCATTCAGCAGTATCATCATGTACTGATTTCCTTTAGCCAACTCGTTTGTCACTTTAATATAAAAACTAAGCAAATTACTAAGTCCAGCAGTATTGCATTCCTCTCACCCCATCCTGTCATTTCCCTTTTACAAACTTTTCCAATACCTTAACAATTATTCCTAAGATTTTGGTTGGCCAATAATTTGTCAATTCTGTCTAGGAAGCCACCTTTATGCAGTGTAACTATCTTACCCTTTTTCTAGGTACTTTTCTCTCTATCTACTTTACTCTCTAGGCACTTTTCCAGAATTGATCAAAGGAGGTGCCAATTGCCTTGCACATTTTCATAATAAATGGCTGATATGCCATTTAGTCCCATGACCAGGATCTCATTAGGATTGTGCAATATCCTAAGCAACTCTAATTTGACCTCTATTCTCACATCAGTCAGTATCACATCTGGCCTTATCATTTAGTTTCCTGTTATAATCACCTTTGGCCTTCCTTACCATATAAGTCACTCTTCTTGCCTGTGTCTTGTTCTAGTCAGGGGCAGGATGTTCACATTTTTCTTTATATATATATATATATATATATATATACCCTCCAGAACTTTTTCTTTTTCAGCAATTCTTGTATAATAATATTGTCCCCCGTGTAACTCTCACCTGCTTTATCATCCAGATGCTGGGTTGGATTATGTTGTGGCACTATGCTAAATTGACTTCTCAGTTTATCATAACTACCTGCTTTGTAATTCCATATATTCCCTTTCTTAATAGAAAATTCTGTTTTCAAAAAGTTTTTGCTATCTCCCAAGTCAAGACTGCATGATTGCATTCCTCTATTACAAACTTATTCCTCTATTGCAAATCTCTATTACAACTCGGGTAACTTTCTCTTAACAGATGTATAAATTCCATTTCCTTCCATCACTGTGACCATTCCTCCTAATTGATGTTTCCACAATTGCATCATTATCGCATATTGCACCAGTCATCTATTAAAAAATACATCAGTGATGCAATATCAGAATGTGTTCCTAAAGTTTAATGAATAAATAAGGTTGGAGTGAAATGGATGGACAGACTTATTAAGGAAAGTTTCTTAAGAGAAATAGGATGTGAAAGGAATATCAAGTGCATAAGGATGGCATCATTTCTGAAAATTATTAGGCCAGACTACAAGAGTTACAAGTATTGTACTGCAAGCTATGTGTCAGTATGAAAAGAAAAGAAAAGAAACTAGCTCTGCTTGATAAGGACAAGCCAAATTAAATCTATCATTATGTTGTAAGTAAAAGATAAAATATATGTGAAAGAATAACTCTAATGAATGAGGATGGCAGATACAGTTAAAGATTCTTCAACTGATGAGCATTTGCTTAACTAAAGTCTATCAATCTGGTATCTGCAACATGGAGCTCACTTTACCTCTTAAATGGATGAAGAAACTCATGAATGAGAAAAAGGTACTAGAACAGTTGCATAAACTAAATAAGAATTTGGCAGTGGGTATGATGTGACACCCACTTTTAACATCAGCATGGATGTTAAAAGTGTTCAGCTAAACTAGCTGTGTTTTTGATCTGGTTGCATAATTTGACTCTCAGTACAGGGAAGATTCCAGCAGTAGAATGAATATATAATAATCCCACTGAACAAAGGTGGTTTAAAGATGTATGTGTCTAACTATTGATCTGTTAATATCTTTGGAGTGGTTGTGAAGATTTTGGAAAAGTTGGTAAGAGATTTCATGAAATGGGTTACCAGGGAATCTGTAACTTGTAATGAACAGTATGGGATTACTAAGAGAAGGTCATGTTTGAATAACTTGCTCACAGTTGAAGTGGTAGACAAGAGAATGGATATGCTGTGATACGATACTTTTTGGATGCTGCTAATTTTTGATATGATACAACATGGAAAATTGGAGGATATGGGATTGGATTATAAACTATTAGCCGGGATAAGAGGATGACTAACTGACAGATATCCAAATGTCGTATGTGGTGGATGTAAGTCCATAAGATTTAAAAGAGAGCATCAAAGCACGTTGGACTGCCGAAGAAGAAAACATCATTGCCGCTCATGAGATCGAGTTGACTGCTCAAGGGATAAAGAACATCGATGAGGTTTTATTTAGGGTGTTCTCATTAAGATCTTTGGATGCCATCAAGTGTCACAGACAGAAAGCCAGTTACATAGTCTTAGTTCAAGAATTGGAGCTCATCCACCACAGGTAGCGACAGGTAATATCTCTGTATCTCCTGTCCCTGCCTCTCCATCTTCCAGCCACCATCCTGCTGCTATTGAAGAAGAGGCTTTGATTCTCAGACTGACATCATCTCTAGATGATCCTCCTTTTCCAGAATATAAGCATCAAATTCTTAAATCTCTCATCCAGACTCACCTTCTGGGAATGGATATCACAGATCAGTTAAATGACTACCTCCATGCTGAATTCTTCGAATACTTGATGCCTCATAAACATCAGCCTACGTCTCATTCTACAATGACTTTGTAAAATAGGAAGCAGAGGAAGAGGGCCTATGCAGCTATGCAGGCCCTCTTTCTCTGCTTCAATGTGCCAAGACCATCCTTGATGGTGCTTCCCCTCCACCTCTAGCAGACTTACACGATGATTTTGTTAAATTTTGGAGTACAGTCTTTTATGCTCCACCTCCACACTTCCCTGATGATGACCAACCTATGATATTGAGATCCATTCCTGCCCCTCAAATATACAGCCAGTCTCCATCCAGAAGATCAAAGCAGCGCTTCCATCCAATTTCTCTGCCTCCGGACCTGATGGCTTTCCTGCGGCTAGGCTTCGGAAGGTGCCGTTGAATATTCTTCAAGACTTATTGGACATTCTCCTTTCCAGTAAAGCAATACCACCATACCTACATGCTTCAAGAACTATATTCATTCTGAAGAAAGAAACTTCAAGCTGTGCAACAAACTTTAGACCTATTACCATCACCCCTGTGATACTTAGACTCTATCATAAAATCTTAGTTAAACGACTTCAGCAACATATACATACAGCATCATTATAGACAGAGAGAGCTTTTGTCCTTTCAGACGGCTGTGCCAAGAATATATATCTTCTTTCTTCTCTTCTCTCTGATTCCCGATGGCACCTTAAGCCTCTGTATATGCCATCGCTGGACCTCCAAAAGGCTTTTGATAGCATCTCCCTTCCTGCTCTCCTTCGAGTACTGTCTATTGCTGGATGTCCAGAACCCTTTCTTTCCTATGTTATGGAGCTATACTCGGGTAGCTCCATCACTACAGGGTTCTGTGCAACTTCTATTCCTGCAGTGCGGGGTGTTCGCCAGGGTGATCCTCTATCTCCCCTTTTCTTCTGCATCATAGATGAGTTTCTTCACTCGCTTCCTAATCATATAGGCTACTCTCTAGGCACTTCTTAATGCTATGGCCTTTGCAGATGATCTTATTCTCATAGCCCTCTACTAAGGTAGGCTTGCAGGAACTCCTTGACCGGGCAGTTGACTTTTTCTCTATTTGAGGCCTTTCTATTAATGTAGAGAATCCTGCTCTTTAGCTCTTGTCTCCTCTGGTCGTGACAAGAAGCTTAAAGTCGAGACTATAGCGTTTTCCTTGCATGGGAAGCGTTGCATTCTGTGACCATCCTGGAAGAGTGATATCATGTTCGGTATTATGTTCACCCCAAAGGGAAGGTCTTCTGTCCCTTCTATCCTAGAAGCTGGGATAGCTTCTTTGAGGAAAGCTCCTCTCAATCCCCACTAAAGACCGTTTCCCCTTTCCCACTATCTCCTACCTTGCTTTTACCCAAATTGGTGCTCGGTAGGACATATATCTCGGTACTGTCCTGAATGGACAGGGCTATCCATTCAGCCATGATCTCATGGCTGAATGGATAGCCAACTGCTGTCTGACACCCTACTACATATTTCCATGCGAGGATGAAGGACGGCAGGCTCGGGATTCCATTACTTATATGGCTGATCCCATGCCTGTGGCTGTCCAGAATCGCAGAGTTAGAACTATCTTCTTCTCCTATCTGCAGAGAGGCTTTCTATAGCCCATTAATACAAAAAGACTTTAGGTGTGCTAAAGGCTGGTCCCATTATCAAGGTTCCTTAATTGAGTCAGCACCCACAGAACACAAGAGATAGGCATCTCCGCTGCACTGTTCTGTAAATGGTACTCCTTTAAAAGAGTCATATCTGGTGCCTACCCAGCATGATTGGGTAAGGGATGACACCAGACTCCTCCCTGGGTTTGAGTATATTGACCTCATCAGGATGAGGATCAGTGCCCTGTCCACTCGAGCCCACACAGCTCGATGGGGTAGTGATGACTCAAACTGTAGGGCTGGCTGCCACTACAATGAGACATTGTCTCATATAGCCCAGTGTTGCTTCTGCACCCATGGGGTCCACATGCGGAGGTATGAGGGCGTGGTCTCCATTCTGAACAACCGCTTTAAGAACAAAAGTTGGGAGACCACGGTGGAACAACATTATAGGACCTCTGTGGGTTTGCGTAAGCCAGACTTAGTGATTAAAAGAGATGGTGATGTTTGGGTAGTCGATGCCCAGGTGGTGGGAACAGGGCACCTATCCGCCTATAGCCATAATAATAAGGTAAACTATTATAAGAATAACCAAGATCTAGTTAGTATGACACGGGAGGAGCACGCTGAGGTTTACCAGCACTACCACCACCATCTCTTTACATGGCGAAGTTTCTAACAAGGTTCTAACCTAACCTTCACCAAAAAATATATAGAATACAGTAAAACCATAGCTATCCCATACATTAAAGGGTTTGTCAGAAAAAATTAATAGAATCCTACACCATTATAATCTTAATGCCACTTTTAAACCACCTATAAAATAAAAAAAACATATTGAACTCCTCTAAGGATCCTCCATCGGCTCACTTTGGAGTTTATTGTATCTGTTGCACCTCTAACTTACCTTATATTGAAGTATTCTGATCACCGTGTAAGCATGAAGGAAAAGAAATTTTTCATTTTGTGGAGGGCAGGGAGATATTTTGAGAGGACACATCCATGGAAGTTGTGAATGAATGTAATCAAGAAAGAGATGACTAGATTTCTCTCTCATAGAGTAGTGTGTATTTGGAGGTGATGAGTCAGGTACTGTGAATGAATTCAAAGAAAAGTATAACAGGTGGTATGAGTGATATGTCACCTTCCTCAACGAGTCTCTGATATCTGATGATAATAATAATAATAATAATAATAATAATAATAATTACTTATCATGCATTCATTGTACTAATTTGCCAATGCATGCCATCAATATTCTCCTTTCTACACACTCCCCTATAGCAGCAGAAGCCAACTATATATTTCATCCTGTTGGCCTCTTTCTCACATCAAGATAGCCTTAAATGAATTGCCATTTGCATTCTTATCATATTTTCAGCTTCAATTATTCTGCTATCATTAGCAAAACCCCTCTCTCCATTCTGTTTCCTCTCTACTCTCTGAAAATATCATACTGTCTGTTGCATTCTATGACCAGGGCTCCAGAAATACAATTTAAATTTACTAGCCACAAAAAAATTTGACTCACCCAAGGTTATCAGCCTACTTTACATAAGCATTTTTATAGGTGATGTTTTAAAAAATTAAAAGTTATGATGAAAAAACAAAGTAATACATTTTTTAATTCTCACTGTACATTACATGTTTTTCTTTAATGTGGGTTTAAAATGTACACCATAACACAGTTCATCACAACTCACTTTGTATTTTCTTTCATTTATTGTTCAGAAAGAAGGGGTAATTTATATAAATTATCCATAAACAATAAGTTAATAGGAAAGAAAAATAATGAAATTCACAAAAACAAGAAAGTAAGTAGTGCTTGCTTAAAGCACTGTAAATTAAAGTTGAGGTGCTGTAATAATAATGATAATAATTATAACACATAAGGGCAACTCATTCATTTCATGACTGAAATAAAAACTGGAAGTGTGATGCTTAGTGGAGCATATGTGGTATGAAAAGAATACTATAACACTGCTGTGAGAGAAATGAGGGAGTTTTTGGAACTTGATAGTGATAGTTATGAAATAACTATCACTATAGAAAGTGTAAATTATGTGAAGAAAATAATAAATGTTAATTGCATTTAGAACGAGGTTGAAAATTCATTTGCCCCTTGTCTTTGATAACTCCCTCTGTGGTGAGGGGATGAGTGAATTTCTGGAGCCTTGCTTATGACTTTATCATCTCTGTCAACCAAGTATCACTAATACTTATAACTACTTTTGCTCAAGTTGAAGTAATGCCAAAAACTCCTTTCCCTTATTGTGAATACCTTTGGCATTAGTATGCATAAACTACAATACCCTCTTCATCCTACAACTACTCTTATATCTCATTTGATAGCTCTCCCAGTTACTCACATCTAGGTTTCCTGGACTTGCACTCCCCCCCCCCCCTCTCCAGCACTCTACTTTCTCTGACAGTGCACTTCCTAACTTTCACTGAACAATGGTTTGTCAAATCTTCAAACTTGCTGGCCTGGTTGGCCAAATGGTTAGTGTGTCCACTCTCCAGCCAAAAGGCTGTGGGTTCAAATCTTGCCGTGGGCTTACACGTTTCTGATTGTCTGTGAAAATACTAGTGGTGGTGGATATTAGATGGCATTGGTGTAGTTTGTATCTGATTATTACCATAATTCATCTTGTACTTTTTCCAAAGTACATTCTTTTTTCAGATTTCACGCTTTAGCTCCACAATCATCCTTTTTACACCTACCTTATTCAGCATTTTGGTCTTTGGAATACATTCACACATTAATGCTGTTATGTATTTCATTGTTTATTTCCTTACCGCTCAACTCCTTGTTCTATGTTATAGCTCCAAGCTGTCTCATAAGCTTTTCATAATCACCAGCCTTGTAATTCCACATATATCCTTTCTTCACCAAAGTCTGCATATGACAACACAGGTGATCACTTCATGATCATTTTCATCAAATGGAGGAAAGTGTGAAACCCCTCTCACAATTACATCCTTTGATGAAATAATCAGATCTAGAACTCTTGATCACCACGCCCTCCTTTACATATAGTTATCTCTCAAGTTACCTCCTAATATAGTTATCTCTCAAGAACTTGAGAAATTCATTTTCCTTATTCCCAAATGTTATCTCTTCATACAAATCTACACCACCATAATTAAAATCACTCATAATAAACCCTTCCTTTGTTCACTAATCCAAGTTGTTTATAAATTTCTTCATCCCCACCCTCCACATTCCCAGGCCTATAACAACATCCAACTACATATGTCTTCCTCTCAACCTCCACATTACACCACACTGCCTCATAACCATTGCCATTATTTCCTTCTTTCATGCCTATCTTATGTGGACTTAATTCCCCTGCTATGATCAGCACTCCCCCCCCCCCTCTCTTCTTGCCCTTTCTGTCCTTGTGAAAAATACTGTATCCTTCCATTTCTATTCACATTATGATATTATCTTTATTCAACCATTATTTCACTTATTCCAATGATTTTGGGACAAATAAACTCAATCACTAAAACCATTTCATCCCCCTTATTTCTGACAATTCTGGCATTTGTTAACAAACAGAGTAGTTCATTTTTAGGTCTATTACCAGTCCTATCCAAGTCACCTCTTGGTCGTGATTTCCCGCCACACCTGCAGAATCGCATTTATCACCACTTACCACATATATCTGCTCTGTCTCAACTTCCCCACCCACATCACAATATACTCCATCTTCATACACACATTCACTGCCACTTTCAACATCCACTCTCCCAATGCCATGTCTCTCTGTCCACCCGAGCTCCCCTCTTTCCCTGTTCCTCTTGCATTCCCATTCTCTCTTCATCTCTCCTACTACTGTTTCCACTCCCAAGCAATTCTGTCTCTCCAGTACCACTCTCCTGATTTTTCGCTTCATCTCTTTCTTCTGATCTCTTGCACACATCATACACTGTACTTCCATCCAGCAACACTTTCTCCAGTACACTCACTCCAAAGCCAAAATGCAATCCATCATGCATGTATAATTTCATTCTTCCCTCAAACACATGCTATACATCCACAACTGCACTCCCTTCTCCTCACACAGAAAATGGTATCAGGTACCTCCTGATATGCTAGATCCACCTGGTATCAGGAGGTACCTGGTAAATACCAGGTACCTCCCGGTATTTAGTGTTACAATAAACTACTTGAATTCATCATAAAATATTAATACCAGAATCACATTTAATATTTTTATTTGTAAAATTTTCAGCTAAGTTTCATAGCCATTGTCAATACAGTTATAAGAAATGTAAAAAAGAACAACAATTTAATTGAAAACACATAATATTATGTGCACTATAAGCTGCAGGAGAATAGCTCCATGTGCATTAATAGATATTCAAAATAAATTACAACAAATTAGTTAATTAACTATTTTTAAGTATAAACAAAATTTAATTACAATTAAGGAACACATGAATGGTGAGTATTAGTTGATATAACTTCTCAAAATTGAGAAAGCTTTAGGCAATCGCTTTTGTTCAGGTTCGGGTTGCGAATGTGTGAATATGTGCTTCACAGCTTTTCATATCCTGGATTTACAGAATCCTCTGCTCTTGTGGTTTATGTTATTATGGACAAACTGGTTGATCTGCTGAAATTCATCTTGAAGAACATCAAGAATTCATTTCCCTTGAAGAACCCAACAAATCCAGTTTAGCAAATCATGTTTTATCTACAAAACACAGGATTCAGTGGAACAATACCAAAATGTTACACAAAAGTTACTTTCTTCTGGAAAGACTCTATAAAGAAAGCTGTGAAGCACACATTCATAACCTGAACCTGAACAAAAGCAATGGCCTAAAACTTTCTCAATTTTGGGAAGTTATATTACTAATACTCACTGTTCATGTGTTTCTTAATTGTAATTAAATTTTGTTTATATTTAAAAATAATTAACTAAATTAATTTATTGTAATACGTGAGTCTGGTATTAATATTTTATGATGAATTCTTTTGCTTACATCTTGATTTTTAGATGAATAAACTACTTGGTTTTCTTGCATTTGCAGTTTTCATCTGGAATGAAAATGACCTGACTCTGCATAATGATACACAACTCTTCTTCCACCAGCGCTATACATTATCATTAAGACAATACCAATTTTACAATTAAAATTTAATATAAAACATTCAAACTAGCATGCTGTATATATTTAAAATTTTTTAAAAATGCCCCCACTCAATGTGAAAGGGACAATATACTATCAAGTGTATTACTTCTAAATGGATTTCACAGCCCACTAATAGGTTGAAACCCACAGTTTGATAAACATTGACTTAAGTAATAGGAGATAAACAAGAGGTAATCCCTTGAAGTTGAGTAAGAGTGTGGTTAGCAAGGGCATCTGGATAAGATTTTTGAATGAGTGAGCAGAATAGATTGTCAGCCTGTTGTGAGTGCTTTGTCAGTGAATGTGTTCAAGGAAAAGTATCATGGGTTATTGTGTGTGAATAGCGCTATTATTGGTCTCTCAGCAAAAGTCTTTGGATGCATGGAGTGCCCATGCAGCATGCATATGAAATATGCAATAGTAATAATAACACAAACAGAATATGGTCTCAAAGAAGAGAGGGGAGTTTTGGAGAAGATGAAAAAAATAAAACAGGAAGGGCAGGGAATAATACAGTTTTACTAAAGTCATGAATGATTTTCTTTAACCACCCATCAGGCCTTGACATGTATACATGTCAGAGTTGCCATGGATGCAAAGTACTCATTAAAATGGCAAACCCATTGATACTTGATTGGAAATAATATGGATACAAAGTCTAATATGACTGATATAATTCATCCTCATGGACGTTTTGGTGGTTAAAGCATATGTGGAGCATTAGCACATACACCTGGTTAAAATAGGAAGAAAGCTGAACTTCCTCTGCTTGTTAAAGACTTACAAGATAAGTAAAATATCAATCAGTTATTATATATATATAAAAAATCCTTTAATATAATTTCATGTATCAACATTGTGCCCTTTAGCTTTGGTATAATCGAATAAAAAGAAGACTACTTGAGATACTACCCAGAAGTTCTTGGACAATAAAAAAAAATGTAACGTTAACTTGGTTGCATGTTTATGTTATTTCTTCAAAGTAATTCCCTTATGCATTTATATACTGAGTTCAGTGTTTCTGGCACTGTAGGAATCTTTTGACAATGAATTTTTTCATTTAGTAGTGCCTATAATTCATTCCAGAATCTCTGAAGCATTCTTATATTATTATTACTATTATTCAGGAACTCCATGGAGTCATTAGCCTCATCATGGTGGCCCATGATGAGGCTAATGACATACCATTTCATACCATTTCTTAAACTCATTCACTTCTTTGGAATGCATTGCCTGATAGGGTTGTGAGAGCCCAAACAGGCAATGCATTCCAAGGTCCAGCTATCCTCCATGCAAAAAAGCCCTTCCTCATGGCCTTACCCCCCCCCCCCTTCCATTTGTAACTTCCAAGGATGGTCCCTTGTCCTTGCTCTTCCTTTTGATCTGCTATACAAAAGAATGCTCCAGTGTAAATCCTGCAACTGCATCTCAACAGTTTAAATGTCCCAATCATATCACCTCTGCTTCTGTCAGCCAAACTCTACTGTTTGGATATCTTCAAATTATCCTCATAGTTAACATTGTACAGTCCTGATATCATTTTTATTATCTGCATATTCACCCTCTCCAAGGTTAATTTATCCCTTTTAAATCCCAGCAACCAAATACAGGAACAATAATCCATTTGTGGTCTGAGTAAGGCTTTATACAATAAAACCACAACTCTTCTGTCTTTGTTGGTCAGTGTCCTTCTCAATATTGCAGCAATCCTCTGGGTTACCTTCATCACTTAATATGTCCCTTATACTTCAAGTCTCTACCAATTAACACCTGAAGATCCTTTTCTTCCTTCACTTCTTCTAGTACAATTCTTTCAACAGAGAATGTAGCCTCCCATTAGTGGATCCCAAACTTCACGATCTTACATTTAGTTGCATTAAGCCAATATCCCCATTCATTTGCCCATCTGTCCAGCTTACTAAATCCCCCCCCCCACCCTTAAGAGCTACCACATCAGCACTATTACTAATAACTCTTCCCAGCTTCACATCATCTGCAGACAATTCAGTATCCCCCCTCCCTACAATCCATTAATGATGTCATTGATATAAAGGTTAAACAATATGGGTCCCAGGACTGCTCCCTGAGGGGCTCACTTGTCAACCTTCTTTCTCCTTGATAGTGTTCCCTCATACACAGTGCTTCACTGTCAGAAATCAAATCTCTAATCCAGTTCACCAACCTGATATCCAAACTCATATGCCATAACTTATTTATCAGCTTATCTTTTGACGTCCTCAAAGCTTTTGTGAAATCCAAAAATTGGCAGCATATGCTGTTCCCTCATCAACTGCTCTAGTTACCTTATTAAGAAAGGCAATTAGTTTACTAAAATAAGAGCGCCACTTAACAAATCCTTGCAGACCCTCACAGATAACATTACCCTTATCTATCCAATGTTGTATACAATTTCCCAATAAGTTCTCCAAAATTCTAACCACTACAGCAGAAATACAAACTGGCCTATAGTTTGACACTTTCCTTCTACAATGGTACAATCTTTTCCCTCCTTCCACTCCTTGGGCACTTTCCTATACCTAAATCAACAGAGCTGTTAGTTCCTAGTACATTCTCTCAAAATGCATTGTGAAATCTCATCCAGTCCAATTGTCTTATTGACATTCAGAGAACTTAGTATTTATAACACATTCTCCTCTTGCACTTCTAAACCTTGAACTCTCCCCATCTCTCTAGAAATAAAACTCTCTTTTCCAGGATGAAATACCCCAATAAAGTGATCGTTAAATAACTCCATTGTCTTCTACATCAGTCACTCCACTCTCATTTTTGTTTAACAAATGCTATTCTTCCACATCATTTCTTCTCCTAATGGCTATATAATGAAAGAATTCCTTCAGATTCTCCTTTTCATTTTGGGGCCTAATCTTCTTCTTCTTCTTCTTCTTCTTCTGCAGCTTCTCCCACTTAAGTGGGGTCACTGTTAATGATGAATCTCCTCCACATCCTCCTGTCTTGGGCTGTCACCACATCCAAGTTCTTCATCCTCAAGTTCTCTTCTACCAGCTCCCTCCATCTCTTCTTTGGCTGCCCACGCTTCCTCCTTCCTTGCACATCCATCTGCATGACCCTTCTTCCCACATATTCCCTCCTCATCACATGACGAAACCATCTCAACCCTGCCTCCTGTATCTTCGCTCTTAAGTTTGTAACTTTCACTGTTCCCCCTCACATAGTCATTTCTCAGATGATCCTTTCTGGTCACATCGCACATCCACCTAAGCATTCTCATCTCTGCTACTTCCATCCTGCTGATGTTATTTTTCCTCAGGGCCACAGTTTCTATAGCATATGTCATAGTTGGCCTCACTACTGGCCTATAGATTTTAAATTTCAGATTGATCGGCACCCACTTATTGCATAACACTCCAGCCATCTCCCTCTAGTTCCTCCAACCCGCTTGTATCCTGCATCCCACTTCCTTCTCAGCTCCTCCATCTTCTTCCACTGTTGAACCTAAGTATCTAAAGTCCCTCACCTTCCTGATGACATTTCCTTCCAGCTCCAGATCTGTCTCCTGGCCACTGCCCACTGTGCAACACACATATACTCTGTCTTACTTCTGCTCAGTCTCATACCTCTCTCTTCCAGTACTTTTCTCCATCTTTCCAGTTTAGTTCCCACTTCTTCTCTTGAATCTGCACACAGCAAGATGTCATCTGCATACAACATTGTCCACGGTGCATCTTCTCTCACCTCCTCTGTCACCACCTCTATCACAATGTTAAACAGAAACGGACTTAATGCTGACCCTTGATGCAAGCCAACTGTTACTTGAAAACTTTCTGTCTGTCCCAGATAGGTCCAAACACTTGTCTTCACATTTCTGTACATTTCCCGCACCAACCTGACATATTTCTCTGGAACCTTCTTCTCCTTCAGACACCTCCAGACTTCTTGCCTTGGCACTATCGTATGTTTTCTCCAGATCAATAAATGCTAGATGTAGCTCCCATTGTTTCTCTCAAAACTTTTCCATCATCTGCCGTAACCCAAAGATAGCATCTGTTGTTGATCTACCAGGCATGAAGCCAAATTGTTCCTTTGCAACCTCCACCTCCTTCCTCAATCTTCCATCAAGAACCCTTTCTAGGATTTTCATTGTGTGGGACATCAACTTTATTCCTCTGTAATTTTTACAGTCTTGTGCATCCCCTTTACCCTTGCAGATGGGGACAAGAGTACTCTCCCTCCATTCTTCGGGTATATTTTCCTGTTGGCAAACTTTCATGAGCAGGTCCCACAGCAGGTCAATTCCCTCTTCCCCCCAGTTCCTTCCATGCCTCCACTGGAATCCTGTCGGGGGCCCACCGATTTTCTATTCCTCATCCTCTTCATGGCCTCCGTCACTTCCACTCTACTGATGTTCTGCACCATCCCCTCAGAAGGCTGCCCATTTTCTCTGTGAGTTCTTGCATTTTCCTCATTCAAAAGTCCCTCAACGTATATTCTCCATCTGTTTCTTATGTCCACATCCCTCCACAATACTCTTCCTTCAGCATCTTTGATCTGCCGCACATGTAAGATATCCTTTGCTGCTTTATTTCTACATTTCGCTAGTTGGTAAATTTTTCTCTGTCCTTCCTTTGTTTCTAATTGATCATACAGATCTTGATATGCTATGGCCTTCACCTGTGCCACAACTCGCTTGGCTTTTTGCTTTCTCTCTCTGTACACCTCTCTATCCTCTTCCACTCTTGACTCATCCCACTTCTGCTTTGCCTTCCTCTTAGCTGTCACTGCCACTTGTACATTATTATTCCACCACCAACCCTCTTTCTGCTCTCTAATCTTTCCAGATGTCTCACCAAGCACCTCAATTGCACAGCTCAGGATTACTTTTGAATTACGTTTCCACCAATCTTGTACAATCTCTTCTTTTAAGCAAAACCAGTAATTGTCTTCATCCCATGGCTTCCAGAGGTTCTTATCTTTGATCTTATTTTAAAGTGTGCACACAGCAGTCGTTCTCAACAAAGCAAAACCTCCAAAATCCAACACATCCAGTAGTGAATACAAGGCACTACAAGAATTGAAAAGAAACAAAAAAATAGTGATCACCAAAGCGGATAAGGGAAACGCCACTGTGATACTTAATCTTAAAGATTACACAGGTAAGCTCAAGGCTTTATTATTAGATCGTTCCAC